>NC_140975.1:49003863-49123863 GCF_056783735.1 Eptatretus burgeri | reverse complement strand
AGGGAGATCTGGAGAAGTGGTTGAAACATTGGTCAGAAGAAGAGTGGACATATGTTGTGTGCAGGAGACACGATGGAAAGGAAGTGGTGTGAGAATGGTGAAGGGAAGGCAGGGGCAGAAGTACAAGTTTATGTGGCAAGGGTGCCCGGAAGGCATGCATGGTGTTGGTGTAATGTTTTCTGAGGAGTTTGCAGACAGTGTAGTGAGTGTGACTAGAGTGAGTGAAAGGTTGATGATGGTGAGAATCGTGATCGGAAATCTCTTGGTGAACGTCATCTCGGGATATGTCCCCGCAGGTCGGTCGAAGCGATGAAGAGAAGAACATGTTCTGGTGTGCGATGGAGAAGTTGATGGAAAATGTGAAAGATGAGGAAGTTGTTGTGGTTGGAGGAGACTTGAATGGACATGTGGGAAGGAGTACAGATGGTTTTGAGGGAGTCCATGGGGGTTATGGATATGGTGTGAGAAATGGAGAAGGTGAAAGGATCTTGGAGTTTGCTGATGGAGCTGATTTGTTGATTTGTAATACTCAATTCCAGAAAGCGAATAATAAGCTTATTACATACACGTCAGGTGGGTTGATGACAACCATTGACTACCTGATGGTGCGTCAGCGAGATAGGGGAAACCTCCGGGACACAAAGGTGATCCCAGGGGAGGAGACTATTTCGCAGCACCACCTGGTTGTCTGCAATATAAGGGTGAAAGGTGCGCGGAGAATTCGGCGGGTGAAGTACCAACCGAGGATGAAGGTGTGGAGGTTGAAAGAGGCGACAGTGAAGGAAGCATTAAGAGAGAGGCTGAGTATGGTTGAAGATGATGTGGTTGAACTTGAAAGTGGTTGGATGTCAATGAAAGATAGTCTATTGGGAGCCGTTGGTGAGGTATGTGGATGGACAAAAGGACCACCGAGGCACTCGGAAACATGGTGGTGGGATGATGAAGTTGGAAAGACGATTGAAGAGAAGAGGAAGAAGTTCAAGGAATGGCAAAAGGCAAAGGATACGGTGGAAGAAGAGGCTGCACATGAAAGTTATAAGGAAGCCAAGAAGGCTGCAAAGAAAGAGGTTGCAAAGGCGCAGGAGGCCCATCGGAAAATGTTCGGAGAACGCTTGGATTCGGAGGAGGGTAAGAGAGCGGTATTCAGGATCGCAAAGCAGAGAGCGAGAGAGAGATTTGATGTGACGGGGGTGAGTTGCTTGAAGGATGAAGTGGGACAAATTGTTGTGGATTCAGATGGAATTAAAGGAAGATGGAAGAGATATATGGAAAGGCTGTTGAATGTAGAAAATGAATGGGAGAGCAACATCGAGAGTAACCCAGTTTTAGGACCAGCAGAGAAGATAACTGAGAAGGAAGTTGAGGAAGTTGAGGAAGTTGAGGAAGAGAAGGAAGGACCAATGAAGAGTAGAAAAGCAGGAGGGCCGACGGGAGTTGTGGGAGAGATGTTGAAGGCAGCGGGAAGTTGGGGTGTGAAGAGAATGACAGAGATCTGTAATCTGGTGGTGAAAGAAGGCCGCATTCCAGTGGATTGGGAACTGAGTACCCTCGTCCCTCTGTACAAGGGGAAAGGTGACCCTCTGGACTGTGGCTCCTATAGAGCAATAAAGTTATTGGAGCATGGAATGAAGGTATTGGAAAGGGTGTTGGAGAAGAGGATAAGGAAGAAAGTAAAGATTGACGAAATGCAGTTTGGATTTATGCCACGAAGAGGAACGACAGATGCAATTTTTATTGTAAGGCAGTTGCAGGAGAAGTACATGGAGAAGAGGAAGAAGTTGTTTTTTGGGTTTGTTGATCTGGAGAAAGCATTTGATAGGGTCCCACGTGAAGTTATGACATGGGCATTGAGGAAGTTAGGAGTGGAGGAATGGTTGATCAGAGTAGTGATGGCCATGTACGAGAGAGCGCGCACAGCTGTAAGGACGAAGGATGGGAACAGTGGTGAGTTTGAGGTGAGGGTAGGAGTGCACCAGGGGTCGGTACTAAGTACACTTCTATTTGTAGTTGTGATGGAGGTGCTGGCTCGGAGGGTAAAGGAGGGTTTACCGTGGGAGCTGCTGTATGCAGATGATCTGGTGTTGATTGCAGAGAGTATGGATGGACTGAAGGAGAAGATGAACAAGTGGAAGGAATGTATGGAGGCAAAAGGTTTGAAGGTGAATATCGGAAAGACGAAGGTGATGGCAAGTGGTAAAGCATGTGGTGAGGTGGAAAGGACTGGGAAGTGGCCGTGTGCTGTGTGCAGGAAGGGTGTCGGAGTGAACTCCATTCAGTGTACAATGTGTGCTGAATGTGTTCATCGAAAATGTAGTGGGGTGAGAGGGTCATTAACCAGTGTGGCAGCTACATTCAAGTGTAAGGTGTGCATAGAGGGAGCTGCAGATGAAGGAATTGTTGAGTTGTATCTTGGAGATGGTGTGAAGCTGGAAGGGGTGAAAACATTTTGCTATCTCGGAGACATGCTGAATGGAGAAGGTGGATCAGACTCTTCGACGGTTGCTAGAGTGAGATGTGCATGGAAGAAGTTTCGGGAACTGAGTGGCGTGCTGACGAAGAGGGGAGTGTCGTTGAAGCTGAAGGGAAAGGTGTATGCTTTATGTGTGAGGAGTACGATGATTTATAGGAGTGAGACATGGGTACTGAACATAGAGCAGCAACAAAGGCTGGAAAGGGTGGAAATGCGAATGGTTCGGTGGATGTGTGGAGTATCGTTGAGAGAGAGGAAGACAAATGATGACTTGTGGAAGATGATGGGAATAGAGTCTGTGATGGAGGTTGTGAAGAGAAACAGGTTGAGATGGTTGGGTCATGTGTTGAGGAAGGATGGAAGTGACTGGGTGAGAGGAGTGTTGGAAATGAGTGTAGTAGGAAGTAGAGGATGGGGAAGACCGAGAAAAACTTGGCTAAATGTGGTGGAAGAGGAAATGTGGGCAAGGGGATTAAGAAGGGGAGATGCAAAAAACAGGGTAAAGTGGAGAAGATTGTCATGGGGCCCGCAAGGCTAACCCCTGCTTTGGCGGGGAAAATGGCCTTTAAATGCTTGTGTGTGTGTGTGTGTGTGTGTGTGTGTGTGTGTGTGTGTGTGTGTGTGTGTGTGTGTGTGTGTGTGTGTGTGTGTGTGTGTGTGTGTGTGTGTGTGTGTGTGTGTGTGTGTGTGATTTCCTTCAACTACGGCCTGTCAATAGATACACTGTATTTGAAAAGATCACTCAAAAGTCACTGCAGGACAAACTCGGATGTACGAGGTTTGTCTAAAAAGTAATGGGCCTGAGCCTGCTGTGTGCTCCACCGACACAACTTGAATGAACGGGTTGCATCACAGTCTTTTGCAACATTCCAGCAATATATATGATTGGTGATGGTTGACAGCACTCATTGTGTGATTTTTTACAGGTCGTGCTTTCCACGTTGTCTAGTCTGAGTCGTCGCGCTATGAGTCGTGAGCAGAGAGCCAATCTGAAGTTTCTTGCCAAGCTTAGCAAAACACCTTCCGAATCCTTCGCAATGCTGCAGCAGGTTTACGGGGAAGAAACGATGTCACGTACACGTGCATTTGAATGACACAAGAGGTTCAAAGAGGGACGGCAGGAGGTTGAAGACGATCCACAGTCTGGAAGACCTTCAACAAGCAGAACGGCGGACAACATCGAGCGTGTGAAGCAGATGGTGCGTGCAGATCGTTGACTCACAGTGCGGATGATTGCTGAGGAACTTTCCATCAAGAAGGACACTGTCTGGAGCATCATCACTGAAAATCTCGAAATGCGCAAGGTGTGCGCAAAGATGGTCCCCAAGCTGTTGTCCGAGGACCAGAAACAGCAAAGAGTCACTGTCTGTCAAGACATTATTGAGCGCCTCGAGGACGATGCAGACCTGCTCGGGAGAGTCATTACTGGCGATGAATCGTGGATATTCGAATACGATCCTGAGACCAAACGGCAGAGTCGTCAGTGGAAAAGTCCGGCATTACCAAGACCAAAGAAAGCAAGGATGTCGAAGTCGAAGGTCAAGGTGATGCTCATCACGTTTTTTGACATCAAGGGAATCGTCCACTTTGAGTATCTACCACAGGGTCAAACAGTGAATCAATACGTGTACAAGAAGATCCTCCGGTGCCTCATGAGATCAGTCCGGGACAAGAGGAGGGATCTGTGGGAGAACAATGCCTGGATGCTCCACCATGACAATGCCCCTGCTTACAGTGTCTTGAGCATCCGACAGTTTCTGGCAGAGAGGAATGTGCCAACTGGAGTAACCCCCGTATTCACCAGACTTGGCCCCTTGTGATTTTTTTCATATTTCCCAAGATCAAGGGGATGATCAAGAGGACCCGATTTCCTGATGTGGAAGCCATCAAAAGCGCCGTGACGACGGAGCTCTGCAGGATTCCAGAAGAAGGCTTCTGGGGGTGCATTGAAGCATCGAAGAAGAGGATGGACAAGTGTGTGAGAATTGAGGGAAACTATTTTGAAGGGGACAAGCAATGATTTCAATATATTTTTTGGAATAAAATTTCTGTGAAGTCAGTCCCGTTACTTTTGCGATGGACCCCGTACATCTGTCAACATTTGGAGAGATGCCGTCACTGGCTTTGTGGATTGCAAAGGACTACAGAATGCATAACGTACGAGGGACAAGGGCCAGAATAAACAGAGTTAAAAACAAAGTGAACAAGTAAAAAAGACATAAAATGTCATCGCCTCCATTGTTTTATTCATTTTGTTGAATAGAGTTAAAGGGCTAGCCCATATTTATGTACAACCAAAACGGTCGCCAGTCTACCAGTCAGAAATCTTTGATGACATTGCAAAATAAAGTATGGGGCACGTGTATTCCATCATGTTCTGTGGCTATGCCAACGTTGAACAAAATCGGACCATGCATATTTGAGAAATGGTTCGTGACCCATTTAAGGAACAAAATGGCCACCAGTCCGCCATCTTGGATCTGATATAAAAAAAAGACAATGACATGCATTGTGTATACAATTATGTGTTGTCTTTGCGCCAAGTATGAATAAAATTGGTCCAGACATGTCGGAGATATGGTTGTGGACGCACACACATGCACGCACGTTTAAGAAAATCGAGACCAAATCCATAAGTCCCGTTTCGGACGAAGTTCAATGGTGGCTAAAAAGAACGCAGCC
The DNA here is from genome assembly GCF_056783735.1 of Eptatretus burgeri. Lineage (NCBI taxonomy): Eukaryota > Metazoa > Chordata > Myxini > Myxiniformes > Myxinidae > Eptatretus > Eptatretus burgeri. Next base: position 49,118,711 of record NC_140975.1, on the reverse strand, counting down.
TCTCAGTTGAAGTATACGGCTGACTCAGAGTGAAAGACAGTTGCCTCCCATGCTCATGACAATGGTAATCCTGAGTGGAAAAAGGCAGCTCCTCACATTAATTACCCTAAACGTGTGTGTGTGTGTGTGTGTGTGTGTGTGTGTGTGTGTGTGTGTGTGTGTGTGTGTGTGTGTGTGTGTGTGTGTGTGTGTGTGTGTGTGTGTGTGTGTGTGTGTGTGTTAGCAGGCTGTTAGCCCAAGTTATGCAGGTTTGAGTGAGACCAGTACTTCAGAGCAGAAAAAAACATTTAAAAACGAAAAAGTCGCACGATGGAATTCCAAAAATCAACCAAACAAGGTCAGAAGGAATTACAAGGAATGACAAGAATGACAAGGAACGAATGACACCACAATACAAAATCTCAACTTCCGAACGACAAACTTAATTTCTTCTAATTACAACTCAACCTACAATCCTTTTACCAATTGTCATCATGACATCTTTTGGCATTTTTGTCATGGGTGACTACATGGCAACAGCAACAGCAACAATTGTATGGACATCATCCATCCATCCATCCATCCATTGGGACCATACTCTGTGCAGAGCATTGGTGCTGCCTAAGCAGTCTCCTGGGCTATTGCGCACAATCCTGGACGGGTCACCACTCTGACACAGGATACCAGCAAGCTGGAACTCATTTTGCTGACCTCAGAAGGATGACAGACAGAATCAACCCCACCTGGTATGAATCAACAGGCGAGTGGGGTTTTGAACTCAGGATCATAGGATTCCAAGCTCACCACCGTCACCATTAAGCCAACACCAGACATATATGAACATGTCTATGTTTTAGAGGAAGTTGAACATTTATTAAGTGGTTTGGTGTAATTGTGAATTTCATTTGTTGTGGGATTGAGACGGAAAAAATTGCCACCTATTTCTGCCACCCACATGGAGCCCCATTCATGTTTCCTGGGAAAATTGAGCACAAATCCATCATCAGTTGTACAAAGAATATGTAAAGTATGTTACTTTTTGTGGCCCATTTCGCATCAGTGGGCCAAACTACATCTAGTAAGCTACTTGTTTCGTCAATTTTAAGTGTTTTGTGATTACGTAACATATTCGACCAACAGCGACCTTCCAGAGTTTTAGAGCAGAGTTTCAAACTCGTACTTCAATACTACCTATTGGACTGCTTTAGATATGAATTATGTGCCATTCCTGCCAAATTTAACTAGGTTTGGTTTCCTAGTTATGGAGAAGAGGATTGTTTTATGTTCGGGACTAAATCCATGATGACAGTCAATATCGAATAAAATTTTAAAAACACAAAATCCGTCTGGATCACGTTCCAAGGGTGTGTGCTGTAAACATGAGCAGATTGGCATAGCCAGCTGTAACAGTTTTTTCAAAAGTCATTTCTCATAAATTGACAGTACTAGAAAAATAATCCTAACAAGAACAATAGGCTTTCCAACCTGTCAGCTTGGAAGCCTAATTATTACAAAAGTATGACAAAATATATTTCAATGCTGCTGATAACAAACTTTTTCATTGTGCTTGATCGACATTGCAGCAGCTTTCCCAGCTACATATAATTCACCAAAATAATATCTGATCAAGTTTGTGAAATTGTGCCGGGGAATAGAGAGGGTTTGATTCAATATCTCAATATCTCATCAATAAGGGCTTGTCGATATAAGTTCAAGAAAAAAACAATACACTGATATTTCTCAGAGATCTTGTTTTGAAAACTTCAGATCAAGAGAAAGCTAGGTTTGTAAATCAGTCTAGAGCAGCCACAGAAGGATGCTTTTGAGATTTGCAGTTTCAGATTAACATACTTATTGTGCAGTTCAGGTGCTTATGGTTCATAATATTTCACCATACTCTATATAATTTCAGAAGTGTCTGTTTGTTTGTGTGTTTGTTTGACTTCTATGTGTTCTGAAACCATCAGATGAAATGGATTGAAAACTGGTGGTTGTACTCAGGGTTGTGCCTGGTAAGGTTTTAGGTGGTAAAAAAAAATCGTAGCCCAGGGAATTCAAGTGTGAGGAGGACCTCCACTTCCTCTATGTATATGTGTATCATATAGCACCACCTGGTGGGAGCAGGTATTAAAAGACATGTGTATAATAAGCGATCCAATGTCTATCATTTTTCTTCTTTTCCCAAACCATTAATCGACAAAGTTGAAAATGGGACAATAATTAACGCTAACAACGCAGGCAGCGCAGGGTCAAGAACAATTTTATTTGGACAATTTATTTTCATTATTCACATCAATAAATGTCCAGACAAAGCAAGCATTTACGATGCTCTGTGTGGCTTGGCAACAAGTTGCAAGATGCTGCTGATTTGGTTGTGCGAGACTAGGTGCACCGTGATTGGATTGGATACTTTCTTCCAGTCCCATTACCCGCTCTTACAATTAAAAAGAAAAGAATTTGACCTATAAACAATGTAACAAAGACTGGGCTTGGGCCCCACGGCCTTGCTAGTAATAAAATATGCTCGACGTCATATAAGTTGAGGAATTAATCTGTCTACAAGAGCAGGTTCCATTGATAATTTTTGCAATTAACATATCATGAAACAGTACAATCATAAGGTGATAATTTCCAGAGCCACTTGATATGGAACAGCAATGCATACTACTTTGACAAATGGAGTGTTGCTGTAGAATGTACCAAGACAAAAAGGATCCCCACTTCAACTCATGTGTATCAGTGATGAGTAATTTCTGCAAGGAAATGATGAATTATCTGATTTCAATCATGAAAACTGCAAAGGGTGATTTCTGAAATTTGGAGCCTTGATATTTTTAATGATAACAAAATGAGAAAAGGATTAGTGTGATTGATTCATATTGGTTAAAGTATTAATTATTTTGTATACAGCCTGGGGATGCTTATTGCATCATTGCTGGGAGCTGTTAGGGTTAGTCATCTTTATCAGTGATGATGCAGTGTTATGTTACCAGTGTTATGGTCTGTGACCTTTTTCCTTCCTTCTAGTTACATCCAATGGTTCTGCCCACGGGTATAAAGCCTGTGATTGGCTGCGGGGCAAGAAGAGGGAACCAGGAAGTTGATGCAGAGGAGGATTGCGTGGTGATTTTGGAGTTTCCATCTGCAGTATAGTTATTGGAAGGTTGTGTTTGGTCGAACCCTTCCTACTGTTGGGGCCTGCCTGGGGCCTACTGTTTGGACATGCACAGTGGCCTCTCTGATCAGTCTCTTCTTTGCTTGGTCATCCAGTTGCTCTCTCTATATGTTGGCTTGGTGTGCTATGGGCCATAACACCAGTAAGCTGGTACTTATTTTGTTGACTTCAGAAGGATGACAGGTTGAGTCAACCCACCTGGTGTTATTTTAATGGCCCAACATGGGTTCAAACTCAAGACCTTAAGATCTGAAGCCAGCCACCTTAAACATTAACCCAACACCAGGCTTATTATGCTGTGCTCGCAAAGCAAAAGGCAGGGTTAAGCGATCGGTATCGTACATACGTATGTTATATGTACATATGTTGTATGTTGTATGTCGTACGTGTCTGCATTTTGTTAAGGGCGTACATCTAAAAACATTCAACGGAGGAAATTGAAACTTTACCTCATGTTATATGACCATGTGATATAGCAGTCACTCTTTTGAGGTCAACGTAGGCCAAAAATCAACACAGGTCAATTTTTTTAAATCCTCAGTTTTCATCTGATTGACTAGAAATTTGAAGAGGATTTGCATATCATGTCACTGAGTTCAACCACTCACTATTTTTGAGGTCAACATCGGCCAAAAGGTCAACATAGGCCAGAATTTCTAATATTGTCAATTTTTACCTGATTTGAAATTTGAACACGATTTTCATAAAAATTGATCGTCATGTGTCATGTGGTTTGGCAGCCATATTGGATCTAAGGGAAAAATCTTTGACAATCTTCATTGGAGAAACTGCTTAACTGATCAATGCAAAATTTAACTAATTGATCAACTACCCATGGGAAATATGGTTTGATAAAGATGACATCATCAGTCATGTGGTCTGGCAGCCATATTGAATCAAAGAAAAACAAGCTCAAATGAGCCAAGATCCTCGTTCTCTTAATGATGACGTCATAAAACGAATATGACGTCATTGTGATGCATCAGGTTTGCGATAAATTATCTGTGCTAATGCCCAGCTTGATTCCCGCAAACAAAATTCAAACAGCTTGCCTAGTTTCGGAGATAATGGTATAGGCGATTTCCATTAGCGGCGATATTATGACGTCAACTTCTTTTCTAGGAAGAATTTCCATATTCGGAGATCGTTACTGCCTGCGCGTGGGCTTTATGTTTATACATGGCAAGTTTCACGAAGATCAGATGAAAACTCTGGGTTGTGAAACCAAAAATGTCAAAAAATAGGAATGACGTCATAAAAATTGATATGACGTCATAGTGATGTATCATATGTACAGTAATTCATCTCTGCTAATGCGCTGTTCGATTCCCGCAAACAATTCAAAAAGCTCGCCTAGTGTCGGAGATAATTGTTTAGGCGATTTCCATTAGTGGAGATATTTTGACGTCATAACTTTTTTTTCTCGGAGGAATTTTCAAAATCGAAGATGGTTATTGTCTGCGCAGAGTATTTTTACATATATATGCCAAGTTTCAGGAAGTTTTGATGAAAACTGTAGGCTGTGAAACAAAAAAGTCCACAAGAAGAAGATGAAGAACAACAACGTGAGTAATACTAGGTTCCCACTGTCGTGCGATCCGTTACGAACGCCACGTTTGGCCATTTGTAGCTGATCATGGAATTTCTCTGAAAGCTGTTCCCACTATCACGATGCGCGGCACAATTGAAATCGTGGTCTCACAGAGCGTGGTGTTTGTCTTGTCTAAGATCGATCCCGATCACCATGATTAGGAAGCACGATTGGATGTGATCTGTCGCTTTGTTACGATTAGATGTGATCTGTCGCGCTTTGTTACGATGCAATACGATTGACAATTGATCGTGTTGATCGTAGAAAAATTTTGAACCGTTCAAAAATTTTCTACGATTAACACGATTGCCACGACTGACCTCAAGATCTGATAAGATCTGATAGGATCACTACGATTAGTCCACGATTAAGACCACAATTTCAATCGTTCCACGCATCGTGATCGTGGGAACCTTGCATAAAGCCTGTATCTCACTGGGCTGCGACAGATCGCGACAAGTTGGAGACACAAAATTGTGATAAAATAGTGATAATTTTCACTTGGAATCACACTGAATTTATTTTTGCATATGTCTCACGAATATCTCACATTTGCGTATGTCTCACGTCATTGAGAACAAATTGCGATATAATTACGAAACTCTGAAGGGTCCCAGGACAGATTATCATTTTTTTCTCCAATCAGTCACAATTTAGTTTCATAGGTCGCCAATCCCTCACAAAGTTGTCTCACATTTGTCGCACCTTCTGACTCACGGAAACTAAATTGAGAAGGGTTCGAGACCGGTTTGAGACAACCGCGACGACTCTGCGACTATTTTGAGAGAAAATTTGTCGCACGAATTTTTTGAACATATTCAAAATTCAAGCGACACCAGAGCGACGTCCTGCGACTCACGCGAGGAAATTGAGAACCACCGCGAACGTTTCGAGACATTTTGGAGAATCCCGTTCTCATTTTGTCGCGAACTGTCGCAGCCCAGTGAGATACAGGCTTTAGACTTAGAGATCCTCCACGTGGATCTAAAAAACAAGAGTTGGCTCGCACCACGTCCTTCTCAAGACGGTGTGAGGTATATATTCTGTGAATACCATCTAGTTGGTTTAAGTGAACACGAGGCTCGATATAACAAGTAGGACAGACACTCATCTCCTAATGGAGGGCGGTTGTCGTTGGGCTGCATTTCATGATAAAGGGGATATTAGGGGTCTTAAAGGGTCTTTAGGATATTAAGGGTCTTTGGGATCTAAAGGGTCCAGAGGGTCTTCAGGGTCTTAGGGTTCTAAAAGGTCTTTGGAGTCTTAAGGGTATAAGGGGTCTTAAGGGCTCTTGGTATTCTAAAGGGTCTAAAAGGTTTTATGGGTCTGAAGGAGTCTAAAGTGGTTCAAAGTGTCTTAAACGGATTGAAAGTGTAAAAGGACTAAGAGGGACTAAGAAGGATGAAAAGTGACAACTGTCCCCTCCAGCTCCCCCCCCCCCTGCCCCACCACAACTCTCTAAACTCCCCTTTCTTTCCTGTTCTTCAAAGTGAAAGGGCATTAATGACATTAAGAGTTTAGAATTGAATCAAGAGGTTGAATTAAATAATGATTGAGGTCAAATTAAATTAAGAGGTTAAATTAAGAGGGTCAAGAGGTTAAAATTAAATAACGAGGAAACATCGATGATGTAAACTCGCAATATCTGATGGGCATCTTGTACAAACATAGATTATATGTTGAGTTAATTAGAAAATTATCTCACCACCTGGATGGAAAAAAATAAAAAGGGCTCCATTCGTTTTTGGGCATCGATGTCATGAATCATCATGTCGAGTTTCAAAAACGAGAGGAGATAGGGAAAAAACGAAAAATTGTAAATGGACCTACTTATTGATGGAAGGATGGAGTGAAGGATGTCGTTATGGCTTTAACAGCTCATTTCGACTCCATTGTAGACAGGCTAAAATTAAAATAAGCCAATGTCAACCGCAGGGTGACCCGTATCTTGCCAAAAGGTGACCACGTGTGACTTCTTTAAGGTCACACTGAGGTGAACAGAGCTGCTATCCACCAGGAGCGACTCCTTGAGGAATATCTGCCTACGAGAGATTCCGATGAGAATCGTTCTGCAGAGTAACCATAAAAAATATGCGTTTGCCTCATAACGTCACCAAATGACGTCATAATGTCTCAAGCTTGACATATCTAGAAAGCACTCATCGAGGTGTTCAATTTGAGGTACTACACGATATGGTTCCTAAAACTTAAAAATTTGACCTTGTGGTCAAATATGTTTGACCTTAGGCGCTAACCATGAAGGTCAAGGCCATTCGCCACCAAAAATGAATCAGCTGAGCGCCAGACCATGAACTATATTCCCATGAAGTTTGAAGACGATCCGATCAACATTACTGAAAAAATAAGGGTTTCGTCGACCTCCCTGATTTGCGACAAAGTGACCTTGACCTTTGACCTTGACCTTCAAAATTTTATGCGCTGAAAGGGACCTCTAGAGGCCTCTGATATGCGAAGTTACAAAAATTTCCAATGATAACTGTGCTCTGCAGAATTTTTTATACGTGATTACAGCCAAACAAAAAATAAAAAAAATAAAATAAAAAACATACAAGCTGACTCACATATCTTGCAAAAACTTCGTTTTGGCAAGATAATGATGATATAAAAGAAGCAATAACAAAGTTTTGTAAATATATAAATCACTGCAGAGTGTGATCTGGTAAGGAGTAGGTTGCCTCAGGCAAGTGTTGATGAACTTTATAGATACCATGAAAGTAGAGCAAACTGTCAGCTAAATATGACGATCATCAATGTAAACATATATATATATATATATATATATATATATATATATATATATATATATATATATATATATATATATATATATATATATATATATATATATATATATATTACAGAGAAGAGTTTTTATCAAGGTGTGAAGAAAGTCCAAATAAACAATCATTAAACCCAGTCACATTTCCCTGTTGTTAATATATTTTTAGAAAAGTTTCAACAGCTCCAAATTATAAATGAAGACAGTTCAAATATTTAATATACAAAGTGATTTTTTTTTCCAAACAATAATTCCCAAACACGAAATACTATATCAGTCAGAAACCTAATACTTTGCATAAATGTAGTCTAAAAGTCGAATGTAAATGTAGCCTAATGGCATGAACGAACTTAGGTTATTATTCGGTGACTATGTGGTGTCCAGGGCATAATGACCACCTCTATCCCCCAGATCTTACGTTGCCAGATTTCTTTTCGTTGGGATATTTGAAAGATATAGTGTACACTACAATTCCATGCACTCTTGGTGAATTAAAAGCAATAATCAGTGACAATCAGCAATAATCCCCAAGAAATGCTACACTGTGTCGGAGAGCATGCTGCGAAGAATGAATTTGTGCCTGCAACACAACATGGTGGTGGACACTTTCAGCACTTCATTGAAGGTAATCAATTGTGTGGATCACGTCACGTCTTTATGTAACATAAGGCTACATTTATGCAAAATATTAGGTTCTAGCTGATATAGTTTTAAGTGTATTGGAATTAATTAGGGTTCTCAAATATATATATATATATATATATATATATATATATATATATATATATATAGATATATTTTAAATCACCCTCTATATAAAATTACATTATCATGCTCACTCAACTTTTTAGGGGTACAAATTCTAAGCTCATGGAAAAGTTAGACGACAGATTATACGACTATGAGTGTAACATATTGACAGTGGGCTGGTGTGGAAAAAATGTGGCACAAACAAGGAAGCAGAGGAGCAAACAGGAAAAGAGAAGGGAAGAGAAAGAAAGAGACATCAAATTTAAAGAAAGTGCTGTGAGTGTGAGGGAGGTTAACAGGGGTAGTAAAATCATGAGAGCCCTGAAGGGAATAGTATGATTGTATTCACTCAGGGAGATAATTCCACAGGAAGGAGAAAAAAAACCATCAAGGCCTTGTAAGCCATGAAAAGATCAGATTTACTGAGGAAGCACTTAGCATGATGGATGATAACCATTTTGTGTCAGGCGTTGGATGTCAGCCTTGACGGTTTTTCTCGGAGAGGTCATGGCTGATGGTCATTCCTAATACTTTAAAGGTCTAAACTTCATCCAATGGCTGAATGAGAAAGTATCTAGATTGTTGGGTTTGCTCGACAATCTTTCCCAAGAAAAAGGAGTGAATATAAATTCTGCTTACATTGAATGACATTTTCATGTGTGCTGGACGAGCAATTGATCCATTCCCAGAACTGCAGGAAGAGGTGCAGCTGCTGGCAATTTGTTTTGATGGATGGGGTTCAATGTGAAATAATCTCTAAATTGGAATGCAGTGAACAATGAGTTGAGACATTTTGCCTTCTTTCAAGCAGTCTGCATTGAAGCATTTTGGTGTGATGTGGGGGGAGGAGAGCAAGCATACACCTAAGAGGTACTTAACCAGGTATCACCAAGTCAGGTGAGAAAGGAGACAGGTTGGAGAGATTGCCGTCAATGTTAACATGATGTTTTCTAGCTTTCCTGAAGATTGATACATTCTCGTGTGCCTTGCGGAATGACCAAAGGTTGACTTGATCAGGTTCACTTTCCACGTTGAGAAAACAAGGCGCTCAATAACAACTGTCTCTATAAAGACTATTTGTAGCAGAGTTGAGAAGGTGGAATAATAATCCTGTGCAGGTGACAAAGCAGTAATTGGTGAAAGTGCTCCCAGAAAGTGCATTGCATATGTGCAGTGGTGGATTGTTGGTGAAGACACCGAACTATAGTCCAAGAGGTTTGTGATCAATATCCTATTGAAGACAGCAGCATTAAGGGTTTGGATGTGCAGAAAACCCTCTCAATGCCATCCATTGGGAAGGCCAAACATATATCCTGTGTGCCAGGAAATGATTGTAACATTAACTGGCTCACAAAGCTTTTTTTTTAAAGCCGAAAATACTTGGAAACATACCTGCGGGAAAGGGATGTGCCTCTACACAATGAAAGATTTGGAGAACTTTCTGATCAACTCACTCAAACAGCCCTTACTGCAACCACTCCTGACAATATGGGTCTGTGCAAGGCCTGTGGACGGGCTGTGGACCGGCGTGTTCTACCCGACTTCCCCAGTCATTCCTGCCAGTGAGTGGACTTTGATCCTTGTGGGATTCCTTTGTGTGAACATGGCAGGCTTGGTGATTTATATAATGGAGTCTGCAATGTGAAATCTGATGCCATCATGCCCATGATTCAGGCAGACTTCCCAAAGGGAGGCCCAGTGTCTGGTTTAATTGCTTGTTTACACTGATGGGAAGGTCAAAGCTGGGTCATGTGAATGCACAGGGTATTTTAAAAAAGATGATCTTTACTATTAATCATGTTTGGTAGGAGGAGGGGAGGGTGGGAATGGGAGCTTTATGGGCTGTGAGTGCCATTGTAAATATTAATTTTTTGTTTGATTCCGGGGCCAGAAGAGAAGTTATACTTAATTTTTTGAATTTATTGGTAAAAGGAGAAGCATCCATCTGTGTGTGTTTTCTTTTTTGGCTTATAAGGTCTGGTAGAGCATAATAGTTTAATACATAGCTTCTGCCAGGTAAGTCAACCCCACCTTCTTGTTGGCATAAGCTGTCTCCACAGACGGAGGTCTGGCTATGTATGGGCAGGTGACTGGCACCCTAACAAACTATCTGGTCTCCCCATTGCCTTGTGGACTCGGATTTTGAGCCAAAGGCGAATGGTGGGGTCCCTGACAGAAACCTCTGGAGCAGCACCTGCCTAACAAGACACGCAGTACAACCTATCAGTGTGTGGATATATCATGCTGCCTGGCTCAACGGTGCTCCAGCTATGGGTGGAATAGCAACCAAGACCCGCAAATGGCAGACCTGGCAGATAGGGACCGTGATGTCCTTCAACAGCTGTGATGGTGGACGTGGGCTGCAGCTCTTCACATGAGCCAGTCGTCTTGACCATGTCCGGCCAATGCTATTTAGTGTGTGGAGCCGAGAGAGTGCTGTTGTTTAGGTGCGCACACCTCCAGCACTTAAATATTCTCACATGCAGGAGTCAGTTAGGTGAGGTAAAAATGTGTATGTATGTATGTAGGTATGTATGTAAAAGTCCTGTGGCGATGCACGAGCTGTGACGGTGACAGATGCAGGCTGGCATTGGAAGTCATTAGCAGCAAATCTGCATGCAGGCAGCCTGGGACTTTGGTTGCTCTTGTGATGGATGGGTGGAATCACAGTTCAGCAGCATCCTAGCTGTTGGAGCAGGTGTTTTTAGGATCCACGCTGCCCCCCCACCCCCAATGTGGGGAATGGCCGAGAAAAGGTGCCTGAAACATCATTCACCCACCTCGTCCAGTCAGATGACAACATATGACAGCACAGCCCTTTATGCAGTTGATCCAAACATAAAATAATCTATACTCAGCCAATAACGATTGGCTGTTGGAACATTAGAACACGACTTGATAGACAAGCTATCTCTCGATCTGAGCGGAGAATTGTGCTAATAACTAGAGTAATTGGCGACTGCAATATTGACAGCGCAGCACTAAGTGAAACACTTCTCAATGACGAACTCTCACTGACCGAGATGGGGTCAGGGTACATTATATTCTGGAAGGGACAAGATGCTGGTGAATGAAGAGAAGCAGGTGTTGGCTTTGCCATCAAGACCAGTTTGGTGAGACAGCTCGACACTTTGCCAAAGGGAGTCTTCAATAGGATCATGACTCTTCACATCCCCCTAAAGGCAGGAAATATTACCCTCATCAGTGTGTATACTCCGACAACGCCACAACTGGATGAGGTAAAGGATAATTATACACTGAACTAAACAACATTATCGTAAAAGTACCAAAAACAGACAAGCTCGTCGTATTTGGAGAATTTAATGCCAGGGTTGGCAAAGACCACAACATAGGGCCAGGCATTATTGCCAAAAACCATACAGGAGGTCAGAATAGTAATTGATTACACCTGCTCTCACTTTGTGCAACCAACCAGCTCATCATTACAAATACAGTCTTTCAACAATCGACCAAGTTTAAAACCACCTGGCAACATCCAAGGTCTGGCCACTGGCATTTGAATGACCACATCATCACTCGGCAGAGAGATCTGAGTGTCATCACCATAACAAGTGCAATGTGAGGGGCCGAGTGCAACACCGGCCATAGACTCCTTTTCTCAAGGATGAGGATCCACTGGAGACCCAAAAGGAGTCGTGGAATACAGACAACTACACGAGTGAAACAGCTTGACATCAGTCAGTTGCAGAGCAATACAACTCAGGATACATTAAATGAAGCACTAACATGTAAGTTACAGTCTTCAGAAATCTATGCATACACTCTCAGTGTCACAGAGAAATGGTCATTCTTCAAGGAAGCTGCCTACACTGCAGCCTACGTAACTAGAGGCACTTCTATAACTAAAAGCAAGACTAGTTTGATGATAACAATCAATAAATCATCCAACTCTTAAATGAGAAAGAAAGCATTTCGCAAACACCGAAGCGATTTGTCCTCACTTGCAAAGAAACAACGATTTAACGATATTCGCAAGAAGCTCCAACCGAAAATCTTCAATCTTAAGGAGCTTAAGGAATAGAAATATTAAGGAACAGAAAAGCAGAAGAAATACAAGGATATGCAGACAAGAAAGAGACCAAAAGTTTCTATGATGCCCTCTGACGAATTTATGGATCACACGGTATTGGCCTTGCACCAGTATGATCAAGCGATGGCACAGCTTTACTGACTGATAAAGTTGGCATCCTTAACCGGTGTCAGGAGAATTTTAATGAATTGTTCAACAGACCTTCAGCAGTTGATGATTAGGCTATCACCAACATAGAACAACACCCAATAGACAAGTCACTTGAAAACCCACCAAGCATAGATTAAGTGAAAAGGCCATCAGCCAATGCACCAGTTGAAAAGCACCAGATGCAGATGGCCTGCCGGCTAAAGTCTACAAGAGTGGTAAGCAGGAACTCATTAACGCATTGTCACATGTTTACCAGTCGATATGGATTGAGGGCCAAATGCTGCAGGATTTCAGAGATGCTGCTGGAGTTCATATAAACAAGAGAAAAGGACACAAAGCCCAGTGTGGAAACTATCGTGGCATTTCAATGTACCTTCCAAAGGTTCAATGTACCTTCCAAAGGTTCAATGTACCTTCCAAAGGTTCAATGCACTTTCCAAAGGTTCAATGTACCTTCCAAAGGTTCAATGTACCTTCCAAAGGTTCAGTGTACCTTCCAAAGGTTCAATGCACCTACCAAGGTCAGCTCAGAGACACTTCTGGAAATCCTGTTCTCAGAAGACTGTGCCTTTTTGGCACATTCAGCTGAGAACCTGCAAAACATCTGTGACAAATTTGCTGCTGCTGCGACTAAATTTGGACTGACTATCAGCCGGAGGAAAACTGAAGTCATGATGCAAGCAGCACCTGAGCAAATACCACCAATTCCAAGAATAACGATTGAAAGTTTAGAACTTAACTCTTATTCACTTACCTTGTGATAAGAGGTCGTTCTGAATGATGGGTCATTCTTCTGCACCTTCCAATTAAAAAAATTAATGCACATAACACAGTACATATTGGGGGATTGAAGACCATTCTTGCAGAAAAAAGCTGAGTCTATGGGCCTATCACTTTGCCATCACAGACATGTCAGTGGTCTCTGTCTTCTCCCACATCCTTACTGGTCTTGCACCCTCTGCTCTTTCTCTGCTTTGCCCCTCCCGGATTCCTGCAACCACATGCGGTCTACCATCAGCCCCAATCTGGTGAAACTCCCAAAATCACTGCTCACCTCCACTCATTCGTTCTTTTTTTCAACCTGTGGAACGAACTTACGTATTCGCTTCAATCTCATTCTTCCCTCCAGGTTGTCAAGACAGCTTTGCATCACCATCTCAGATTATACCCCATCCAAAACCATGATCTTTTCTACCCCCATTAAACCACATGCCCCTCCCCAAATTTCCAATTTTTACCTGCCACATGTCTCAGGTTGACAAGAGCTCCACGTAGTTATTGGTGTTGTTGTTGGTCGATTTTTGAAATGTACCCCCAATGGTTTGACAGCTGCCGGACCACACTGACATCTGTCGCTTGACTACACCCACCACGGCACCGAAACAATATGATATGGCCGCCATCTTGGTTTTCTGGTGGACCGAACACATTAGGCCTGCAGGCCTCTGCTGATTATACACTGTCCAGGTTTGCTGCATCAGAAGTCCATTGGCTTTTTTGGGGGGTTCAGTGCTAATCATGACGAGGGGCCCCAAAAAATCGAATCATATGTCAAATAAAAATGATTAGTAAGGTTAAATCAAGTCAGTATGCACCTCCGTAAAAAAACCGCGTTACGAAATTTTTGAACCGTCCTATATTTGGGTTAAACATCCGTGACAGTGTGACAAATTAGCTGTTCTGATATAACTGTGTCAGTGACTGACATGGATGAGATATATCGAGTTAATCTTTTAATATTGCATCAAATGTGTTTTTCTACATCGTGCTGTTCATATTTTAAGACGGCTTTAATTATCCATTCAGCCCATTACGGGATTTCTATAGGTAAGGTCCTGTACCCAGAATGACCACGTACAGGTTTTTATGAACAAAAGGTTTATCACAACAGAGATAGTGAGAGGGCGGAAGAGAGGGATACACACACACACACACACACACACACACACACACACACACACACGCACACGCACACGCACACGCACACGCACACGCACACACACACAAACACACGTAAATCCCCTGTTCGGAATCACGATTAATCTCATTTATCTAATGTTATTCATTCACATCGGAAGATGGAACAGATACCGCTCTATCTAATCTTAATCATTCACATGGGAACATGGGACAGATACCGCTCTATCTAATCTTAATCATTCACATGGGAAGATGGAACAGATACCGCTCTATCTAATCTTAATCATTCACATGGGAACATGGGACAGATACCGCTCTATCTAATCCTGATCATTCACATGGGAAGATGCAACAGATACCGCTCTATCTAATCCTGATCATTCACATGGGAACATGGGACAGATACCGCTCTATCTAATCCTGATCATTCACATGGGAAGATGCAACAGATACCGCTCTATCTAATCCTAATCATTCACATGGGAATATGGGACAGATACCACTCTATATAATCTTAATCATTCACATGGGAATATGGGACAGATACCGCTCTATCTAGTCCTAATAATTCACATGGGAACACGGGACAGATACGGTTCTATCTAATCTTAATCATTCACATGGGAACATGGAACAGATACCGCTCTATCTAATCTTAATCATTCACATGGGAATATGAGACAGATACCACTTTATCTAATCTTAATCATTCACATGAGAACATGGGACAGATACTGCTCTATCTAATCTTAATCATTCACATGGGAACATGGGACAGATACTGCTCCATCTAATCTTAATCATTCACATGGGAACATGGGACAGACACAGTTCTATATAATCTTAATCATTCACATGGGAACATGGGACAGACACAGTTCTATATAATCTTAATCATTCACATGGGAACATGGGACAGACACGGCTCTACATAATCTTAATCATTCACATGGGAATATGGGACAGATACCGCTCTATCTCATCTTAATCATTCACATGGGAACATGGGACAGACACAGTTCTATATAATCTTAATCATTCACATGGGAACATTGGACAGACATAGTTCTATATAATCTTAATGATTCACATGGGAACATGGGACAGACACAGTTCTATATAATCTTAATCATTCACATGGGAACATGGGACAGACACAGTTCTATATAATCATAATCATTCACATGGGAACATGGGACAGACACGGCTCTACATAATCTTAATCATTCACATGGGAATATGGGGCAGATACCGCTCTATCTCATCTTAATCATTCACATGGGAACATGGGACAGACACAGTTCTATATAATCTTAATCATTCCCATGGGAACATTGGACAGACACAGTTCTATATAATCTTAATGATTCACATGGGAACATGGGACAGACACAGTTCTATATAATCTTAATCATTCCCATGGGAACATTGGACAGACACGGTTCTATATTATCTTAATCATTCGCATGGGAACATGGGATAGACACAGTTCAATATAATCTTAATCATTCACATGGGAACATGGGACAGACACAGTTCTATATAATCTTAATCATTCACATGGGAACATGGGACAGATACGGTTCTATATAATCTTAATCATTCACATGGGAACATGGGACAGATACCACTCTATCTAATCCTAATCAATCACATGGGAACACGGGACAGACACGGTTCTATCTAATCTTATTCATTCACATGTGAACATGAGACAGACAGGGCTCTATCTGATCATATTAATTCACATTGGAACACAGGACATTGTCCCATGTGAATGAATAAGATTAGAGAGAGCCGTGTCTGCCCCGTTTTCCCATGTGAATGAATAAGATTAGATGGAGCCGGGACAGACATGGCTCGATCTAATCTTCTTCATTCACATGGGAACATGAGACAGACACTGCACAAGGTTAATGGGACAGACTGGGGAATGAAATATGAGCCATGGGTAATGATTTTTTTTAATTCTCTGACCCAGATTTCACCACATAGACACATGGAACATGAATAAGGATGAAGGAGTGGAGTGGACAGAGGAGGTGAAAAATATATATATTTTATGTCACAGGTTGTGACTACAGTGTGGTCATTCTTGTTCCTTCCTGAGAGTTTGCTCCTATATCCATCTTCCCCACCCCTTGCATCTTTCCCTATCCCTCATCATTACATGCATCCCTTATTTGTCCATCTTATTATATCGTGTCCCTTGGCCTTGCTCATTTCTCTCTCTCTTTCTGTTGTTCCTTGTGTTATGTTGCATCCTGATCTGTTCTGTGTTCTGGCTCTTCCACGAATCTTGACTTTGTATCCCAAAAAGCATCAAATTGTCGCACTTGTCAGTCAACCTTGGGACAAACTTCAGATTCTGTGGCACTGAGGAATTTCTCGAAGAAGACAGAGTTGGACTTTCACAAGAACACGTTCATAGAGGGAAGTGGGGCAGAGAAGAGACAAGAGAGGTTGAAGGGAAGGTTGATCATTACAAAAAAAACCTCGGTGGCATATAATGGTTCGAGCCATTATGCCACCAAGGCTCATTACGCCACCAAAGCTTCTCACCAGCCTCAGTGGTGTAATGCTGAGAAAGTCTGTTCTGAGTAGAGAGTGTGGGAAGTTGGTGGTTTGAACCCTTGTTAAGTCAAAATGAAGACTTTTTTAATTGGTACATGCCACATCTTTGCTTGATGGCCAGCATTCAAAAGGATCGAGTGTGGAAAAACAACTACTGTACGAGTTGGTAATAATAATGCAGGCTTTGATGGGCCTTTTGGCATCCTCCTGCCTCAAAGTTCCTTGGAAGAGAAGTCATATTATAGTATGATTAATAGGTCCAGGATAGAGGATGTACAATGTGCAGCGATCCAAGTTGGTAATATTACAGATTAAATTGGACCCACGGACTAACAGAAGGCCTGAGTAGCAATGTTGAACCAGGTCGCAACCAACTGGAATGGTGACTGCTGAAAATGCCACACTTTGGGAAGAGAAAGTTGGAATAGGTCGATACTATTTGGCAGAAAGATAGCTGTATATGGAGTTGATCATAATAATCTTCTTGCAGAACTCTCATCTCACCTTGGTGTTTTAGGATCAGATATTATATTTTTACGACTCACTACATCTGCCACACTATATTTCACACCACATAAACATACTCTAGCAAACTTTAGTTGATTAAAAAAAAATTGTTTAAGAACCAAACTCAATTGATTTATCGTTAAAGCGTCCATTCTGAATCCTGGAGGTCCATGGTTCGAACTCCCTCCAACCAAGTCATTTCATTTTATAATGTACTTGCTGCTTCCTTGCTTGACACTCAGCATTTAAAAATGAGAGAGCATCGACAAACAACCATCGGCTGGCAACCATTGTGCAGGCTTGATGGGCCTAATGGTTTCTCCAGCTTTAAAGTTCCTTGTAAGGGAACTCGTAACTTGTTAAAAGTTGTAGGGGAAGCTATTATTAACAAGACCAAGAATTGCTATGCAATACATGTCCCCTTCCGATGTGATATTTTCTCAGTCCAAAAAGAGCATACCCCTGAAAAATTGATGAACCACCATGAAACTCAAACTTTTTCTGTAAATTATCATAATAAAGCCATGTACTAAGTTTCAGTTGAATATGTTAAAGGGTATGGGGGAAAAAAAAAACACTGAAAATGTGATCCATGACCTTGCTGGTGAAACTGGTAGAGTGGTCAGGGACCAATAAGTGTGGTATACAGAGACAAGACAAAGACAGATCTGACTCATACTGGAGTGAGATTTGAGGGTCAGTTTGAAACTGACTGAGCTGTCAATTTTTGATGACCAAATAAATGAACAAATCAGTTTCTATCTCATTTTTTTTGTTTATGAGAATTTACTTGCTGAAGAAGACTACTTTCCTCGCAGAAATTGCCTTCCACAAGACTCAAGGTATTTTGCAGGGATAGCTCTTCAAAAAGTCTTTATAGAGGACAAGTATATATATATATATATATATATATATATATATATATATATATATATATATATATATATATATATATATATATATATATATATATATATATATATATATATATATATATCCATGGTCTAGGCTCATGGAAGATTTCGGACACAAAACAGACTAGGACACAATATAGCAAAGGGAACAGCAGGAGAAAGGAGAAACAACAATAGCTGAGCAGAGGGAGAAGGTAGATGGAGATGGACAAACAAGGGATGCAGGTAACGAAGACGGTTAGTGGAGAACGCAAAGGGTGAACAAGATGGCTACGTAAGTAAAATTTTGGGAGGGTGGGGGTGGTTAAATGGGTGTAGAAAAGATCATAGCTTTGAATGAGTGATGACCTGAGATGGTGGTGCACAGCTGTCTTGAACACCAGAAGAGAAGAATGAGATTAAATAGAGTATGGAAGGTGGTTCCACAGGTGAGAAAAGAGGAAAAATGAGTGGAGGTGAGCAGTGGTCCTGGATTTAGGCAGTTTCACAAGGAGGTGAACCATGTGCATCCTGCGGATACTTGGAAGGGGACAAAACATGGAGAGGGCACAAGGTGCAAGACCAGAAATGAGGCAGAAGAATACAGAGAGACCACCGACCTGTCGGCGACGGAGAAGTGATCGGCCCATAGGCTTGGCTTCATTGCAAGAGGTTCCAATGGTCTTGAAAGCCTTGGTTTCCATGGCGACAAGCTGAGAAAGATGTGATTCAGAGGAGCCAGCCCAAAGGAGAGTATTACAGTACTCCATCAGGCTATGGATGAAAGCCTTATCGGTGGATAGGAGCTCAGGTGTGCCAGGGAATGATTTTGCATGATGGAGGATGCCCAGTTGGCATCTGGCTTTGGAGGCCAACTTTGAAATGTAGCTTACCCAAGAGAGATCATACTGAGAGTGAGACCACAGAGTTTAGATAACTGAACCTCTTTGATGGTTGTTGAGAAAGTGGATGGGAGGGTTTGTGGAACAGTCCTTTCAGAGAGAGAGAGAGAGAGAGAGAGAGAGAGAGAGAGAGAGAGAGAGAGAGAGAGAGAGAGAGAGAGAGAGAGAGAGAGAGAGAGAGAGAGAGAGAGAGAGAGATTTCCCAAGATTAAAATACATGTTCCAAGTGCTTCGGATAAAAAAAGAACGTGTTCCAAGTGTTTGACCAGTTTATGATTTTGTAAAGGAATGAGAAGAGGGAAAAGGTGGCTACCAGTCTGTCTGAAGGATGAGGAATGTCATGACAGAGTGTGGAATCATCAGAAAAGAGATAAAGAGGATTTTCCAGCGACTCAGTGAGATCATTGATGAATATTCGGAATAGGACGGGGCTTAAAACACTGCCTTGGAGGATTCCAGCCTTGACAGAGAGGAGAAGAAAGGGTTCCATTGAGAGCCACACATTGGCTATAAGAGTGGAGGAAGTCAGTAATCCAAGAGTGAAGTTTGCCTTGGATGCCATGGGCAGGCAGTTTGGAAAGCAAAGCAGGATGCCAGACAGTATCAAAAGTTCGGGATATGTCCAGAGAGATCGCCCTGATATCATGACCAATATTGTTGGCCTCCATATATTTTTGGGAGAGTAGAAGTAGCACATCAAAGACTCAGAACAGACTTTCTCAGCATTACACCACCGAGGCTGGTGAGAAGCTTCGGATGATTTTGGAGGTGAGGTTGAGGAAGAGAATGAAGGTTGAACCAAGGAACAGATGGTGGAAGCTGAAGGAGGAAGACTGTTGCGTGGAATTTAGGGAGGAGGTGAGACAGGTGTTCGATGGTGGTAAAGAGGTGTGGGATAATTGGGCAACTACAGCAGAAGTGGTGAGGGAGATAGCAGGGAAGGTACTTGGTGTGACATCTGGACAGAGGAAGGAAGATCAGGAGACTTGGTGGTGGAACGAGGAAGTACAGGAAAGTAGAAGGAAGAAGGGGTTGGCGAAAAAGAAGTGGGATAGCCAGATAAATGAAGAAAGTAGACAGGAGTACAAGGAGTGGTGGCATAAGGTGAAGAGAGAGGTGGCAAAGGCTAAGGAAAAGGCATATGGTGAGCTGTATGGGAAGTTGGATCCAAAGGAAGGGGAAAAGGATTTGTACCGATTGGCCAGACAGAGGGATCGAGCTGGAAAGGATGTGCTGCAGGTGAGGGTGATAAAGGACGTAAATGGGAATGTGCTGAGAATGTGGATGGAGTACTTTGAGGAGCTGATGAATGAAGAAAATGAGAGAGAGAAGGTTGGAAGAGGTGGAGATAGTGAATCAGGAAGTGGAGTGGATCAGTAAGGATGAAGTGAGGACTGCTATGAAGAGGATGAAAAGTGGAAAGGCGGTTGGCCCAGATGAAATACCAGTGGAGGCATGGAAGTGCTTGGGAGAGATGGCAGTGGGATTGTTAACCAGATTGTTTAATAAAATCTTGCGAAGTGAGAGGATGCCAGAGGAGTGGAGATTAAGTGTACTGGTTCCGATTTTCAAGAACAAGGGTGATGTGCAGAGCTGTGGAAATTAGAGGGATAAATTGTTAAGCCACACCATGAAGTTGTGGGAAAGAGTAGTGGAAGCGAGGTTGAGAGGAGAGGTGACGATTTGTGAGCAGCAATATGGGTTTATGCCAGGAAAGAGCACCACTGATGCGATGTTTGCTTTGAGAATGTTGATGGAGAAGTATAGGGAAGGCCAGAAGGAGTTACATTGTGTGTTTGTGGATTTAGAGAAAGCTTATGATAGGGTGCCAAGATAGGAGTTGTGGCATTGTATGAGGAAGTCGGGAGTGGTGGAGAAGTATGTGAGGATCGTGCAGGATATGTATGAGGACAGTGTGACAGCGGTGAGGTGTGCGGTAGGAATGACGGACCGGTTTAAGGTTAAAGTGGGATTGTACCAAGGATCGACTCTGAGCCCTTTCCTGTTTGCAATGGTGATGGACAGGTTAACGGACGAGATCAGACTGGAGTCCCCATGGACTATGATGTTCGCAGATGACATCATGATCTGTAGGGAGAGTAGGGAGCAGGCTGAGGCGAGCCTCGAGAGGTGGAGGTACGCACTGGAGAGAAGGGGAATGATAGTCAGTCGGAGTAAGACGGAGTACATGTGCGTAAATGAGAGGGAGGGTGGTGGTATGGTGCGGTTGCAAGGAGTTGAGGTGGGGAAGGTGGATGGGTTTAAATACTTGGGATCAACTGTTCAAAGTTCCAGAGAGTGTGGTAGAGAAGTGAAAAAGAGATTGCAGGCAGGATGGAGTGGGTGGAGAAGAGTTGCAGGAGTGATTTGTGACAGAAGGGTAGCTGCAACAGTGAAGGGGAAAGTATACAAGACTTGGTTGTATGGTTGTATAGTGAGACCAGCTATGTTGTATGGTTTGGAGGTGGTGGCGCTGACAAAAAGACAGGAAGCGGAACTGGAGGTGGCAGAGTTAAAGATGCTGCGATTCTCATCGGGAGTGAGGAGGATGGACAGGAT
The DNA here is from genome assembly GCF_056783735.1 of Eptatretus burgeri. Lineage (NCBI taxonomy): Eukaryota > Metazoa > Chordata > Myxini > Myxiniformes > Myxinidae > Eptatretus > Eptatretus burgeri. The sequence goes on along the minus strand of NC_140975.1, from coordinate 49,096,860 downwards.
AAGAAATGAGTATATTAGAGGGACAGCGCAGGTAGGACGGTTTGGAGACAAAGTGAGGGAGGCGAGATTGAGATGGTTTGGACATGTGCACAGGAGGGAAGCGGAGTATATCGGGAGAAGGATGCTGAGGATGGAGCCACCAGGTAGGAGTAGAAGAGGAAGGCCAAAGAAGAGGTTCATGGATGCGGTGAGGGCGGACATGCGGGTGGTTGGAGTGTCAATGGAAGATGTGGAGGATAGAGCGAAATGGAGACGGATGATCCGCTGTGGCGACCCCTAACGGGGGCAGCCGGAAGAAGAAGAAGAAGAAGAAGAAGAAGAAGAAGAAGAAGAAGAAGAAGAAGAAGAAGAAGAAGAAGAAGAAGAAGAAGAAGAAGAAGAAGAAGAAGAAGAAGCACATCAAAGGTAGAGTGTCGGTGTATTAATCCAAATTGATGATCTGAGATGATGTTGGAGAAAGGAAGGATTTTGTGTCAACTGTGATGATGGATTCCATGACCTTGCTGATGATTGGAAGTAATCTGATTGGTCTGTAGTTGAGCATTGTGTAAGTATTAAATAATCTTGAGGGAAACATTAACTGTCTTAACTGTAAAAAATAAAAATAAGGAACTCGTTGTAGCCTAAGGGAAGAATAATGTTGACTGAATTTGAAATTGGAGACCAGTCAGTCAGACATGCTGATAATCCATTTACATCAGGATAGATGTAGAACCTCTCCTGATTTGGCTTGATTATTAGTAGTCAATAACCTCAGAAAGCAAAGCAGGAAATCTTCAATACAAGAAAATTATCTGGAAGTCTCGATAAGATTTATCACCAGAGTTTACAAAAGACAGTGTATGAAACATTTCCTGGAAATTGATCATAAATAGATTTCGGAGAGCACCGAAGAAAGAAGAAATTAATTTAGTGAGCGCAGGAGAAAAACATGGATTGGGTATGACCTTAGACTTCATATAAAATCTGAGTTACGAGACAATGAGACTCAGATGAGGATTTGATTTGTAATCAGCTGGCATGATAACGGTGAAAAATCATGACATACTGTGCGTTCATAAGGACATTGTGGACAAAAGCAACAGGAAGGCCAGGTCCATCAGAAGTGCTTCATATACAGTACTGCATTGGCTAATTTGTGTCAGGTGTAGAAATGTTGAGAATTCCTGTGAAAGGAATAGGACCACTGGGCTACAGCACTGTATATGGTCTTGAGAATTTGATATACAATACATCACCACACCACGATGGTATAGGTGGCATGGTCATGGCATTGTAAATCGTATTCAGGGAGAGCAATAATGGTGTCTGAAATCAATAGCTGGATGAAGGTCACGCTATGACAAAGAATGTCTGATTTGGAAATTGTTGCACTGAATAATAAATCAATTCAATTGGAATACAGAGCCGGAATTTTGATTAAACCACAGTGGCAGGTATATAAGAGAAGGGTTTGAAAAGATAACACTGGATTAAAATTGATCCCAGCAAGGAAAGGTGGGTTCTTAGGGAAGCTGAGTGGAAGAGAATGACAGAAATGAGGGGAACAGGAAGATAGCAAATGTTCCAAGCGAAAATATTGAAGGAAAAGAGCAAACAAACGAAGAAGTATATTCGTACATGCATGCACAAACATACTGAGTTGGACCTCAAATTCAATGATATCGCAGAATACTTGTCAATAGTGTTATTTCCATCCATAATTATGCTCAGTTCCAAATCAAACTTGAAGTAACAGCATTAATGCTTTGTTTACACTGCAGGATCATTTCTTCGAATTGCAATGGCCTTACTCAAAATCACTTTGGATTTGTATACCAAGTGATACCAATTTGCAAACAAGGAGTTATTTACATATTCTGAAGAATGACATCAGTATGAACAGAACTAAAGCAAAGCCCAAGTTTCCTTCTCCAAACAATATGTTTGCACTGTGCTGACTGAAATATATACAATTTTATGTACCTGCGTAGTTTAATTACAATGCATTCATTACTAAGTTGGAAATATAGGAGTCATTACATTCTGTGAAACTGAATTGATTTGCAACCCAACAGAGAGCAACAAATGCCGATGAAAATATTGAAGTTTTGGCTCGACGAAGCAGGATGGCAGACTTGATTGGAATTGACAAAACAACCTCAGGCAAGATGGAACTTCAGTCTGCATTTCCTTCTTGTGACTACGGTGCAGTAATTGGTCTTTATTTCGATTAGCTTAAGATGAATATGATGTCTGAGTTTTAAAAAGAAAATCAGTTTTAATATTGCATTGGTGTGAAAAAACTTGGTTGTAAAAATTGTGGTTTTGCCTGCACATTTTTTTGAATAAGCAAATAAATGTTTTAAAATGTGTGTAAGGTCATTTTGATAGATAGAATGTACCATAACGACAATAATCGCACAAACATGTACAGCAAGGCCAAAGAGGGGCTGTGCCCATTCAAGCAAGTAGTCGGTGAATTAATCTACCAATACGTTTCATCAACTGACAGCTCAGAAACTAAACTCAAAATCACGAAGGGGAAAACAGGCGACAACTTCAGGCAGGCACGAGCTGGTTGTGGCTGCAGGATGATGTATCTATCACAGGCTGGCATGGGACAAGGCAAAGTGTGGCTTGGGAAGCGATGGCGATGAGAAGGCAAAGAAAAATATCTGCGAATAAAACTCTGCCGGTACAACCTCAACCTGCTTACTGTGGGTCACATGACTCAAAACAATTCAGATGACACTGGAATGATAAAAAAAAAATCGGTGTGACCCCCCTTTGCCTTGAGAATGGCCTCAACTCCATTTGGAGTTGATTTAATTTGTTTATGGATTATGTTTGAGTCAATCTTTTCCCAACAATGTTGTAATGCACTCCAGAGCATAGTCAGACTCCTCACATAAATTTTATCTTTCCTGAAAAGTATTCACCCTTCATTTATTCTATTAAGACAAAGGGTCAGTAAATAATAACTAAGAAATTAAAGAATAAGACAACATATCTATATATATAAAGTTGAAAGTGTGTCTGTCTGTGACCAATGTACGCGAAAAGTACTGGACTGATCCTCACCAAACTTCACATGCTGACAGAACATGTACCCAGGAGTGTCCCGATGTAAAAGAATTGTACTTCCCACTTGCAGTTTCCGAATTATGACGTCATCACCTGATTTCGTAATGTTAATTTTTCAAGTTCAGCCGATTGACATGGGGCCAACGCCATTTGCAATAGAGTGAAAAAATAATGCTACAGTCAATTGAAGACAATGACTTCTGACTTCCGGTTTCCGAATTATGACGTCATCACTTGATTGCGTAACGTTAATTTTTCAAGTTCAGCCGATTGACATGGGACCAACGGAATTTGCAAGAGAATAAGAAATTAATACTACAGTCAATTGAAGACAATGACTTCCGACTTCCCGGTTTCTGAATTATGACATGCATTTGACACACTTGCAAAAATGACCGTATGTATATTATACCATATAATGATATAATAATCATCTGTAAGTCATATTTTATTAACATTTTCTTTGTTCATTATTGTTATAACCATGGTTAAAAAACCATTTTTATTGTTACTGTATAATGTTTTTACATCACTTCGGTCTGGATTCGGGATCAGCGATCAAATAATGTAAATCACGATGAAAAATTATTTTTTGATGATGCGGGAGATATCTTTATTAAAATCAGTAGAGGAAATATACACCATGTCTGATATTTTGGTCTTTCATGTCTCCAACGATGCCTTTATCTCCAGGGACGCATCATTCCCCATGACAAAAACCGGAAGCAAAAGGGTCACAGCCAACGACACGGATTCCGAATTGCCAGGGTATTGTGTTGTTGTTGTTGTTGTTGTTGTTGTTTACTATTCTCTAATGTGCACGCGTTGAGTATGAAGCTCACTACGTTCGCTATTAAACGCTGTGCAGTGTATGAACATGATCGGGTTTGATTTCTATGTTGTGAATATTAAACGCTGTGCGGCGTATAAACACGATCGGGTTTGATTTCTATGTTTCGAATATTAAATGCTGTGCAGTGTATAAACACGATCGGGTTTGATTTCTATGTTGCAAATATTAAACGCTGTGCGGCGTATAAACACGATCGGGGTTGATTTCTATCTTGTGAATATTAAACGTTGTGCGGTGTATAAACACGATCGGGTTTGATTTCTATGTTGCGAATATTAAACGCTGTGCGGTGTATAAACACGATCGGGTTTGATTTCTATGTTGTGAATATTAAACGCTGTGCGGTGTATAAACACGATCGGGTTTGATTTCTATGTTGTGAATATTAAACGCTGTGCGGTGTGTAAACACGATCAGGGTTGATTTCTATGTTGTGAATATTAAACGTTGTGCGGTGTATAAACACGATCGGGTTTGATTTCTATGTTGCGAATATTAAACGCTGTGCGGTGTATAAACACGATCGGGTTCGATTTCTATGTTGTGAATATTAAACGCTGTGCGGTGTATAAACACGATCGAGTTCGATTTCTATGTTGTGAATATTAAACGCTGTGCGGTGTATAAACACGATCGAGTTTGATTTCTATGTTGTGAATATTAAACGCTGTGAGGTGTATAAACACCATCGGGTTTGATTTCTATGTTGTGAATATTAAACGCTGTGCGGTGTATAAACACGATCAGGTTTGATTTCTATTTTGCGAATATTAAAAAAAAATAAAAAAAATAATAAAAATTAAAAAATGGTGGTGGTGGTTTGTATATATACATATTACAGATATAAATAGAATGGTGATGGCGTATGGCGTATGTGTATAATATTTTATAATTAAATGGTTATGGGCTATGTAGATATCTTATAGAATGGTTATGGGCGTAGGTACGTTGTAACTTCGTAAACATAATATAACATAACTTTTTATCAGGAAAACAAACGTAAATAAATCAAATTCGCTGGGCCAGAATGGGTTATGCCCGACGTATAAATTAAGTCGCAAATGATGACATGAAACCAGCCTCACATTGTTGAGGAATTATGGTTTTTTATCTGATGCGGCAATAAATCTTAACATTTTTGAACTCGAGTCTTCTGCATATAAAACATGGCAGGGAAAATACAATATTATAGTGGTGATGAAAAAAAAATAATAATCGTGGCAGCCTCTACAATTTTACAATTAACTGTGACATATACTCCTTCAGACCCACCGTCATCCACGGGATTCCTGTGTGGAGCGCGGGTATCCCTGCTCGTCTTCAATATAATGAGAAATTTGTGTTTGAAATTGTGATTTCAGAAAGCTTGGCCATGCTTTGAGTGGACACTCACACTTTTGCAACCGACTATACGTATGATGTGTGTGTATATATATATATATATATATATATATATATATATATATATATATATATATATATATATATATATATATATATATATATATATATATATATATATATATACATATATATATATATATACATATATATATATATATATATATATATATATATATATATATATATATACATATATATATATATATATATATATATATATATATATATATATATATATATATATATATATATATATATGTTTGTATGTTTGTATGTATGTATGTATATATATATATATATATATATATATATATATATATATATATATATATATATATATATATATATATATATATATATATATATATATATATATATATATATATATATATAGATGCATATATTACTAATACTCTCATCATGTACGTTCCCAAAATACAGCCGAAACGGTACAGGATAGCACAAAAAATTTAGGGCCATCTTACTCAGCATTCTCCTGCGGTGTGCAGTATCAACTTTCGTTCAAATCGGGCAACAAAAAAAATTATTAAAAAATTCATTCCCAATTCAGTCAAGTACTCTCTGGGAGAATTTGATCAATGCAAACAACCTCAGCAGTATAGTTCGCTGAAGCTATCTTTTTTTTTTCTTGAAATGATTTTTTTTTTCATCAACCGCTGTCACAACGGGAACCCAACAGGTTCACGGGTCGTCTAGTATATATATATATATATATATATATATATATATATATATATATATATATATATATATATATATATATATATATATATAATATATTGTTGCGAATTCGCGCCCGCCGGCGTGCGAGCGGCCACGTAACTCGAATCGCAGCACGTCGCCCACCGGACGGACAATTCTGTCATGACCCTCTCGGACTAACTAAATTCACAGAGCCCCATATAGGTCCTTAGATCAGTTATGTCGATAAGTCTGTGTTCAGATAGATTTCCCCACCGATGTTTAATGGGCAATTATTCGTGTGCCAGGCTGTGATCTTCAGTTAGCCGTTTTTCTTTTACTATCGTTATTTTGGACCAACCGCCATTACTACCACCACAAAGCTCCACCAACCACAACAACCACGATCACCACAACCACCTTCTCATCAACCATTTCACAACAACCACCACCACCACCAACACCTTCTCCACCTCCGCCTTCACACAACCACCTTAACCACAAGCGCACACCCACACCACCCTCAAGACCACCACAAAACGCCAGCCACGCGACCATTACAACGAGCACCGTAACCACCACCACATTGCCACCTCAGCAGGGTTGCGAGAAGCCTGGCATTCAGCGGGAGAGAACGGACGAGGGCCTCACCCCTCCACCCCCCCCAACGAAAAACACATGCGGAAGAGACGCGGGGAGGAAGAAAAAGAATGTCAGTTATCACACCAAAAGAGCCGAGCTGAACTCTCCTGGAATTTTCCCCTGCGCGCCGAGAAGGGGAGGGGGGGGGGCAAGCCACCATGGTTATAAAAAAGCGCGCTGAACGCGCGGTCGAGGTCTGTGTGGGTCGCGCTCTGAGTGGTCACTCTCTGTCGGTCGCTCTCTCTCTCTACCTGGGTCTCTCTCACTCGCGGTCGCTCTCTGAGTCGTCGGCTGTGGGAGGTTGTGGAGGTGTGTGGAAAGGAGGAGAGCGTGGAGCCAAGGAGCGTGGCCTGCCGAGCCGTGTCTTACCATGGGTCGTGGAGACGGGATGTCGCGGGTCGCCCCAGCGAGGTGAAGGCAGCCAGCCCGGTCTCGTGGAGCCTCTGCGGTCTACACGGCTCCGTGTCAATAAAGACCCAAGGGGTCCAGTCTGCCCCTCATCTGTCCTGGGGTTTTCTTTGCTTTTGAATGAATGTTGTGGCGCCATGTCCGTAAGTAGAACTGTTAAGTGTTTACATAATAAATAGATGGTCGTAGCTCTTTGTCTTGCTCGTGTTTTGTCCCTTACCCGCATTTGCTTTTAATAACTGCATAACTGCATGCGTGTTTTGCATTGATTGATACATGACTGCAGATGTGTTGTGCGTGGAATAAATGTGCTTGTTTAAATGTAACCCGTCCGTTGTGTCCTCTTTCCCTAATTGAACTGCCATCTTGCACTCGGAATATAGTTGGTTTTTAAATAGCCGGTAAAGCGATCGGGTCCAACGGGGCTCGCGATTACACCCCGCTCGGTTATCTCAAACAGAGCGACCTGCATTAAGCGGCTCGTGTCCCAGCGGCCCCGTTGTGGTACAATCTTTCGGTAATCTACCCGCGAGATTAATTAGGTATATCGACAATTCGGCGATTGACCCTGTAGCGCGCAGGTGGAGTATGGACAAGGTTGTGGTGTGGTTAAAAACACACCCCTGGCTGGTTTTCGGCGTTGATCCGGAAAGCCGCGACTGGATTGTCCGTTTGGTGGGCGAGACGGCCGCCATTGGCTAAACGCAGTCGCTCGCACGCCGGCGGGCAGAAAATCCATAACACTGGTGTCGAGGAGTGGGGTACAAACTCTCCCGCCTTCACACCAAACCAAATTAACGGAACAGGATCAAGGGTGTGCGAGTCGACCCTCCGGTTCAATCAAATTACGAGCTTTTTAAATTGTTCCGATACGAAAGATGGCATTTCAAGGCGAACGGGAGCAGGGGGTAATGGATTTAGAAATGTTAGAATCCATGGCTCAGGACGAGATCCCCATGCAGGACTTTCCCATAACGCAGGATGAATTTCCCCCACAAATAACCTCAGAGCCCGAAATGGGCGCGGCGGCGGCCGCGGTGTATGACACCCCCCCCCCTCCTCTCCTCAGTCAAAACCCTTCCCCGGTCCCCAGCGAAACTGCGACCAATGAGGACGGATCGGTTGCATTGAGCGGAATGGCCCAGATATTAGCAATACTGGCAAGGATGGATACCAACACACTCGAAACAAAAAACGAAATGAAAGAAATGAAAAACGATATGGGAAACAAAATGGATGCAAATGCGTGCAAAATGAAAAATGAAATGAAAAACCAAATGAAAGAAATGCGGCGTGAAATGCAGCGCGTGGGGCGATGCCTGCAGGCGGGCATAATGGCGGTTGCACGCAGCGAAACGCAAACGACGGAGCTCAAAATGGCGGCGCCACGTGATGGAGCGAGCCAGCTGGGAGGGAGTGCAACGGCTGTGCCCCCCCCCCCCGCGATGGAAGCGGGGGTGAACAAAGTAATTCGGGAGACGTGTAAGCCAAGACTCGTGCAGGTGACAAAGAAAGCGACAGTGACACAGAGGGAAAAATTAAATGGGGTGACGGAGACGTGTACGAGACAGTAGAGACAAGGGAGACGTGGGAATTAAAATAAATGACAGACGCGGGAGATGGAAACGGTAGAGGAGAGACTACATGATAAAGACGGGGTGAAAGACGAGCACACACACATGGAGTTAGCGAGGGACAATGAAGGGGAGCTCGGGGAATGTTTCGTGACCCGGTGCAAGCAGCCGGATAGCCTCCTTATGGAACGAGGGGAGGGAATATCCCCCCTTGAAGCGGATCTTGACCAGGTGGGTCTGGTCGAGCTTTGCGAGGTAAAGGAGGCGAGTGCTGTTGACGGGTACACACGGAGCTTGGGGGGTGTGAAGGCCCCGGGACCCCTTGTGGTAGAGCAAATCCCCAATGTAATTGTCCCGGTATGTGTGTTCACGAGTGTGGCGAAATGTGTGCTGAAACGCACGCATGTCGTGGGTGAAAGGCGTTGTGTGAAAGAGACCACGTGTTTGAGTAATATGGTGTGCGTGGGTGAAAAGGAGTGTGTGGGGGAAAAATTTATATTAATGTATTTTAAATTGTAACAAATGGAGTTTCAGAAATGTCACTTTTATGCTGCAAATTGAATTGGCTGTCATTTCTGGCCAAAAGACTTTTGCCCTAAATGATAAGAAATGTGTTGTTCTGGAGCAGAGTGACCGAGCTGATAAATGAACCTTTGCTTAGAAAATGTACGAAGTGACTTTTCGTCTAAAGGACACGTCTACAGTCTGGGTGAATATCCCCCAACCTCTCTCTCATGAAAGTATATAATGCTTTGAAAGGTAAATTGTTTTCAGTGAAAGTACATGAGGAAGTATAGTATCTCAGTGGCTTGTACTCCTTGGAATGACCAAGTACCAAGTTAGAATAAAACTCTCTGATGTAATGAAGGAGTGAATTGAATCGGGTTGGTCTAACTGTTAACTAAAGTAAGAATAAATGAAATAGAACCAAATAATATTGCAATCAATGGGGATTCTTAAGTTCATTGTACAAGGGTGAGAAGTGTATGGTGTATAATTAGAAAATAAATTGTTTCACAAGGAAGGACTTGTGTGGACATCAGTTTTATCAGTGTCGATAGGGTTTTTGTAGGATTTTATAATCAAATCGGACAAATGTTAAACTCTGTCTGAAGTCAAATAGGATGCCACAATCGGCCAGTTAGAATCCTTCAGGAGGACAACGATCACAACAAGGTGGGTTTAAAAAATCCACGTCAAGTGCCTTAGTAAGAGACCGTGTGTAAGGTAAACCGCATATGTGAGGGAAGAGGTTTGTGTGGATGAAGCACCGTGTATGAGTGGAACCACGTGTGCGAATGAAATGGCATGCGTGAGTGAACGGCCGTGTGTGAGAGAGACAGCGTGTGTGAGGTCGCTGTATGTGAGGGAGATGACGGTCGGCATGCAGGAACACGCAATCGCATGTCCACGTGTCATGGTAGGGTGTGTGGGCGTCGTGGCACGTGGGAGTTTGTGTGAAAGAGTGTGACGACGACGGTGCCTGACGGTGGACAAAGGCCGAGTAGCGGCCGTACATGTTTTGGGGACTGCGCCGGGTTTGCACAGCAGCGCGCGTGGGGTCCGTGCTGTGCGTCGCACGAGGCCGCCACGTGCGCGCCTGCAGAGGTGAAATCCGGTCCGTAAACGCAAGCAGTGGATGTTAGCCGATCCCGCGGACAGACAGAAGGTAGGCTGGGATATGGATTTGGTCCGGATGGGATCTCCACACGAGCGTGTTTGTAAAGCTCTGACGAGCAGAGCACATGTGTTCGCGTGAGGAACCCCTCGAAACGCGAGGCTTGTTTTTAATGCGCAGGGTGACGTCGTGGCTGCATGGTTGGAATCTGGCAGGAGGGGAAATCCATGCCGGATGGTACCGTTCGAGGAGGGACGAGGTGCGTGAAGCGCGAACAGCTGCCATGACGTCACGAGGAGAGAGCGCAGGTTACGAGTTGCCGCGCTGGTGCAGGCATAAGAAAAAAAAAGCAAGCCTCGCTTCGGGTGAACAGGATTTCCTGGGCAAGGGGTAGAAGACCCCCCTTCCGAGGGCACAGGACACCACTAGTTAGGGGGAAGGGTTAATTTAGTTAGACCGGCTCCATGGGGCAGGGATAAGTCCTCATGGAGCCCGTGGAACGAGTTCGTTGAGGGATTTTAGTTTAGATTTAGGATGGAGAAGGGAACAATGATATTTGGAGACATGGACAGACTTTGGATGTGTAGTGGGGACGTAGCTTAGCTACGGAGTGTTAAAAGGAACGTGCTAGAGTTTAAGGGATGACGAGGGAGCACAAGTTAGTTGAGGGATTTAGTGAGAAGAATGGCAGTGTTCAGTGATGTCAGCGATGGATTACAACATGTTGAGTGAGTGAGGGCCAGCGGGCCTGAGTGAATGGAGTGAATGTGGAATGCATGGTGCGATGAGTGATTGGGGGGAGGAGTGATTCCCACCCAAGGGACCCTGGGGTCAGTGCAATGTGAGTTAGTGGGTTAGTCAAATTGACAAAATGGAGGTCGTTTTGCTGTTGGTGCGAATGTAGGCTCGAAACCCATTTGGAGGGGAGCAGGAGCCCTGTTGACGGGCTGGGAACGTGGCTGCGAATGGTGAGTATTGCTTAGTGGGTACCCTGGGCACCGGGCCGCGGTAGGCCAAGGGTCCATGGGGGGCCGGGACAGTGTCGTGGGCACGGGTGGGCCTGCATGATGCGGGGCCCGGGGCGCCATTGGCCGCGTGGGCAGTGCAGTGGGCACGGGCACCCAAGGAAGGGGCCCGGGGTGCCAGCCTGCCATGTGAGCATCGATGGGGAGTAGCCAGGGAGGGAACTCCCCAGTTTTTAGGGATCTGATAGGCTCGGAGAGAGTTGCAGGGCCCGGGGGTGCCATAGTTTGAGAATCGGCAGAGGGTAGTTCCTGCCAAGGGAGCCACGCGTCCCAGCCATAAGACCATGCAAGGGCACGAAGCGAAAATTGGAGGGAGAGGCCCAAAATTGTGAGGACACCAACACAGGCGACGGTAATCTTGGTTGATAGAACCAATAGATAAAGCGAGAGGCGCTTTTGGAAGGCCCCGGGGTAGTTTAGGAGTCATAAATGTTAGGGTAGATTCGGAAGTGTACCCCTCCGCACCATCCATCCCTTCGCTGTTGTTGTGGGCCACTGGACTCACCGTGGTAAGAAGATCGCTGAAATATGAGGAGGCAATTCTGAGGCTTTGTTGGGCCTCGACACAGGACACTAGCTCTCCCTTATTCCCCTCCAGGAAGGGAACATAGGGGTTGGGAGTAGGCTAGGACAGGATAGGTTAGCTGGACAGAGACTATAAAGGGGGTGAGGGAGACGAATTTATGGGGGAAATAAGAATAAAATAAAACAAAAAAATAAGTTGGGGCGAAATTGGATTTTTTACAAATTAAGGGAGTGGGTATGGACAGAGACAGGCAAAGGCTATAGGTTGGGAGGGAGACAGTAGGGTCGGTCCGAGCCCACCTTCCGAGTGGCCAGCACCACCGAACTCCCTCCACACACCTACTACAAGGCCTGTGCCGGCCAGCTTCACCTGCCGGCCTGTTTTTACTAAAGGCCTGTGGCGATCAGCTTCACCTGCCGGCCCGTTTTGCTACAAGGCCTGTGCCGGCCTTGCCATGCCTTGTCTGCCTGCCTCTGCCTTGCCTCAGGCCTGCTTGCCTTTGTGTTTGCCTTTGCCCCATTTCTCCATCACCATGTGCGCCAGGATCATCGCGCAAGCTGCAGGGACTGCCTTGCAGGTAGCCACACACGGAGACTGCATTGGTGCAGCCCATGCACCGTTTGTGTTCACTGCGCTCATTTCAAAGGGGAGTCCAAGGACTGCATTGGTGCAGCCGGCCACATTCCGTCACCTGCATTTGTTCCATGAGCCAGAGACTGCGTGTCAGCAGCCTGGCTCCCTGCTTCAAAAATGGCCTGTGGGATGGCATATGGCATGCTGGGTTGGGGTGAGTTGCCTTCAGCAGCTGAAGACATAAAGAGGTTTTGTGACAGACAACGGGGCCTTTTGAACAGGCCCCAAAGACATCCGACCTTCAGCTGTGGGGGCGCTCACCCTCAAAATACTGCTGACATTGCTGTGTGCCCTTTTTCCCACAGAGTCCATTAGTCCTGGGCCATGCTTTAGTGTAAAATGTATAAGGATAAGGTTAAGGTAAATTGTACATTACTTTTGCTCCCCCTGCATGTTTGTCGTAGTGCCGGCAATTTATTTAAGCCGTCTGCATGAGTGGGTTTGTTTAGTTACCCAGCCCGTAGGTTATTTATTTTTGGGACATGAATACACTAAATGTTGCACTCAGGGATCCGAAGATAAAACGTATTTGGGGAGAACTTACACATGATGGCACACGAAAATTCGACGACTCGGGACGAGTCTGTAAAAAGGGGAGGGGGTAGTGTTACGGCTGTGGAAATTCGCAGTGCACCATATAGGTCCTTAGATCAGTTATGTCGATAAGTCTGTGTTCAGATAGATTTCCCCACCGATATTTAATGGGCAATTATTCGTGTGCCGGGCTGTGATCTTCAGTTAGCCGATTTTCTTTTACTATCGTTATTTTGGACCAACCGCCATTACTACCACCACAAAGCGCCACCAACCACAACAAGCATGATCACCACAACCACATTCTCATCAACCGCTTCACAACAACCAGCACCACCACCAACACCTCCACCACTGCCTTCACACAACCACCTTAACCACAAGCGCCCAACCACACCACCCTCACAACCACCACAAAACGCCAGCCACGTGACCATTACAATGACCACCGTAACCACCACCACGTTGCCACCTCAGCAGGGTTGCGAGAAGTCTGGCATTCGTCGGGATAGAACGGACGATCGCCTCACCCCTCCCCCCCCCAACGAAAAACACGTGCGGAAGAGACGCGGGGAGGAAGAAAAAGAATGTCAGTTATCACACCAAAAGAGCCGAGCCAAACTCTCCTGGAATTTTCCCCCCGCGCGCCAAGAAGGGGAGGGGGGGCAAGCCACCGTGGTTATAAAAGAGTGCGCTGAACGCACGGTCGAGGTCTTTGTGGGTCGCGCTCTGAGTGGTCGCTCTCTGTCGGTCGGTCGGTCACTCTCTCTCTCTCTCTCTACCTGGGTTTCTCTTACTAGCGGTCGCTCCCTGAGTCGTCGGCTGCGGGAGATTGTGGAGGTGTGTGGAAAGGAGGAGAGAGCGGAGCGCAGCGGAGCCAAGGCGCGTGGCCTGCCGAGCCGTGCCTTACCGTGGGTCGTGGAGACGGGATGTCGCGGGTCGCCCCAGCGAGTCGAAGGTAGCCAGCCCAGTCTCGCAGAGCCTCTGCGGTCTACACAGCTCCGTGTCAATAAAGACCCCAAGGGGTCCAGTGTGCCCCTCGTCTGTCCTGGGGTTTTTCTTTGCTTTTGAATGAACGTTGTGGCGCCATGTCCGCAAGTAGAACTGTTAAGTGTGTACATATTAAATAGACGGTTGTAGCTCTTTGTCTTTCTCGTGTTTTGTCCCTTCCCCACGTTTGCTTTAAATAACTGCATAACTGCATGTGTGTTTTGCATTGATTGATACATGACTGCATATGTGTTGTGTGTGGAATAAATGTGCTTGTTTAAATGTAACCCGTTCGTTGTGTCCTCTTTCCCGAATTGAACTGCCATCTTGCACTCGGAATATCGTTGTTTTTTAAATAGCTGGTAAAGCGATCGGGTCCAACGGGGCTCGCGATAACACCCTGCTCGGTTATCCCAAACGGAGCGAGCTGCATTAAGTGGCTCGTGTCCCAGCGGCCCCGTTGAGGTACAATCTCTCGGTAGTCTACCTGCGCGATTAATTAGGTATATCGACAATTCGACGATTGACCCTGAAGCTCGCGGGTAGAGTACGGACAAGGTTGTGGTGTGGTTAAAAACACACCCGTGGCTGGTTTTCAGCGTTGATCCGGAAAGCCGCGACTGAATTGTCCGTTCGGTGGGCGAGATGGCCGCCATTGGCTAAACGCGGTCGGTCGCACGCCGGCGGGCGGAAATCCGTAACAATATATATATATATATATATATATATATATATATATATATATATATATATATATATATATATATATATATATATATATATATATATATACATACATATGTGTATATATGTATATATATTATATGTATATATATATATATATATATATATATATATATATATATATGTATGTGTGTATATATACATGTATAAATATATAAATATATATATATATCTTCTTCTTCTTTCGGCTGCTCCCGTTAGGGGTCGCCACAGCGGATCATCCATTATGATCCGCATAGTGATTTGGCACATGTTTTTTTTTACGCCGGATGCCCTTCCTGACGCAAATAAATATATATATATATATATATATATATATATATATATATATATATATATATATATATATATATACACATGTATCTATACACCACGTGCGCGCCTGCGGAGGTGAAATCCGGTCCATAAACGCACGCGGTGGATGTTAGCCGATCCCACGGACAAACAGAAGGTAGGCTGGGATATGGATTTGGACCAGATGGGGTCTCCACACGAGCCCCAACCCCAACCCCAAGGTAACCCCAACCCACCGAGCAAAGCATTTCCAAAGACAAGTGTGAATAGAAAGTGTTACATGAAACCGAAACACCAGCAAATACAGCCCCAACAATTGCAAAAAATACAAAATAAAAAGATAAAGCAAAATATCAACAGATATACACCAACAACTGGGAGAACGATAAAATAGCAGGAAGGTAGAAAAAAAAGAGTTGGACAGATTGGGCATCGACAAAGAAGGCTCATTGGAATGTTTAAGAAGATGTCAGCCCAAATGCGATGAAGAACAAATCATAATAAATGGCCAAGACTAAGGACACTATACCAATGGCCAGGAACTGAAATACCAAAGATGGGATACACCAGGTAGACGATTCTCACTGAGTGCTGCAATGTCTATCTCATATCACTCCAGTTCAAGGTCAATAATGGCTGTTCGATGTTCGAGGCTGCTGCCCGTTGTCTTGCAACATGCGCACATTCCAGGCAGAGAAATTTAATGTCTTGATGTTACATTTGTTATGCTTCTTTTGATTTATTCATTTATTTTTATTTGTTGTTTCTCTACTGCAGAAATGGATGAGCAACCTGCCGTGGCAGGCAGGTAAGCCTAAGTGGAGCAAGCTTTCTTTGGGGAATCTTTTATATTCCCTTCTCCATGTAGAAAAAGCAGTGCTACCCCTAAAGAGGGCTGCTCTGACATCCAAGCAGGATAAAAATGTCATTGTTGCTCCTGGTCAATGACGAAACGACCATAAAACTTGGACCGCCATACATGTGGACTCGTGATTAGGGACTCACAGCAGCTTCCTCTGCCTATCCCCGACATGACTCCTCCTTCGCCGCAGGACTTAGGTCAAAATAGGTGGTGAGGAGGTGAACAGGTAAGCAAGTGCCAATGAAGGGAAAAAGAACCTGTACAAAGAAGCCATTAAGGTGATAGAGGTGTGTACCATCCCTCCCCCACTCTCTCTTCCCATGAGCATTGTTGGATGCAGGTGCTTTGAATGCAATGTGAAGCCTGATGTGCATAGGCACAGCAGACTGGCCAGGTCATTGGTATGATGATAGCTGCCCTTGATATCCATAAAGGACACAGCTGTCTGCAGATGCTGTGCCGTGATGCCAAAATTGGCACCACCACAGATTTTTATGGGCACATTTATCCATGATGTAGCGCTGCCCAGGCTGACCTACAGGTGTGGTTTGATATCTGAGTGCACCTCTCATAGCCTTAGCCTAAAGCGACTTCCCACACAAGGCATTGGGGTTCCCCTGGACAAGGGGCCCATACCAGGTAATGTCAGCCAGAGCCAGCTGAGCTCGGGACTCACATAGGGCATGGATATCACTCCCCGAGGCAGCTGAAAAACAGTTACCCTGCTACCCTGCACAAAGAAGATGAACCAAAAGCAATCACTGAAAACAAGGAAGTAATGCTCATGTATGACCTGATGATCCCAATGAGCGTGAACATAGAAAAAAAGCATTGTGACCGGATATAGTACTTAGGTACAAAGAAGACATGACAGCATTGCTAATTGATGTGTCAGTACCCAGTGATTTTTGTCTAAACAACACATACTGTAAATCAAGAAAATAACCAAATACCAGGATCTCAAAAATGAAATCAAAGATCTTGGAAGTTGAAGAGCACCAAAATTGTACCAGTGATAATTGGGGCAATGAGACCAATAAAAAAGAACCTCACAGAGATCTTAAAAAAAAAAAAACATTCCTGGGAATATTACGACAAATTAAGTACAGTCGGACGTTGTCTGGAGCTCGGTCCTGAAAAGAGCCCTTGGAACAAAACTTTGAGAACAACAAAACTTCACAGCCTAGTCCATGAATCGTGATCCCTTCCCAAAATGGATGTGGATACTTTGAGGCCAAGGAGGACTCTGCTCCACCTTCTGAAACCCGCATATGAAGACAACAACGAACAACAAACTCCTTCTTAAAAAATGGTGATGTGGCCAAACTTTGATGGATTAAAGTTCAACATGCACGTGCAACATCTTGTGTATGCTCAGCTCAAGCCATAACCCAAGAAGCAAGTCTTATAGTTAACCTACTTTTCATTTGTCATCTTACTATAATTCACCGTCTGTCCGTCTGTCTGTTCCCAGGTACCGCAAAAACGGCTGAACCAATCGCAACCATTTTTTGGGTGTGTAATCCTGGGACCCCTTGGAGTAAAATAGGCATAAATATAATAACATGGCCCCCTTGATCGCTCCCGTAGGGAGCGGGTGCTTCGAGTTGGTATAATGTTGCATTAAACCATCAAATAAGCCTATCCTTATTCATCCTCTACTTTTTTATTGGTGTCACAGTTATGGTGTGCTTCGTCTGGCCTAAATTACAAATCAAATGTTGCTTGAGCATTAATTCTACCTCTCAAATTATAAATCTAATTGTTGGTAGTCAGAATCTATTAAAATGAGATGATTTTAATAATCTTTAATCCTTCTTATATATATATTTTTAACAAAACTTCAAAGCTCTTATCATGTGTAAAACAAATAAATTTACAACAAAATCTAACCTGTCCGCCCATCTCGCTGGAAGTCCACGTGGTACCAGTCTCCATCATTGACTTTTAGTTCTGAGGCTTTCATTCGGATGGTCCCAGAACCCATGTCAAGCAGCATGTACAAAAACCCATCGAAGAGTTCCATAGCAAAGAAGTCTCCCTTGCGGTTACGTGTATCCTCTCCATGCACAACTTCTGGTGCACGGCCCTGTGTGTACAAGATCGGCCCATTCGGTTCTGTTGTGCTAAAGTCAAAAGATATAGATCCTGTTCGCTTGGTTTTCCACTCAGGCAGTGTGATGTAGGCATCAGGTGATTCAAAGGTGATAGGTTCAAGAGCTGGCACATTCTCACACGTGAAGGCCACGTCTCCCACCACCTTCATCTTGGGATCACCTTCTTTAGCCATACGCGAAAGTTCCAGCTTTTGCTCATTGTTTTTGTAGATGACCTGCATACTCACCAAAAACATACAATCACAAATAGAGCTGGAATGATATCAAAAGATTCGATGATATAAATGAGAGGGACAAAAGTATTGTACAGTGAAATAGTTTGGGCAAAGTAGACATTAATGAAATAAAATAAGAGCAAACTGTGGAAGAAAGATGAGGGGTAAAATGCAATGAAGGGATCAGTAATAATTTTGGCTGTTAAAGGGTGGAGTCATTCTTAATTTGGATGCAGCACAAGGCTGCAGGGTAGCATCATTGGCTGAATGCACGGCTGTGCCATTGATGCAATGCCCTCTGTAGGTAATGGCAGGAATTTGTCATTTGTTAATGGTGCCAGCAATAGCTCGCCGACTCTTCGCGAAGGACATCATGTGATCTTTAACATCCATCAACGAATGCGGGAAGATGGAACGTCTGCTTATTGTCTATCCAACGGATGGTACACACATTAATGAATAACCCTGCCTGTGAAACACCGGGATGACAGTTTATCGCTGGGTCAGGATTTGAACCTAAGCTTGACAGCTTTGAGGCGAGTGTGCATACGTTTAGGCCATCCTTCCAGCTCGGTGGAGTCATTGGAATGGCGATTGGTGACAATGAATTGGAAAAAAAAAACATTAACCTTGTTTTAATATTTTTCTGTCATAAAACAATCCAAAATGGATGTCAGTACAATAAAAATATAAATTTGGGAATGTTGGCGATGATATTGGAATCCCAAATAAAAATTGTACAAACAATGTTGACTTGTCCATTTTTCTCCAACTGTCTGAGTTGGAGGAGGAGATTGGGACCATACTCTGTACAGAGTGTTGGTGCTGCTTAAGCAGTCTCCTTGGCTATTGGGCACAATCCTGGACGGGTCGCCACTCCGACACAGTATACCAGCAAGCTGGCACTCATTTTGCCGACCTCGGAAGGATGACAGGTCGAGTTAACCCCACCTGGTATTAATTCAACAGCTGAGCAGGGTTTGAACTCAGGAACCTAGGATCCAAAGCCCACCACCCGAACCATTCTGCCAACACCAGGCAATGAGATGTCTTTGAGATTCCTGAAGAAGTACACTGTTTGACAGCCTGATCATGAAGAAATGCACATGATGATCAGATGATCAATGGAGAGGGGAGAATTACAAAGATTTCCTGTTTTGTCACTTCAATAGAGATTATAAAAAAGCTAATTTAACCTTATATGTGTAAACCCAGGTGCCTAGAGAGGTGCTTCCGTTTTTGGAGATATGCAAGAAGATGGTAGATACCTTACGGCAAAACGAGAAACTAGTTCACAATATTCATCATCATATTTGTTAATCTGCCTTTAACGATTGAGCAGATGGAGCAATTTAAAGTTTGGCATTAAAAAAGCAATGTGCATGAGAAGGCGTTCGATGTCTCCAAACGGGTTTTCCTCCAAACAGCCATACCATTCCATTCGTCATGCAGTTTCATTAACTTTGAACTGATGGAGCAATGAATCATATAAAACCTTCATGGAGACAAACTCCTATGTAACCAATTCCATTAGTTCTCAAATCAGTAACAAAATCTTTCAACAAACTTAAGATTTGTGCATATTCAATATCTTAATTGTCAAAATCACTTTGATTGGATTGGGAAACTCGCTCGGAGTTGAAAATGAATTTTGTTTTTTGTTTCTTACAAAAAAAATTTTTTTAATGGAAACATTCACTAAAAGTTGGAATAACATCTTGTTTGCATTCCTCCTATGTCTCTTCAATAAAATGTCTGATGCAAAATTAAGTGTACAAGTGAAGGGACCTGATGAAATGGCGATGAGTTCATCGTGATTTTGATTATTTGTTGATTTACACCAAGTTTTTGATGTTGACATAATTTTGCCCTGTTGTGCCTTGTAGTCAGGGTGGAAGTTCAGGTATGATTAATGTTGACGATATCAATGTTGATCAGGACGTGCCCTTTAGAAATTGAAATTGTTGATGAGTGGTTGATGTGAATACTTCAAAACTGATATTATTTTTAATTGTTCGTGTGCTGCAGGAATGTTGCTGGGAGAACTATATTTTTTGTAAATGTGCGATATTGTGGTTATTGATGCCATGAAAAACTGTTACACGTGATAAAGTGACATACAGTTGTGCATGGGAAAATACAGGTTTTTCCAGGTGAAGGCCAACTCTTCATAGCATTGGGTCTTCTTTATTGTCATGGCAAATGCTGGTCATATTGGCAACAGGTGATGATGCAACTGAAATGGTAGTTGCCGTAATTTTTGAAAACACCGAGGAGAGACGTAATTATACAACAAATGACTCGTCAAAAGTAACTTACCAAAACGACATTCACCAAATGTATGCACAAAGTATGACTGAAAGTGATGAATTTCATTGTTTTTTTCATCAAAATATTTGTCGAATGACAATGCTCAGGCGGTTACAGTAAATAATTTGTTTACACCCATAAAGTAGACGCTGACATAGAAATATGGCATGGAGCAAGATCACTCGATTATTTTGGAATAAAAAGAAACGATAAGATAGAAAGTTGGGTGTCCGATCATAAATAAGGAAAGACATAAATAAGTGCACAGGAACGAAAAATAGTTATGGAGCATTTACATTATGAATTTACATCAGGACGTCTGTGTTTGACGTGAAATACATGCGTCATACGTCACAGTACTCGCTCAGCTTATTGAAAGTGGCCATGGTTTCATGTTTCATGTTTTCATGTTTCATGTTCTTATATCATTGTGATAAGTGTAAAGTTATTGTATTATTGACCTTCCTAGTGTGAAAATAATTTTACTCAGCAAATTTAGGGCAACGCGCATGCGGAGTCCAAGCCCTGTCCCTGTAAATGTTTTTGTGTTATATCTATCTATAATTCCAGCAATCTCTGTGTGTGTGTGTGTCTGTCTGTCTGCGACCGCCGTTTCTCGCCAACCACCAATCCGATCTGATTGAAACCTGCCAGGAATATTGTCGGGGACCCGCGGATGTGCCTTTTCAAGGTTTGATATCAATCGGATGAGCAGTTCCCAAGTTATGGCCATTTTATTGCTTTTTCAGTGTTGGAAAGGTGTATATATCGCAGCTGAAGTGTCGTTCCACCTTATCATGCAATTTTTTCCCAAATGAATAATAATAATAATAATAATAATAATAATAATAATAATAGCACAATAATTGGCAGTAATAAAAAGAATAACGTGATACAATGACCATTGTCTGTCAACCGATAACGACCTATATATTGTCTGTCAACCAATAATGACCAATAACGTCTTTCAACCAATGACAGGACACAGTGCTATGACATCACGAATGACGTCACAATTAATGGGGTTTTTTTGGGGGTTCTTTTTTTGCATGATTGATGTCACAATTCTTCTTCTTCTTCGTTTGGTATGACGTCACAATCAATGCTGGGGACCTGATTATGTGCCTGAGTATGACGCTGTTTTTTTCCCAAAGTTTGAATTAATTGTTCAAATTATTAATTAATCCCAAGGTTTGAATTTGCCCAAGGGAAACAGCTGTTTCCCAAGGGTTTGAATTAATTGTTGTGCTTGGTAGACATTTGTGAATACATTTACAGAGAGAGGAGCGAATGAGGAGGGGCAAGAGAGGAGGGGCGAGAGAGGAGGGGGAGAGAGGGGGAAAGAGAGGGGAGCAAGAGAGGGGGCGAGAGAGGGGGAGCAAGACAGGGGGTGAGAGAGGGGGCGAGAGAGGAGGGGTGAGAGAGGGGGCAAGAGAGGAGGGGTGAGAGAGGAGGGGTGAGAGAGGAGGGGCGAGAGAGGAGGGGGAGAGAGGGGGAGAGAGGAGAGGGGGAGAGGGGGAGAGGGGGAGAGTGGGGAGAGAGGGGAGAGGGGGAGAGAGGGGAGAGAGGGGAGAGAGGAGGAAGAGAGGGGGCGGGAGAGGAGAGAGGGGGGCGTTACAATTCAAGAGGGGGAGAGAGGAGGGGTGAGAGAGGGGGGTGAGAGGGGGGCGAGAGGGGGAGAGGGGATGAGAGAGAGGGGCGTCACAATTCAAGAGAGGGGGAGAGAGGAGGTGCGAGAGAGGGGGGCGAGAGGGGGAGAGTTATTTAGATTATCTATCTATAATTATAGATAGGCGAGAGAGAGGGGTGTCACAATTCAAGAGAGGGGGAGAGAGGAGGGGCGAGAGAGAGGGGCGTCACAATTCAAGAGAGGGGGAGAGAGGAGGGGCGAGAGAGGGGTGGGAGGGGAGAGGGAGAGAGGGGGTGTGAGAGGGGGTGAGAGGGTGGTGAGAGGGGGTGTGAGAGTGTGGGCGAGAGAGTGTGGGCGAGAGAGTGAGGGCGAGAGAGTGGGGGCGAGAGAGGAGGGGGGGAGAGAGAGGGGGCATCACAATTCAAGAGAGGCCTGTGTGGTTGTTGTTTCTGCTACGCGGTTTGAAAGTTTTTTGTTTTTTTTGCATGTACGGCCATGCACGTACGGGCACGCACCTACGGGCACGCACTAGTATTTACGATGACATATGATGACTCAGTTATCTTATGGACCACTATGAATTTTGTTTTCTAGTAATATGACGTTTTCGCCATTAAAAAAGGACGTTTGTCCATTAATGTAAGCAAAGTCAAATTTACCACTTAAGCAAAGCAACAACACTGTCGTTCAAAAATGATATTGTGATTAGAATAATGTTTGATAATCATTTATGTTTATTCGTGTGAGGTCGTCAATAAAATCACCAATAAATATTCTTTGGGATAAAAAGGTAATGCCAAAGAAAAAAATGTAGATAAAATTTTTATCACAAGTGAATGCAAAAACAACAAAATCATGTTAGAATAAATGTATTTTCTGGAGAAAATGATGTTAAAATTGACAAAAGTAATGATTTGATAACGTCAAAAAAATTATACAATTATTGGATATGAAAATATGTGGAGAAGCCTGGAGGTGATCTTTAACATCCACCAACCATTGTTAGTGCGAGCGATGCCCAGTTTAATGTCCATCATAAGGAAGGCACATACATTGATGCCACATCCAACCTGTGATACAGACTTGAACTGAGGCAAAACAGCTCAGAGCCTATTATGCATTACTCTCAGCTATCCTGCCAGCGTGTGCGTGTGTGTATATGTGTATGTGTGTGTGTGTGCGTGTGCGTGTGTGTATATGTGTATGTGTATGTGTGTGTGTGCGTGTGCGTGTGCGTGTGCGTGTGCGTGTGCGTGTGTGTATATGTGTATGTGTATGTGTGCGTGTGCGTGTGCGTGTGTACTGTAAAGCCTGCAATATCATGGGGGTTAGGTTCCTGGAAAATGCCACCACAGTTAAAACCACAATCGTGGAAACCAAGAGCCAATGGGAAGAGTGGGGTTAAGTTCCTGGACTTAGAGAAAATATCAAGGAATATCGACCGCAGCGAGAAATAAACACATGACAATTTAAATAAACACATTAATATATATATATATATATATACATATATAATACAGTGTAAATTAAATAAAAACACAAGAGTTTTACCTTTTAAATTTATTACAAAAGAGCAAGGTGGGTGAGCATAAACATATTACGTACTCGCACTGTACTCTGCCGTAAATAGAAACCACAAGAACAAGACTTATCTTGGTATGATGCTGTGAGTGGGGGGAGGGTGGAGTGGGGGAAAGGGGAGCAGGTGAGCGGGGAAAGGGTGAGCGGGGAAAGGGTGAGTGGGGAAAGGGTGAGTGGGGAAAGGGTGAGCAAGGAAAGATGAGTGAAAAAGGCAATTCAGCGAATGGAAAAGCAGCATTAGTTTTACGATGAAGGCACTTGCATTAACCACAATGGAGAAGGGTAACACGATCCTTAAATCACCTTACCCTGAACTACGACTTTCCCTAACACGAACTACGACCTTCCCTGTTTGGAGAGCAAGGTACAAGGTGGTATCGTCTTCCAGAATAATTCCATCCTGTCAGTGTTGTAAACCCGCTCTGTCATAAATCCCTTCATCTCAATTTTTTCGTGAGCTGCACATGAGAATGTGTGTTTGAGAATGGGGGTTCGAATGAGGTTGTCAGAAATTAAGTCTTTGACAATAAGGTTTGAATACGGAGTTGGAAAATGAAGGTTTGGGAATGAGTTTTGAAAGATAATGAAGGTTTGAGAAAGAGGTTTGAAGGAAAATGAACGTTCAGGAATGGGGAAGAGTACAATGGGGAAGAAGGCCTGGTGTTAGGTTAGTGGTTAAGGTGGCTGGCTTGGGACCTTAGGGACCTGAGTTTGAGCCTCTATCAGCTGTTGAATTAACACCAGGTGGGGTTGACAGCCTGTCATCCTTCCAATATTGGCAATATGAGTACCCATTTACTGGGGTAATAACCATTTGGGGTAACCTGTGTCAGAGTGGCAACTTGTCCAGGACTGTACTCTTTGTTAATGAAACTGCCTTGGCAGCCCAATGTGCCTTTACGGCACAAAAGGAATGGTGCCATTATTTCTATTATTATTATTATTATTACAATGGGGAAGGTTCTACCGAAAATCATTGACCCCGTAATGGCGGCCGGTACAGATGCTGCATTTTCACCTCGAGCCAACACATCAAAACAACTTGATCTTTTCGCACAATGTCATAACATTTCTCTGCCTTTTGGCACAACTAACTTTATCCATCGCTTTACATTTGGGCTCATTAAACAAGGTATGTGAGAACGACCACAAGGCTTGTAATGAGAGGTAATCATTCACACACAGGGACCCAGTGACTCATCTCAGCTCAAAAAACTTGTTTGGTCGAAATGAAATCCCATGAGAACGAAATTGGAACACAATAGATTGCCTGTGATTTGTCAAAATCCGTGTTGACCGTATATATATATATATATATATATATATATATATATATATATATATATATATATATATATATATATATATATATATATATATATATATATATATATATATATATATATATATATATACAGTGGGGAGAACAAGTATTTGATACACTCTCGATTTTGCAGATTTTCGCACTTACAAAGCACATAGAGGTCTGTAATTTTTATCATAGGTACACTTCAACTGTGAAAGACGGAATCTAAAACAAAAATCCTGAAAATCACATTGTATGATTTTTAAATAATTAATTTGCATTTCATTGCATGAAATAAGTATTTGATACATCAGAAAAACAGAACTTAATATTTGGTACAGAAACCTTTGTTTACAATGACAGAGATCAGACGTTTCCTATAGTTCTTAACCAGGTTTGCACAGACTGCAACAGGAATTTTGGCCCACTCCTCCATACAGATCTTCTCCAGATCCTTCAGGTTTCAGGGCTGTCGCTGGGCAACACAGACTTTCAGCTCCCTCCAAAGATTTTCTATTGGTTCAGGTCTGGAGACTGGCTTGGCCACTCCAAGACCTTGAGATGCTTCTTACGGAGCCACTCCTTAGTTGCCCTGGCTGTGTGTTTTGGGTCGTTGTCATGCTGGAAGACCCAGCCACACCCCATCTTCAATGCTGTTGTTGTGGGAAGGAGGTTATTGGCCAAGATCTCGCGATACATGGCCCCATCCATCCTCCCCTCAATACGGTGCAGTCGTCCTGTCCCCTTTGCAGAAAAGCATCCCCAAATTATGATGTTTCCACCTCCATGCTTCACGGTTGGGATGGTGTTCTTGGGGTTGTACTCATCCTTCTTCTTCCTCCAAACACGGCGAGTGGAGTTTAAACCAAAAAGCTCTATTTTGGTCTCATCAGACCACATGACCTTCTCCCATTCCTCCTCTGGATCATCCAGATTGTCATTGGCAAACTTCAGATGGGCCTGGACATGCACTGGCTTGAGCAGAGGGACCTTGGGTGCGCTGCAGGATTTTAATCCATGACGGCGTAGTGTGTTACTTATGGTTTTCTTTGATAATGTGGTCCCAGCTCTCTTCAGGTCATTGACCAGGTCCTGCCGTGTAGTTCTGGGTTGATCCCTAACCTTTCTCATGATCATTGAGGCTCCACGAGGTGAGATCTTGCATGGAGCCCCAGACCGAGGGAGATTGACTGTTATCTTGAACTTCTTCCATTGTCTAATAATTGTGCCAACAGTTGTTGCCTTCTCACCAAGCTGCTTGCCTATTGTCCTGTAGCCCATTCCAGCCTTGTGCAAGTCTACAATTTTGTCCCTGATGTCCTCAGACAGCTCTCTGGTCTTGCCCATTGTGGAGAGGTTGGAGTCTGATTGATTGAGTGTGGACAACTGTCTTTTATGCAGATAACGAGTGCAAACAGGTGCAGTTAATACAGGTAATGAGTGGAGAATGGGAGGGCTTCTTAAAGACAAAACTAACAGGTCTGTGAGAGCCGGAATGCTTCCTGGTGGGGAGGTGATCAAATACTTATTTCATGCAATAAAATGCAAATTAATTATTTAAAAATCATACAATGTGATTTTCAGGATTTTTGTTTTAGATTCCGTCTTTCACAGTTGAAGTGTACCTATGATAAAAATTACAGACCTCTATGTGCTTTGTAAGTGGGAAACCTGCAAAATCGGCAGTGTATCAAATACTTGTTCTCCCCACTGTATATATATATATATATATATATATATATATATATATATATATATATATATATATATATATATATATATATATATATATATATATATATATATATATATAGAAATGTATTGATATATATATATATATATATATATATATATATATATATATATATATATATATATATATATTATATATATATACATATAGAAATGTATTGATATATATATATATACATATTCATATAGAAATGTACATATATATATATATATATATATATATATATATATATCTATATATATATATATATATATATATATATATATATACATATATATATATACACAAACATATATGTACACACAAACGTAGATTGTTAAAAGATTGTTTTCGCCAATTGGACATGAGCTTAGCAGAGCTCAGCCGTCTACTTCCCAGGTGGATGGTACTGCACCAATTACTGGGAAGATAATTTGTAGATCTAATCTACGAATCGAGTAATAAACAAGCAAGAGCAGATCCGGTCCCAGGCGACGTTTCAACCGCTTCCATGCGAGCTTCCTCAAGCCAATCAAGTCTATTCTTCACTTTTCATCTGCTTGGTGATAGCATTTGATCTTGGCATCGTTGCACTGCAACTGCAAGAAGCCCTTCTGGGACTGCAGTCATGAGTCATTTTGATGGTATCATCACAGTGTTTGCCCAGGTTTGAGAATTTCATCATCTTCAAAGAACTCTCGACCGCTAAAAAGAATAAAAATTATATATATATATATATATATATATATATATATATATATATATATATATATATATATATATATATATATATATATATATATATATACACACATATACCACACACACAGACATGTTTAAGGAAAAATGGTACTTACAAGCCAAAAACTAACTCGATGTATTTTGCTCATTTAGTAATAAACAGAGAGAGAGAGAGAGAGAGAGAGAGAGAGAGAGAGAGAGAGAGAGAGAGAGAGAGAGAGAGAGAGAGAGAGAGAGAGAGAGAGAGAGAGAGAGAGAGAGAGAGCAGATAAGGGGTGTGTTGAGTTAGCAAGCAGCTTGTTATCGCTTGCCAAGTGGCTTGATTGGATTGACTGCATGCAGTGACTCGAGAATGGTACGGCCGGAGTCCTGGGGATGGGTCCATCTTATAGGACATGCGGTACCACCACTATATCTCAGAATGGGGTGCCCCATTCACACAGGTCCTATTCCCCTCCCTCAGATTTTCTCCACAGTGTTTGCGACTCTGTGCATGGCATGGCCCTCTCAAGGGAATCTGTTGGGATCGACGATGGCCATCCTTTTGGCAACTTCAAATTCCTGACCTGGGCTAGCCGAGCCGTATGTGGTTACCCACTGGGTCATTGCTTGCTCGATGCTGCCGGCCCGGCGATCTCAGTGAGCACTATGCCCAGTACTTCTACGGGCAGATGGTCTTTCCTGCAACACCAGCAGCGCAGATCCGGTAGACTCGATCTGAACGCTGGGTCGGCTTTCATCGCAGGGGGTTTCATGTGAAGCAATGGATGGTTTTGCTGTCTCAAACTGCTACAGATATCCACTCTGGTGTTCTGGAGCTTCAGTCTTCTGCCTCTGCACCGTGGTAGTCAGCACTTGAAACGCGCTGGAGTACAAAGTAGTGGGAGAGGGGGGAGTATGAGGAAGAGTGAATAAAGATAAATAAATGGGGAATCAAAAGGAGGAGCCCTCTGCCAAACTTATCGATGGACCCATCCACTGTGCACTTTGGGAGGGGAGGGGGGGTTTCATATTTGTAGATCTTGATGAATTGAGATGAAAAGTGGAGTAAAAATTAAAGTGTGAAATGCACGTTTTAATAATACTAGTACGTGCCCATACGTGCACAAAAAAAACAAAAAAACAAACAAACAAACAAAAACTTTCAAACCCCGAGCCAGAAACAATAACCACACAGGCCGTTCCTTCGCTCTCGCAAACGACGACTGGATTGGGGCATTGTGTTTATCTATAAATGCGGATAAGAAATCGAGAAATTATTAGAATACATGAGGTCATCACTATCCGGAAGTGGTGCGTGCCCGTACGGAATGTTCACATGAATCCACGAATTACCGCTTGCATTGAAGTACGTTTTAATAATATTATCAGAATACACAACGGGTATTCCTATGAACATTTCATTGGTTGTGGTATCATTTTGAATCTGACTACGGTGTTCATTTTTGCTAACATAATGAAGCACCCCTCTTCATCACTTTCTGCACTTGTTGAATGGCAATGTGAGCGGCTTACAAAGCAGTTGATATGGAATCACTCCTTTGGAACAAACTTTGTCTCAGACGTCCTCGGGCCAAAAGACCCCAAACCGAAGCACGTGTCTACTTTTATTCTTGTGGCACGACAATTTGTTTCCGGTCAAGTACCAGTGTGAGGGGTCAATTTAAGAGTTTTGAGTTCACGAGCGCCAGCCAGAGTGACCACTATATTCGTTATGTCTGTGTGTCTGTCTATCTGTCTGTCCAGAGCACAACTTCGTGGACTTTGATCCGATCTTGATGAAACTTAGTTATGTGTTCGATATCAATGTCTGGTTTGTGTTTTCCTGGATGAGGGCATAATGGGCGTAGCCACGTCCAAAAAAATAGCCATTTTTAGGGGTAGCCAGATTAAAAATCTATCTTCTCCAAGGGAATTGACTGAATGAAATGGGTTCTTCGGTATTTGAATAACAAAATGAATTATCGAAAACTTGTCGTTGTCCGATTTTTCATTTTCGTCCGAAGGTCAAAAACTTAGAAAATTTCGAATTTTGACATAAAAATCATACGACCGCCCAAACTTTGAGGGCTAGGATGACAATATTTTTTTTGCATAATCTTGAGGTCATTCCCCACCTAAAGTCTTCAAACCATTTTGCTCTATCTCGAACACCTTGCCCGTGGTGCCCCCTCCAAGTTTGTTTTTACGCTGATTTCATCAAAGTATGGATAATCCGAGGAGTGCGAAATGCCATACAGCCTATATGACGTTATATTGTTCCTGGAATGTTCCGGAGGAAGTTTTGCTCCAAATGTCATAATCTTTGACCTTTGACCTTTAAAGTTCACAAAGGTCAAATTTTAAAAGTTGTGGGAATCGAACCGGGTTTTCGACCTTCTTCGACGAACTCACTCCAATAAGCTAGAGCACGTATCCCGTTTCCGTATTTTAATGTCCACAACATTGTTTTGTGACCTTTAAAGGTTATGCAAAGGTCAAATTTTTAAAGTTGTTGAACGAAACCGGGTTTTCGACATTTTGCGGCTAATAACCTGTCACCCGTACCACATCGTGTTGATCATTTTTATAACTTGGTCAAAAATTATCACATTGTCTCATCTTTGACTTCTGAAACAATCTACATCGTCAAATACCACTTGTGAACCATCGTCGTCTTCAGACTTGTTTTAATTATTATTGTGCTGTCCGAAAGCAATGAAATGCCAATGCTTTCTTTATTAACCTTATTAACTGCTTTGCTTTCTTTATTTACTCATGATCTGGTGTTGTACATATGGGGGTAAATGTGTAATATAAATAATTGTTCTTGTATTTGTGTTTCTTGGGCACACACATGGCTGTCTTCCTATCTGTGTTGGATGTGGTGACGTTTGGGTTGCGTGATTTGTGCAGGTTCCATTGAGTGTTGTGCATTTGTGGGTGTGGTATTGAGCATCAAGTGTTGTTGTTTTTTGCTCACCAGTTTTCCCATTGAAATTTTTGCCATTTGTAATAAAGCAGTGCATTGTGTCAGTCTGTCCACGGTCTCCTCATTTCGACCACCCTCTCGGTACTTGACATGCCATACCTCCAGAATCAATGCGTCATTTGTTGGATGTCGTGTTCTGGGGTATCCTCCAGGTCAAATTCATGCCCAGATTGCAGGCAATGGTGTGCTACGGCTGTCTGCGTCATCTTCCAAGCCAAATTGCTCCATCAACGTCATCTCGCCTTTGTTTAAAATACCTTCCAGTTTCACCAATGTGGAATTGGTCACAATCTTTGCTGGCTGAATTTGATTCCTCATATATTTCCAATAAACTATATTTCGATTTTACAAACAGTATGTGTTGGATTTTATTTTTCTGAAAGACATAATTAATGAAACAGGTGTGTATCTCAATCAAAAGCAAGGAGGCCAATTCTCTTGTTTTTTTCATCCTTTAGAGAGGAAGTGTTTTAAACGGTTTTACAAGGACAATGAAACCTCAGCAAAGAGAAAAGGTAATTTGTCTTCAAATGCCGGTTTGCGTTATCGATCCATCACTCCTCTTCTTCACACCAATCATACACAGGGCACACAATATAATAGGTATGGAGCATACAATTGTACAAGGGGCTTTCTACTCTTCACCAAACATTTTGTTAATTGACACATCATCCAAGGCAAATCCGTTTGGATTTGTTTTTTGTTTTTTAACCGAGGACAGATGCAAATACAGTCGATGTTTTTTTTTTTTTCAGTATCATAACCGACATAAGCAGAACGATTCCTAACAGCGATTGTCTTTCTCAATTCTATTTCATCATTAATATGCAGTTCGATGCAAAATACCAAAAAATTGTAAATGCCAAAAATTAACAGAGAAGGAGGAGAGACAGCTGTTTATTCCCCCTCTTTGTTTATCAAGAACTGCATCACAAAGAAAGTTCGTTCACAGCAAAGTGCCCCAAGACATACACACATGATTATTTGCTGTTATTTTATGTTCGATAAATAATTATAATCGATCTGAACTTGGTGATTACATGTATTAGAACAAGAATGTAGAAACAGATTTTGAAAACCAAACACAGACATGAGGCTTTTTCACAAATTCTTAACAAGCTATTGTTAGGCAGTATATTTATAATGTTTTTTTTTGTGGTTAGATGCTTATTGTAAATGGAGAGTGGAGTAAAAGTATGACAAGTGTTAGTGGTGAAATTGGATTGAACAGCCTGTGAAAAGATCAGGAGTATTCTGGAAATTTCTTGCTGCTTCTGGATATGTGGGCATCTCGTATCAATGAGCACTGAGCAGTTTCTGGCACTGTCCGGTTATAGAACCATCTGTTACTTCGTAGTTTCTAGACAGAGAAGCTTTTGGCACTGTTCATGAGCTGTAAATATGCAACAAAGCAGTGCCCAGAGAAAAGGAGAGAGTGGAGAGAAGAGCCAGTCACATTTGCTTTGTTAGTGTGTTGCTTTGTGTTTATACCTTCACTAAACTCAAAGTTTGACTGGACACGACTGCCGATTGGACATGTACAAATAAAAAGACATTGGTGTTGTGAAAGCTTCCCAAGCCGCCATTTTCAATTATGGTTTTATTTCCAAATTATATTTCATTTTCAAAACCCTTTTTAAATTTCAAGACTTTAAATTCAGAATTGCTGTCAAGGCACATCATTCCCACATGTAACAAAATCAGCCATTTCACCAACTTTCACAAACACAGAATGCCACTTGTGTAAATTATATTTCTTGTTGCTTTTTGTTTGAGATGATGATTGAATCGCTTCATTATTCTTCGACAAATTCTGTGCTATTAGCCTTCATATTTAAAGATTTCACTTTGTTCACCAGGAGGCTGTCCTAATAAGCTTTGAAAAAAATTATTCTGTCTAACTTCTGTGTCACTCTTACTGCTCAGTGTCATTATTTTTTGCATACAAAGTAAAGGCTTGTCAAAGAGCGAGAACACAGAACAGACAAAAAAAACACGTTTTAAAATGGGAAACCACACCAAAAGCAAGGTCGGGGGACATAAAAGGACAGTATGAACAAGAACAAGAGTAAGCAGAGGGGGGGGGTATGACACAAGGGGTTAACCAGCTGGATATAAGCTTAAACATAGCAAGAGGAGTCAGAAGGAAAAAAGAACAGGGATTAAACAACAATGGGACAAGAATGGAAAGGTGGATGGAGGGAGAGGGAAGAAAACACTGGAACCTGGAAAAGAATGGGTGGCCTTGGAGAGGGTTGATTAAACATCATGAGTATAGATAGTGGATGAGCTGAGGAGTAGGTCAACAGCCATCTTTAAGACCAACAAGGAAGAATGAAATCGAAAAAACTGAGAAAGTTGTATCCACGGGTGAGAAAAAAAAGAGGAAAAAATGAGTGGAGGTGAGTATGAGCGAGCTGGATTTTGAGAGTTTCATCAGAAGTAGGTTACAGGCAGATATCAGGCACCCTGGATAAACAGGGGGTAGGGGGAGGGAGAACATGCAAGGGCATACGGTGCAAAACCAGAAAGTAGTCAGTCAAAGATAGGCATGCCTGATGTTGGCTTAATGGTTAGGGTGGTGAGCTTGGGATCTTAGGATCCTGAGTTCAAATCCCTTTCAACTGTTGAATTAATACCAGGTGGGGTTGACTCTGCCTGTCATTCTTCTGAGGTCGGTGAAATGAGTGCCAGCTTGCTGGTATCCTGTGTTGGAGTGGTGACCTGTCCAGGATTGTGCCCAATCGCCAATGAGACTGCTTAGGCAGCACCAATGTTCTGCACAGAGTATGATCCCAATTGATAGATGGATGGAAGATAGGCCACCATCCGGTCTGTTTTGTGCAAGTAACAGGTCCAAAGAATCAATGTAATCACTGGAGATACCAATGATTTTGAGAGCCCTGGACTGCATGGCATCAATATGTGAAAAATGTAAAGCAGCGGCTCCAGCCCGAAGAGGAGAGAATACTCCAACAAGTTGCTCAAAAAGGTCTTGTATATTCTTAGAAGTTTGGATTTGCCAAGGAAAGACTTACTGCAATAGAGGATTCACATTGGCAACTGCCTTTAGAGGCCCACTTGGACATGTAGTTTGCCCATTAGAGATCGTAGATAAGAGGGAGGCCCCAAATTTGAGTGACTGAACATCTGCAAGAACTTTGTTTAGGAAGTAAATGGGAGGGTTCAGCAGATGCTCCTTTTGGAAGAGATAGTGAGATGTGAGATTTCTCCTTTTGGAAAGACACATTCCAAGTTTTCGAGCAGTACCTCATTCTACGAAGGTCTGCAGAGTGAGGAGAGGTGCTGCCTGCCAAACTGAAAGATGAGGGAAGCTATGATAGAGGGTCTAGTCATCAACAAAATGATAAGGATTGCTTTTCAGAGAGGATCAGAAACATCTTTGAAGAAGGTGAGGAAAAGGAGCTCACCAAGGGCGTCACATAGAGAGCCACATGTTGGCTGCAAGATTGGAGGAATTGCAATTGGAAATAAAATTGAAAGGAAGGAAGTAAGGAAGTGAAATTGGAAGGAAAACCTTGAATCAAGAGTAATTAGTCGGCCTGTAAGTAGGAGAATCTCTGCATCTCTGCTTCTTTCCCAGTGGAGGCGGGAGTGCCCCAAGGCAGATTATTGGGCCCAGTGTTCTTCCTAATCTTGCTTCTATCTTGTTTGCTTGCTCCTGGCCAGGTTTGCTCCTGATAGTGGTCATTCTTGCTTGCTCCTGCCCAACCTTTTGACTGGACCCTGTGTATTTTGTACCTGAGAAGGTGGAGAAGGTGGAGAAGGTTACTTTAATGCTCGGCTCTGACTCTGCAACTGGACCAGATGACATCATCTCAAGTGTCCTAAAAACCTGCTCTGCTGCTCTTGCACATCCACTCTCTGCCCTTTTCACCATATCATTTGTACAAGGTGATCTTCGATCTGCTTGGAAGTCTGCCAGCATCACTGCACTCCATAAAAAGGTGCAACAACTGATCCCTTCAACTATAGACCAATAAGCTTCCTTCCAATCCTCAGAAAGGTCATGGAATCCATCATCACAGTTGATATGAAATCCTTCCTTTTCTCCAACAACCTCATCTCAGATCACCAATTTGGTTTCATTATTGATCATAGCTATCTCAATGCTATTAATGTACTTCCAGGTTGCTGTGTGTTCACACCCTCCTCTCTCCTCTTTTCCTGTTCATTCATTCCCTTGCTTTTTGTGCCCAACCGTTTCCCCACTGCCATTTTCATATCCTCCGTCATATTTCTCCTGCACGAGGCTTTATCTTGGAAATAAAAGACCATTTTTCAGGGTGAAAATAGAGGACAAGTTCACCAAGGAATAGGTGGCAAAGGCAGTATGGTATGCAAATGAAACATATCAGTTTCTAAGCCAGCTACTTATCTTTCTGGAGCAGATTTCACAGGGAGAAATTTACTCGGCCTCATTTGAATTGACATTTAAGCAAATGGCACAACCAGGCTCACCTCCTTCATGAAGCACAGCTTAAAATAATCAGCTCCACTTTCGGAAAGAACCGTTCAAAATTTTGAACAGACCTTCTCTGTGTGCATTGGCTGTATTTAGCACGGTACCGATTACAGCTGTTATCGCACGGAGCAAAGTCACAATTTTCCTTTTGAGATCAAAATAATTGCAGTGTTTCAATGTTTACACTCACCGTTTAAAATTGCAAATATTTTTTTATTTATGAGGACATATATTTCAATTCTATTCATCCTCTCACACAAAGGCTCGGATCTATTAAAGCAATGAAAGGAATGAAATGCATTGGGTAATTTGCTGTCACCATCTCAGTCGGATGAGGACTTGAATCTGGAATCACCAACCACAATGCAGAAGAACAACCTTATGACCTAACGTAGAGGCCATTTATGAATGTACACTACAGGAACAATTGTCACCACCAAAGGGTTGCTGTTAAGGTGAAGACGAAATTTAAATAATATTAATAACATTTTTATTTTCCTTAATTGTTAGTGGAACAGTTTGCATTGAAAGGATAGATATGAGAGCCGAGAGGTATGTACACTCGCCTCAAAGTTGTCTCGCATGGGTTTGAATCTTGACTCAGCTATAAACTGTCATCCACATGTTTCACAGCTAGGGTTATTAATCAGTGTGTGTGCTGTCCCTTGGATTAACATTAAATGGGTGTCCTGTCTGCTGGCACTTATTTGCAGAAATCAAAGATCCCATGGTTTCCTTTGTAAAGAGTGAGCAAGCTATCGCTGGTACCATGGACAAATTACAAATTCCTGCCATAACCAGCAGAGGGCGCTGCATCAGTGACACAGCTGTCAGGTCAGGTATGGGAGCATGTGCCAGAACAGCGCGTCGCTGCTTCCACTTTCCACTTTCTGCCGGTACTCCAGGGGCCTCCGTGTGGCCATCCCCCAGGCAGATGCCAGGCCCATCCCCATCTCCTTGAGATCCCGGTCAACCTGCTGCAACCATGAGGCACGTGGTCGGCCCATTGGCCTCCTCCACTCACGAGACTCCCTCGCTGAGAGAATCTGGTGAGCAGGATCGGCGTCAGGAAAACGAGCCACATGTCCATACAGCTGCAGCTGATGCTCACGGACGATGCAGGTAACAAATCTCATCCGAGTCTCTTTCAGCAACTGCTCGTTGGACACAAAATCCGACCAGTGATAGCCAAGGATTCTCCGAAGAGACCTGGTACCAAAGGAATTAAGTCTCCGTCTCAGATCCTTGGTCAGAGTCCAAGTCTCACATCCATAGAGCAAGACTGGAAACACCAAAGACCTGAAGACTCAGACGTTTACCGTCCTGCACAGGTACCGGCAGCGCTACACCCCATGATCCAGTGAATCCATGACTCCCCAGGCCCGACCCAGACATCTATTGACCTCTGACTCACAGCCAGCAGAGACATGAATATCACTGCCAAGGTAAGTGAATCTCTCCACGACCTCAACATCGTCACCACAAACAGACACAGACAGGACAGCAGCATCCAAGATGTCATTGAAAGCCTGAATCTTTGTTTTGACCCAAGAAGCCCATAATCCCAGCGGCTCCGACTCTTCATTCAGCACCTCGAGGGCCCCCAAAAGGATATCTAAAGTCTCCGCAAAGATGACTGCATCATCTGCGAAATCAAGGTCCGAGATCTTGACATTCCCAAACGATGCACCACAGCTTGATCTTTCTGACATCCTCCCTAGAATCCAGTCCATACAAGTGCTGAAAAGTGTGGGGGCCAGCACACACCCCTGACAAACTCCAATAACAACTGGAAATAAGTCAGAGATGGTACCACCACACTTCACAGCACTCTCAGTACCAGAGTAGAGTTCAGACATCAGATCGATCAGTTTTGGTGGCACCCCACGAAGACCAAGAATCCTCCAGAGGGCATCCCGATTCACTGAATCGAACGCTTTAGAGAGATCAACATCGGCTGCAAGCAGCCCCTGCCGAAACTCTCGTCTGCGTTCGGTGAGGACCCGAAGAGCAAGGATATGGTCAATCGTTGACCTCTTTGGTATAAAGTCAGACTGCTCTGGACGCTGGTGCTC
Organism: Eptatretus burgeri; assembly: GCF_056783735.1. Lineage (NCBI taxonomy): Eukaryota > Metazoa > Chordata > Myxini > Myxiniformes > Myxinidae > Eptatretus > Eptatretus burgeri. The sequence goes on along the minus strand of NC_140975.1, from coordinate 49,059,821 downwards.
AAGCAGATGGTGGCGAACCCTATCAAGAATTATCCGAGCAAAGACCTTGCCCGGCACTGAGAGCAGCGTCACCCCTCGGTAGTTGTTGCAGTCTTGGCGATCACCCTTCCCTTTCCAGAGAGGGACAACAAGGCCCCTCTTCCAATCAGTTGGGATGATGCCTGTGTTCCAGGCAGAGCACAAAACTGCATGCAATGACACGAGTGCAGCATTTCCACCAGCCTTGAAAAGTTCAGCATGGATGGCACAGATCCCTGGAGCTTTACCCCATTTCAACCGGTTCACCGCAGACCATGTTTCCACAAGCGAAGGTGGACCACAGTTGATTGGAGGGTCAGCAACAGGGATTGTAATAGCCTTGACGTCCAATTCGACAGCTGGTGGATCAGCCTGGTACAACCGCTCAAAGTAACCGGCCCAGCGGGCCTTCACTTCAGACTCCTCTGTCAAGAGCCCACCACCCTCTGCTCGAACTGCAGTGCTCCGAGGGACGGGCTTGGATGAACGCAATGCGCAAATTCCCCTGTAAGCAGGACGCAAATCACTTGACCACAGGTGATGCTCTACCCCCTCACAGATTCCTCGCACATAGGCCTCCTTGTCCACCCTTAGTGCACGTACAGTTGTACGCCTCAGCTTCCTGAACAGCTCAGCTCTGCCATTCAGCCTGGCCCTGTGACTCTGGTCAATGGTATCCAGTGTCCCTCGAGAGACAAAATTCTTCTTTGCCCTGCAGTGAGTTCCAAGATATCCACCGGCAACATCAAGGACGGTGGTCTTGAAAGCACTCCACAACTCTTCAGGACTCCCCAAAGCACACAGACCCCCCAAATGTCCATTCAGCCTGTTCGCAAACTCCTCAGCTACCCTTTCATCCTTGAGCTTGCCAACATCCAGCCTCGGCTGGCACATTTCTCTTTGCCATGCGGCACTTTTCTCTTTGTCATGTGGGACATTTCTCTTTGCCATGCGGCACTTTTCTCTTTGTCATGTGGGACATTTCTCATTGTCAGCAAGGACGTATCTCTTTGCCACGTGGGACATTTCTCTTTGCAATGTGGGACTTTTCTCTTTGCCACGTCGGACGTTTCTCTTTGCCACACGGGACATTTCTCTTTGCAATGTGGGACTTTTCTCTTTGCAATGTGGGACTTTTCTCTTTGTTACGTGGGACGTTTCTCTTTGTCACGTGGGACATTTCTCTTTGTTACGTGGGACATTCTCTTTGCAACCTGGGACGTTTCTCTTTGCCACGTAGGACGTTTCTCTTTGCAATGTGGGACTTTTCTCTTTGTTAAGGTGCTGTCACACCTTGACGATTCAGCCAGCAATGGCAACGTATAAAAATGTATGTAAAACGTTGGCGTACGCTGAAATTTTGATGTTTTTTTTTTTTAAGTTTTGGTCATATTCATAACGTGTTGGTCGTATGCATAACATATTAGTAATGGGCACAGAACGTTTCGTTGTCTTATCGGTAACTTATACCAACGAATGCTTCTCCTGTTGTCGGCGTTCACAACCTATGCCCAACGATGGTTTAACTTAGGCATAGCGTGCTGCACGTATCGCCGACGAACTCGTGGCGCAGCCTGTTAAAAACCTGCCGCACGCCGATTTAAATCATTACCGCCTGAAAATTGAAAGTGTCAACCACGCAGTCACACCTTGACGATTTAGCCAGCGTATGCCGACCTATGAAAAATTTGCTGAACCAAGCTGGCACACGTTGAATATGGTATGGATAAGTTGTGTATACGTTAAGAGCACGCTGAAAAACGATGAAGTACGCTGTCATATTTCGTGGTACGTCTAGTACGTCGTGAAATTTCAAGCATGCTGAAAATTTTACGACGTACTCACCGTATGGCTCACACGTTCCGCTACGCTGGGAATAAGTTGTAGGCACGATATGCGATCGTTGACACACGTCGACACAAGTTCCTTGTAAGTTACTCATAAGTCGAAACACGTCGAGGTAATGATTAGCATACCCGAAAGTTCTTTTCTCCGTCAAGGCACATTTTCTTTTTTTTCTCCTTGGCTCCGTGAAGGCACGTGACGAAATATCTGAAGTTGTTGCTGTTGTTGTTTTTTTTGTTTTTTTTATTTATTTTTTTTTGAGTCTCTCACGAATTTTAAAATATATTCGGACATTTGCTTTTAAGTTTCGACGTCGGCGTGACAATATCCTCAAACAGAAAATATTCACAGAGGAGGAACTCAGAATAAGACCTGGGCAAACTGAAGAACCAATCGGACGTGACGTAACGGTACGTGACGAAATATCGGAAGTTATTGTTGTTGTTTTTTTAACGCTGCCAATACGCCATTATACGGTAGCTGTAAATTAGAAACACATTCAGTAAGTTCTGTGGTCGTCCGGAAGACGTCAATCAAATACGTCTACATACATCAATTAGCATTGGAGGTACGTTACACATAGGTTCAAAGCACGTTACTCATAGGTTAGAAATAAATTTTGGGTACGCTAATCATTACCTCGACGTGTTTCGACTTATGAGTAACTTACAAGTAACGTGCCTCGATGTGTGTGAACGATCGCATAACGTGCCTACAACTTATGGCCAGCGTAGCGGAACGTGCGAGTCATACGCTGGCATACGTCGTAAAATTTCAAGCATGCTAAAATTTGAGGACAACTGCAATGCACAACGATGAAAGCCAGCGTACTACGAAATATGGCAGTGTTTTTCAGCGTGCTCTTAACGTATAGAAAACTTACCCATAACGTATTCGACGTGTGCCGGCATTTTAGACAAATTTTTCATAAGTCGGCATACGCTGGCTAAATCGTCAAGGTGTGACCGCGCCTTTACGTGGGACATTTCTCTTTGCCATGCGGGACTTTTCTCTTTGTTACGTGGGACATTTCTCTTTGCCACATGGGGCATTTCTCTTTGCCATGCGGGACATTTCTCTTTGTTACGTGGGACATTTCTCTTTGTTACGTGGGACATTTCTCTTTGCCATGCGGGACATTTCTCTTTGCCATGCGGGACATTTCTCTTTGTTACGTGAGACATTTCTCTTTGTTACATGGGACATTTCTCTTTGTTACGTGGAATATTTCTCTTTGTTACGTGGGACATTTCTCTTTGTTACGTGGAACATTTCTCTTTGTTATGTGGGACATTTCTCTTTGCCACACGGGACATTTCTCTTTGCTACGTGGGACATTTCTCTTTGCCACATGGGACATTTCTGTTTGCCATGCGGGACATTTCTCTTTGTTACGTGGGACATTTCTCTTTGTTACGTGGGACATTTCTCTTTGTTACGTGGGACATTTCTCTTTGTTACGTGGGACATTCTCTTTGTTATGTGGGACATTTCTCTTTGTTACATGGGACATTTCTCTTTGCCACACGGGACATTTCTCTTTGTTACGTGGGACATTTCTCTTTGCCATGCGAGACATTTCTCTTTGTTACGTGGGACATTTCTCTTTGTTACGTGGGACGTTTCTCTTTGTTACGTGGGACGTTTCTCTTTGTCACGTGGGATGTTTCTCTTTGCCACACGGGACATTTATCTTTGTCATGCAGGATGTTTCTCTTTTCCACGAGGGACATTTCTCTTTGTCATGTGGGACTTTTTCTTTTACATGTGGGTGGGACTTTTTGCTGTGCTTCAAACCAAGATGAGGAAAACCTGCAAAAAGAAGAAAGAGAAAATTATTTAATTCTATTTTGTGGCCTCTTAGCTTGCTACTTGAGGTCGTTTGCCAACGGTGGGACTTCATTATGGATGGTGACTCTCAAGCGTTACTTCAGAAGACCCTCAGACAGAAGGTCTTATGGGGTCTATATGGTCTACAGGGTCCTAAAGGGTCTTAAAGGATCTAAGGGTTATAAAGGATCCAAAGGGTCTTCAGAGTCTAAGGAGTCTTAGGGGCCTTAACGGTCGAAGCGGTCTACAGAGACATGACAGAAGTAAATAGACAGCATGATTTTTATAGAAGTTATATTTTTAACATTTGAAGAACATTTGATCCATTTTTATCTCGCCCGTTCGAAGAACAGAGAGCTATAGCGATACCCCGGCGTGAGCGTGAGCGTCAGCGTCAGCATGAGCGTGAAAATGTTAAAGTTTTTGGTGCAGGTTATTTCCTTTCTAATGTTTTTATCGACCACACTATTTTTTACTGATTACAATATACAAATACACATATTGCTTTAAAATTATTTGGATCAGACTTCACTGCAATGCTTTATAAAAAATATTATTAGACTAGTCTTTTAAAAACGATAAATGTATAAACAGGCGAGCATTGGGTGGCTTTGTCACCAACTCTCTGGTAATACATACACTGGTATTTTGTGGACGTGCCATTTGCAGATTTCAATGCTTTTACTCTTTCAGACATAGAACTAACAAGTTCCGAAATTTTCTCTTGTGGGATTTCTGCCCAGGCTTCACGCAAATGGGTTAGCAATTCTGCCCATGATGTTGGTTTCCTGGACTTTTTCCGCACAGCTCGATCCAATATGGCCCAGAGGTGTTCAATGGGATTCATGTCATGAGACTGACTTGGCCATGGACGTCGCTTTATCCCATTTCTGTCCTGCCATTCTTTGGTCTTTTTTGCAGTGTGGCATGGAGCTCCATCTTCCATGAGCAGTGTTGTTTTTGACCATCTGATCAGTGGAGAAGACAGGGAGACGTCCATCCTCAAGGATAGAAATGTGTGTCGTAGAGTTGATGTTGCCAACACACTCCATAATCTCTGACCGACCAGTGCTCCAGATTGCTCCCCACACCATCACTGAAAACCCACCATGTTTGACAGTTGGCTGCAATCAATTAAAGAAAACTCTTGAATGGGAAGTCTCCAGACCCATACGTGTCCACTGCCAGAAAATTGAGCAAATTGAGACTCATCTGAAAAAATTATAGTTTGCCAAAACTCCAAGGGTCTGGTGGCCATCTCGTCAGCCCACTTCTTTCTACTTTGAATGTTGGCTGGTCTAAGAAGAGATTTTCTCCTTGCTGCTCTCGCATGGTAGCCCAGTTGATGAAGGTACCACCCGGCAGTTCTTGATCTAACTTGGACCTCCTCTGCAACATCTGCTGCCTTACAATGGAGAGGTATTTCAATGGACCGCTTGACAGCTCCAAGTCACCTTTCTGAGGGTCCAGGTTGACCAGAACAAGAAGCTGTGGATTCCTTGCCATTGCTGGTGAATTGCACAATCATCCAATTGACCGTAGAAAGCAAAATGTCAAGGTTCTGAGCTATCTGACTCCACGTTCCGATTTGCAAATAATTCGTCCTCTTTGAAAATCGCAAAGATCGTGTGCTCCCTGGGTTTGAGGCATTGTTAATTGTCAGACACGACCCAGGAACTCGTTTCTGAAAATAAATAGTTGAATATTAGTACAAATCACTGATTAAACTTGCTTTAAACAGATGAAATTAATAAATTTAACATGTCTATTTACTTCTGTCATGTCTCTGTATTATAGTTATCTCTTATATTAGAATAAGTCACCTCATAATTAGTCCAATTAACACCAGAAATCGATCATCTAGACAAATATTCATATTCCTACTATTCCGCTGTACAGTACTTTGCTTTGTTCAATGTGCTTTCACTTCCTCTAATCAATATCATCATCGGTGTCATGGCATACATGAGAAGTTGGGAGGGCGTCGGAGCATAACAGCCAAGGAGTCCACGTAGTGGACACGATGGCGAAAGCAGCAGCCACACTAACGTTGTGTGCCAGGGGTTATAAAGCCTGACTTTTCTGCTTGTGTGTGCTGCATCAGTTCAAATCATGTTGCCAGTAAGCCAGTGAGTTGGATTTCAGTGCCAGTCAGAGTCAGGGGCAGAGTTTGAGAAGCATTCTGCATGCTGCTCCATTTGGAGCGAGCCTCAATTCTGTTCATGTCAGGGGAGAAAATGCATTTGTTTGGTCAGTTTGGGAGTTACACTGGAATGAGCCACTCTCGACTCCTGACCAGCCTGGTGTTGACTTAGTGGTTCGGGTGGCGGCTTGGGATCCTAGGGTCCTGAGTTCAAGCCCCGTTGGCCGCTGAATTAAAAATACACCAGGAGGTTGACTCAGCCTGTCATCCTTCCGAGGTCGGCAAAATGAGCAGCAGAGAACTGGTAAGGGGGACACTGCATCAACGGCATAGCCGCGTCCCAACCAATGATGCAACCAGCAGCCGCAGGCTGCACGAGAGAGAGAGAGAGAGAGAGAGAGAGAGAGAGAGAGAGAGAGAGAGAGAGAGAGAGAGAGAGAGAGAGAGAGAGAGAGAGAGAGAGAGAGAGAGAGAGAGAGAGAGAGAGAGAGAGAGAGAGAGAGAGAGAGAGAGAGAGAGAGAGAGAGAGAGAGAGAGAGAGAGAGAGAGAGAGAGAGAGAGAGAGAGAGAGAGAGAGAGAGAGAGAGAGAGAGAGAGAGAGAGAGAGAGAGAGAGAGAGAGAGAGAGAGAGAGAGAGAGAGAGAGAGAGAGAGAGAGAGAGAGAGAGAGAGAGAGAGAGAGAGAGAGAGAGAGAGAGAGAGAGAGAGAGAGAGAGAGAGAGAGAGAGAGAGAGAGAGAGAGAGAGAGAGAGAGAGAGAGAGAGAGAGAGAGAGAGAGAGAGAGAGAGAGAGAGAGAGAGAGAGAGAGAGAGAGAGAGAGAGAGAGAGAGAGAGAGAGAGAGAGAGAGAGAGAGAGAGAGAGAGAGAGAGAGAGAGAGAGAGAGAGAGAGAGAGAGAGAGAGAGAGAGAGAGAGAGAGAGAGAGAGAGAGAGAGAGAGAGAGAGAGAGAGAGAGAGAGAGAGAGAGAGAGAGAGAGAGAGAGAGAGAGAGAGAGAGAGAGAGAGAGAGAGAGAGAGAGAGAGAGAGAGAGAGAGAGAGAGAGAGAGAGAGAGAGAGAGAGAGAGAGAGAGAGAGAGAGAGAGAGAGAGAGAGAGAGAGAGAGAGAGAGACACTCCTGACCAACTCGCCTCACACCAGCTGGCACGGCAGAAGCCGTGTCATCCAAAGGTGCCTCAGTTTGAGGGAAGTCCAACTCTCCTCTACACTCAGTGTGCTTTTGTCTCTCCCCTGTATCTTGTCCTGTATTTCTTCAGTGAAAGTGTCTTGAAGGTTCTAATTAAGTAGGTGAGGTTGTATCTGTTTCCATTTCAAATGGGTACGGCCAGTTTTTTATTTTTACTCATTCCTATTGTTTTACCGAGTTCCCTCCCTGTGGTTCAAAAACCCAGTATTATTCATTTAATTGCCGTGGTAAATTTGGCCCGTAGACGCACCTCTAAATTCTTCATGGGGATAATAGACACGCCAAAACCTTGGCACACAAACTACATTGAGATAGTAATCTATCGTGCTCAGGTTTTGCGTACGTGCCAATTTCACCTCGGTTCAGGCCTCCAGTGGAGATTATCTCTGATGAGACCGGGTCAAGAGTGGGTCGACTCATTACAATTGGGAGTCAGTGAATGAGAGTTTTGAACCCTAATTTTAAAACACCAAATTATACTTCATTACAATTGGAGTTCAGGAGTGGAACGATTCTAATTTCAGTCCATTGAGATTGGTGTCGGAGGAAATTCACATTTTAAAATATAAAATTAATGACTTTTAGCACCAAATAAATTTTTGATGTGCAGGCTGTGCAGGAAAAAATAACGATACAAGTGATGGCGAACAGCCTGAATTTGCTCATAGAACGAGGTTAGTTAAAGTTTTGAATGTGAAAATAGAATGATTACGGATGGGGAACAATCCATGTCAGAGTGATGGCAGGAAGGAGCAGAGAGAAGTTGTTGAAATGCTGAATAGGAGAACTTATATTTGCCATCTTCAAAAAACGAGATGGAAAGGCATTATTGGCTACAACAAAGAAATATATAATTTTTTTTTCTGTTGTGGAGATAATGAAGGCATCGGTGGTGTTGGTGGTCCTTCAGAGAAAGAACTAACCAAAAATTGACAGAAGTAAAAACTATTCCATCCCAGAACTAGAAGGGCACTTGGTGGAGCGCATACCTCCGCTACTGAACGCCTGATCCAGTAGAACATATCAGCCCAATAATTTTTTGAAATGTCATGCGATACATCGTTTTTGGTCCCATCTCTCAATGTTGAAGAATCACTTTAAAAATTAAAAAAAATTTATCAGATTCGGATCCAGATCTGGATGTTCACCAAAATTGAATGAATTCTTCCTCGTGACACACTCAACGTGTCCAGCAAATTTCGGCCGAATCCGTCCACAACTTTTTGAGATATCCTGCACACAAACAGACAGACAGACAAACAAACAGACAGAGAGGAGCGAAAACATAACCTCCTTCACCTTCGTGGGTGGAGGTAAAAATGACACTCAAAATTGTTGTTGCAGAATAAATTTTGCATCGTGTGCACGTCTGCGCCCGAAGATTAAATTTGGCACCGTGTGCACGTCTGCACCCGACGCGAGTTGAAGTGAAGAGGAACGTAAATCATTTTGGGAGGAACAAAAAGATTTGGTTTCAAAAATAACCTGCAATAAAGAAGTGATCACAGGTGGAGATTTGAACGGACATGACAGCGAGAAATCAAATGGATATACAGTAATGATGTTCACGCGCGGGTTTGGATGTGGTGAAAGGAGTAATGCTGGATATGTGACATGACAAATGGTGGAAAGCGACTGATATGTACATCCTCGACACCTATTTTAAGAAAAGAAGACAACAACTCATCATTTAAACAAGTGGAGTTGCAAAAAAGCCAGATCAATTAATTATATATTAGTGCAAAGGAGTATGAAAAGAAGGGCAAGCAAAGTGAAAGTTATCGCCGGTGAAGAATGTTTGACAGAACAGATTGGCTGTTGGATGTTGTTATGTTGCAAATGAAAAGGAAAACTGGGGTCTCAAGCAAAATCAGCAGAAGTTCAGAAGAGTAGAAAAGTGCAAAAAACAAGAACAAAAGAAAATAAATATAAACTACAAAAACTCTTCTTTACTTACTATAAAAACAAAAACATCGCCTCAATCTGCCACGCACAGTTTAACCTTCATTCTCTATCCATTCTCTTTTCAATATCCCCAAACTGAATATTCATTGAATGAAACCATTTCTTCCTTTAAAAGCTCGTAATAAAATTTGACAAAACGATTTTAAAATGAATTTCAAAAATGCTTCGCTCTCCTCACTTGGAATAACCTGTTCATCCTTCTTCTTCATCACATTTTCTACTTCGGTTTTTTTTTTTTTACATGAGGCTTATTTCCCCAAACATTTTCACTCCCAAATGCTGAGTTCATTCACACTCCTCTCGTACTCCCAGCTCCACTTCCCTCCATGCCTTCAATGGAAAACGTATTTTCCCACCGCTCCCACACTTCTCCCATGTCCGGATGTCCAGTTGCAGAATCTTAAGAAGTCAAGTTTGCAGAGTATGCATGCACACATCAATCAGTTCCCCTTCACGCCCATTAATGTGTCAAACCCCTCCATGTCAGTACCTTTTCCATTCTCAGCTTCCCCCTCATCTCACCCCCTCTCAGCTTCCCCCTCGTTCTACCCCCTCTCAGCTTTCCCACTCCTCTCCCTCTCAGCTCCCCATCCCTCTCCTTGAACTAAGTTTTTTCCCCCTGCTCCATCTCCTCCCAACTCCCCCATACACTGCACCCACCCAGCCCAACTTCCACCCCCCCCGCCTGCACCCTCCCAGCGTCCATCTCACCCACCCACCACCAATTTCCACCCCACACCCCACCAGTGTCCCCAACCCCACCCCCTCTCCTTGCCTCTTTCCACATCCCTGCATCCTGCCAGCAGCTCCTCCTCCCCTGTCCATCACTGTGTGGACCTGAAACATCCAAGTCTCCACTCCAACTTGACAGATCTATCAATCCAGGTCACCGCCAATAAACCGGACATCATCTGTTTTGACAGAATCCTTCCTCCCATAGGACATCCAAGACTCCTTAGTGTCTCTCCCAGGCTATTGTCTCGTCTGATTTGACCGAAATGAACCCACTCCTGGTGGCACAATCACAATGAACATCAAGAACTCAATTTCTCACTGTCCATGTACTGCTCTCATACCTTCCAAACCAGAGGAGTGCCACCAAAATCTTGCTGTAATTTCTCCTCCGTTCCCACCTCTTATGTATCTGTGTGTTGTACCATTCTACAAAGAGTGATGACTCCATCTACATCTGTCTCAGACAACATGGACCAACTTCTAACCTCTCATTCCATCACTCTCTTCCTCATATGTGGTGATTTAAATTGTGACCATGCAAAACGGCTGGGTGTTGGTACTTCTCTCACCAGCCATGATACTACAGCAAAGGACATATATGACTCCATGGGACTGACTCAATCTATAAACCTTCTGACCAATATTTCTGTGAATGGCAAATCCTCCTTTCTGGATATGGTTGTGACCAACCTCCCTGCTAATGTCTCCTGATCTTACTCGACTCCAATTGTGCTTGTAATGGTCACAAACTCTCGCCATTCTCAGAAACAGGTCTTAGCGTCGATGAGGTGGCAGTTCACTCAGGCAAACTGGCAGGGACTGAAAGCAGCCGTTGCACTTCAGGACTGGTCTCCTTTATCTATCACCCCTGATATTAACTCAGCTTGAAAAAACAAACAGTAGGTTTCTTGTTTGGAATGATTTTCAATTTTGTTTTACTGTTAGACAGGCAGACAGACAAAGTTAAAGAAGAAAAAAAAAATTGCACCTGTGTCTGAAGGAAGCGGTTCAGTTTCGCACTTTTAATATGAAATAGGTAAGCCTGGAAATGAATGACACCCATCAGAATTACCCTTTGGAACCCATTACCTTTACCCTTTAGAACCCATTAGATTTACCCTCTAGAGCCCTTAAGATGTACCCTTTAGAACCCATGAGAATTACACTTTGGAACCCTTTAGAATTAAACACTGTGAATAGAAAACTTCTTCTTCATTTTTGACGGATGGATGGATGGATGGATGGAAGGAAAGACATACCCAAATATTAAAGCAGCTTCAACGCTTAAAAATGATCTCACTCCTCTCTGCGCATATTCCATCGGGCCAAATTCAGAGACAAGGTACTGTTAAACTGCAAGTTTGACTTCTAATTCATGTTCCTATTCCTGTCCAAAATATAACATTCAATTTAAATTTAGTTGTCCCTCAATCATAAACTGACGTTTGTGGACAGACAGAAGAATGGACGGGCAAGATCAAATTGCTTTTAAGCCTTCATTTGGTTTTGCATGCACGAGCTAACAACATCCAAAAATAGATCCCTTAATTCCAGCTCTATCAGCTTACTTCCAATAATTAGCAAAGTCGTGGAATCCATTATCACAGGAGACATCAAATCCTTCCTCTTCTCCAATGGCCGATCTCTGACTATAAATTCGGATAACTTACAGACCAGGTCATTTGAGGCCCCGTGAGGAGGAGTGATGTAAGCGACATTTTTTTTAATGATATGATGATTATAGGCTCGGATGATAGGGTAAGGGTTAAAATAGTGCTATATGGCATTAACTCCAAAATGGCTGATGTGTCCCTTACTGGCCTCCTTTACTGGCCTCCTCCTCGCGGCGCCTCATTTTACCTTGGACGTGCTGCTTTTACTGTCCCAAGAAAGGATGGGGGCCATCTCTGTCAACATATCTTGAGCATTCAATACAGTCAGTATGTGCAGTTGTGGGGGGAACCACACACTGCTCTTCAAACCCTCCAAAAGGCCAACTGCACATTTTGGACTCTCAAAAGGATCCTGTCATATCCTCTCCCCGTCAAGGCTTGCTGCCACAAGGCAGTATTCTGAGCCCTGTCCTATTCCTAATCTTCATCAACAATATCTTACTCTCTTGAAAATTATCTTTATCTCTTTGCTGATAACTCCACCCTCTAATGTGTCATCCCACATCCTTCAAATGGGCAGGCAGCAGACTCTTCCCTCTCTACAGTCTTGATAGAATGAGGAGCTTGTCCAACACTTGGAATGTCTTTCAACCCTGACAGATCCCATTCACTCTGTCTCTTCAAGAGGACCATATGGCACACCTCCCATAAATTGCCCAAACTAACCACTTGAAGAGATGAAGTCACTCAAACTTTTCTGCCATACTCTCAGCCATGATCCTTATTGGGTCTTTCCTCGGCCAATCTGAACTTTTAGCAACCAACGAGGCCTTGATTCACAAATTGATGGGGGTACTGCTTTCCCATTTGGCCTGTTGGCCCTGTCTCACACCTTACTTTCACACCACAAACAGGTTGGTGGCCTCTCTCTTCTATTTCCTACTTTCTGGTCTTGTACCCTATGCTCAATTCTGGCTCTGTCCCTTTCAGGTTTCTACAGGGTACACACAGTCTGCCAGTGACCCTCTTCTTGTTAAACTCCCAAAATCCAGGCTCACTGCTCACCTCCACTCATTTGTTCCTCTTTTATCTCACCCATAGGAAACAACTTCCCCTCTCTGTCCAGTTATATTCTTCCCTCCAGGGCTTCAAGACAGGTGTTCCCCACAACCTCAGGTTATCCCCTATCCATACCCATGATATCTTCTATCCCAGATGACCCCATTCCCAAGCACTCCCTTTTGGCAAGTTATTGCAAAAAAATATTTACACCATATCCCTCACCTCTTTTCATTTGTCGGTTGGTTTGTTCGTTTTCGGTTTCAAACCCACTTCCCCCTTCCTAGTTTTTGTTGCGTTTCAGGTTGTATGCAGCTTGTTCACCCAATGTGTCCTTCTCCCACTCCCCTTGATCTCACTCTTATTCTCTCCTCTACTCTGCTGTTGATGTTTTCCCTTTGCCATTTTGTTCCATTCCATTCTTCCATTCTGCTCGAGCTCTTCCATGAGCCTCGACCCTGTATAAAAACAAAAAAAGGACAAATTGCAGCAAACAGAGGGTAGAATGAGATGTGATACAAAATTAGAACAACAGGAAATCAATTTCAAAATTGAACAGAATTCCATTCGAATAATTGTCTTGGAGTAGAAATGAGAAAATAAAACAAAAATAAAAAATATGAGAAGCTGCAGCAAGCAAACATAAAAAAATGTATTAGTTGTGTAATGACCTGGAACACCATGATAACAGTGTGGATGTTAGCCTGCACTGACAGAGAAAAAGAGAACATGTAAGTGACAGAGCAATGTGGGAACCTCGAAGCCCAAGTTCAGCAGTTGGGGTCAGCAATAGACACCCACAAGAGCAGTCTTCTCTGGAAAGGGGTCATTGGGAGTTCTGATTGGCTGAGGTGGGTGCAGGAGCAGCTGGTCGCTTGTGGCGGTCACATAAGGGCGGAGGTTGCTCAAACATAGGAGTGGCGGAGAGAGGAACTACAAAGGTCCTCAAGTCGTCTTCATGAGGAGATGAAGTTGACCCATGGATTATTGCGAGCAGTCATATTTGGGTATCTGAGGCTCACAGATTGTGTGAGGAACAGCTATGGGGTAAGGTCGTCCCTTGGCTGTATTGGACCATGAGAAGACAGTTTGGCCAGCCCCAGAAAAGAAAATCTCAAAAGTAAATTTTGATGGGCCAGAAAGCATGGAGGTCTTCCTGACCTAATTTACTGTATAGCCCAGCAAAATAATTGGTCAGAGATAGACCCACACAGGGAATCTTGCGGCACACAACAGGGCCAAGTCACAGAGGTAATGAATGTGGTTCTTAAAGGTTAGATCTGCACCACTTTAAACAACCAGTTTGACACAAGGGCACATAGCGGTGTGGTTCAGGCTCAGCCCCAAGACTGAAAATGAAAATAAGTCTATGCAAGAGCTGGACGAGGACATTCACCATGCCATTGTTATCACATATCATGACCTGCCAGTGCAGGTGTGGTAAAGTCTGGCTTTATAGAAATTCCTGGCCGCTCATCCCGATCAGGAGCTGAAGGTGCTGGTGGGAGTCAGGGTTCCCACTGACCCCTTTCCAAAAAAGACTGCCCTTGTGAGTGGCTACTGCTGACTCCAACCGCTGAACTTTGGCTACGAGGTTCCCACTAACGACCATCCAGAAGACTCCCAAATGCATAGCCAGGCTGAGCATTTTGCGGAAGTCTGGGCATGGCACAGATTGGCCAAATGTGACCGTCTGCTATTTGTAGGCTCCTGGGTAGGAATATCAACCAGCGGAAAAGGCTTTTTGCCCAGATGTTAGAGGGTATAAGCCAGCAATTGTCAGATTTGACAAAGGAAATATAGTCACCAGGAAAATCACAGCAGGGCAATCCAAACCCATTGGGGGCAACCTGAGCTACAGTTTCAGAATGACTGGGCTGGACTCTCGGGGCAAAGGGGGTTAAAGGGCGAGGGGGCCAATTTGGCTGTTCCTGAAGTCCAACTATAGATGTGTTAGGAAGTGCCACATGGTGATGTATTTCCAGGCCACACATTTGGTATAGCCAAGGGCCACAGTGACCTGAGGAGGGTACTATTCAGTCAATCAAGCTGGCAGCCTCTTTCTGTGGTTTTGAGAAGCCAGTGATTGGGCAAGTCAACTCATCATGCAAAAGTTTGGAGAGATGCAGGACACATGGACTTTTACTTGCCATGGAGCCCCAAACCAGAGCATCTGTGGATAGTGATATCAAAATATTGAATGGAAGTTTGGACAAGGCCTACAACTTTGGGAGAGGTGATTTGGCTTGACTTCAAGATTGAAAGTGAAGTGCAACATTTGGGAACATGGCCAGAGGTTTCTCCCCGGTAACTCAATTTGGCTTTTCTGGCCTGGCAGGAAGAAAGGTGTGTGTGTCCAAAGCTAACCTTTCCCTTGAAGGCCCCAGTATGGTGTTATAACAGATTATATTTTTCAAAATTCAGATGGGTCTGCATACCCTTCCACAGATAGTCCTTTGTGATTGGGTGAGTTTATCTGGATAAGTTATCTGGGTTAGCAACTGGATGGATGGGCAGAGTCAAGGGAAACATTGGTTACATGAAAGGAATGCATATGATTGAACAACCCCATAAAGTGAGCATTTAAAAGGATTTGCTATAAATAAACAAATAAACAAACAAGCAAATCAAAGTTGGAGAACTTTTCCAACTGTTATGATTAAACAAACTGTGGTGGGAAGCCCCTGGGCAGAGAACAGCAGGCAGAGACGAGTGGAAAGCCTGGAGCATAATTTGGTGGAAAGGCCAAAGGCAGGGAGTAGTAAATGCCCCGCTCCATTATTTTTGGAGAAAGAGAGACAGAGAACGCTTGTGGTAACCACCCAACAGAGAGATGAAAACAAAAGCAAGAGTTTGGCCATCTTTGGGCGCTGCCCACATTGGGGGTGGTGGTCGTACAGTGTGTGGCAGTACATTCCATTCAGTCGGGAGCCGTATATACACGTTCAGTACTTACCGAAACAAAAAAAATGGCAAAGACAACCAATAATTGCATTACATAATATACTGAAATGCAAAAGAAACTTACCACCTTTTAAACCTTCAAATATCAACAATAACACTGCATGTAGTAAATGTGTGAACTTATTTGTGGACAATAGTGTCCTCACTGACAGACAAAACGGTCACGGACGGTCACTTGAACCTTCAATGGTCACTTCATAGCACAGCTGTTGAACAGCCGTTTTGACTGTCAGTGATTAGCTAAGGGGTATGGGATGATTTTAATGAGCTGCATGTGATGTCTTGATATTGGCTTTAAAAAGGCCAGTGCAAAATGGGCATTTCAATCAACATGCCACGATTGTCAAGGGATCAACGGCAGTGTGCCTTGGACATGCTGCAAGGCAGATTGAGCTACCGTGAGGTGGCACGTCGCCTTGGCTGTTCACACCAGACGATATCGGCCCTGGTGGACAGAGACCCCCTCCACAACTCTGCAGATGACAGACTTCGATCAGGGAGGCCAATAGTCACCACTGCAAGGCAGGACAGGCAGATGGTCCAAAGTCAGATGGCTTCAGACATTGAGGACTGAGTGGGACAGAATCCAGCAGCAATCCATCCAAAGACTGGTAGGCAGTATGCGCCGACGATGCACTGCCTGTATCCAAAACAATGGTGGCCACACACGCTATTGAAAGGGGACTGACATTGCACCCTGTGCTGTTCTGTACTGGAGAACAAACTTATGAGATGGTGTATCTTAGTCAAAAACTTGACATGTCATCAATAAAATGCCAATGTTTCAATTCGCAATTGTTGGTTTGTTTTATTTTGAACTGTTACAATTTTATTACATTTCAAACAAGTGGTAAGTTTCTTTTGCGTTTCAGTATACTTTAACGATTTTACAAAAACCGAAAAAGCATAGACAGTCTCAGGCAACATTTAATTAACGACCCAAAGACTTCCACTGGCCTGATTCTCGCACTTACATGTGTTTTTTGTTTATACTCCCCTTATGACAATGTTCTGGTCAAGGGCCACGAGAGCAAACATTGAAAAGAGCATCAACTCATAGGCACTCAATCATCGGTAGTCTGCTAAAAAAAAAAAATTCTTGAAATTGGTGCTATCTGTTGTTATATGGATGGTGCTCATGAGCAGTCTCAATTTCATGGCCAGAATGTTCACTATACGATGGAACACTATTTCAGACTGTCACACCCTTCCCAGCAGTGTAGCCCAACTGTGCTCTTTGAATATTTGTTGATATAATTACTTAAAATTTCAGCAATACTTGTCACTGTCCCAAAAGTTCATGTGTGCAACAATTTCTGTAGAACCACTCATGCACGTGCAAAAACCGGATCATGCCAAATACAAACTCGATATTGCAAAATGCCTTGCTGGTATAGTGGAAAGAGGGTTTCTTGGATCGCAGCCTGGCATTTTGCAGTGTTAAACACATTTAGTGCAGGTATATGGTGCCACATGCCATACATCTAGAACCATTTCTACCTGGAGAAAGGAATGGGCAATGGCTTCTTTCCTGGGAACAACAGGGTCCTCACATGAATCCCAGCAAAAATTCACTTAAGGGCTTCAAAGTTTACTCCACACTTGTAAAAGTCTAGATCAGTTTGTCATGAAAATACATATATATATATATATATGTATATATGATTTATATATACGTATATATATATATATATATATATGATGATTTATGACGTATATATATATATATATATATATATATGATATAATATGATTTGTATATATATATATATATATATATATGATATTATTTAATGTGTATATATATATATATATATATATATATATATATATATATATATATATATATATATATATATATATATATATATATACACATACATTCAAAAGTTTTAGAACACCCCCATTTTTCAGTTTTACTGAAATTTAAGCAGTTCAAGTCCAGTGAATAACCTGAAATGGTACAAAGCTAAGTGGTAAACTGCCAGAGGTTAAAACACAAGGTTTACCTTCCCAAAAACTGAAAAATAATGTAAATTTCTGTTGTTAAAAAAGTCCCTTTTCAGGGAAAAAGTAATGGGTTAGCAACTGCAGCTGTTCTGAAGCAATAGAAGTAAATTAAGCCTTGGAAGTTGATGCAAACAATTACTACAGATGTCCCAACTTTTGTTGATTAGTTATACACCATATGTCTGTATAAAAGTAGTGTTGGAACAGACTGTGTTGCTACACCCTCTGAAGCATTATTTGGACAATATTGCACTGCAGGAAGTAGTACATTGCTGTCATAATGGCGAGAAAAAGACAATTAACAAAGGAAGACAGACAGACCATTATAACCCTTAAAAGTGTAGGTCTTTCCTTTAGAGAAATTGCAAAGTAAGCCAAGGTGTCAGTGAGTACAGTTTCCTACACCATCAAAAGGCACTTGGATACTGGAGCAAACTCTCACAGGAAGAGGTCTGGCAGACCCAAAGCCACAACACAATCAGAAGACAAGTTTCTGAGAGTCAACAGCTTGCGTGATAGGCGGCTCACAGGACAGCAGCTTCAAGTACAGCTTAACTATGGTCGAAGTAAAGAAGTCTCAGTTTCAACTGTGAAGAGAAGACTTCAAGCTGCAGGTTTGACAGGTCGAGTGGCAGTAAGAAAGACATTACTAAGATGGCAAAAAAGAAAAAGAGGCTTGCCTGGGCCACGAAGCACCGCCAGTGGACTACTGAAAACTGGAAGAAGGTCGTATGGACCGATGAATCAAAATTTGAAATCGTTGGTTCATCACGCAGGGTTTTGTATGCCGTCGAGTAGGCGAAAGGATGGTTCCTCAGTGTGTGATACCAACTGTCAAACGTGGAGGAGGAAGCATGATTATCTGGGGCTCTTTTGCTGGATCCAGAGTCGGCGACTTACACAGAGTGACTCGCACCCTGAACCAAAAGGGCCACCACAGCATTTTGCAGCGCCATGCAATACCCTCTGGTCGAGTTGGTCAGGGGTTCGTCCCACAGCAAGATGACGATCCAAAACATACCTCCAGGCTATGTCAGAACTACGATAGAAGAAAAGAGCAAGATGGGAGGCTTCAAATCATGGAAAGGCCAGCACAGTCTCCAGACTTAAACCCCATTGAGCTGGTTTTGGATGAACTGGACAGAAGGGTGAAAGCAAAGCAACCTACAAGTACAACACATTTGTGGGAACTTCTGCAACAGTGTTGGGAAGAACTTTCCGAACAATATTTGATTTCCATTGTAGAAAGAATGCCACGAGTATGTTCGGCTGTTTTATCTGCAAAAGGTGGCTACTTTGATGAGTCAAAAATTTAGATTAAATTTTGTTCAACAAAACGATTCCATGATTTATTTTTTATCAGTAATTATTTATTTGTTATATGCTTCAATTTCAGAGTGCATTGAAAACTGGAAAAATGGGGGTGTTCTAAAACTTTAGACTAGCAGAGTATATGTATGTATATATATATATATATATATATATATATATATATATATATATATATATATATATATATATATATATATATATATACATATATACATATATAGAAGTACAGACTTACTTATTGTGGCATTCACGATCAGCCAATTGCTCGAGTTAACAACCAGGAAGTAGGACTGAGCATGCAGTGACACATGGGTGACGGGCCAGCTGATTAACACACTTCATTTGTGTGATCTGATAATGAGCAGTTTTATCCAACAGCTAAAGGTGATATTTCAAGGTAGCACGGCAATTATCGGATTATGATAATCGCCTTAATTAATTGAAATACCCTCCAGGAAAAATCCAATGGACCTCGATGTTTTATGAACATGGCTCGATGGTCTTAAGAAATATAGACAATGTATTTTATGGGACAGGACAAACTGAATGACCTTGGGCTGAACAGACAGACAGCCAAGCATGATATTGAAGGATACAGATGAGGTCGAAATCCCTAAGCGTCACAAACACAATTCACCATCCACACAGAAATAGGCCAGGTCTTTTTTAATGGAACTTGTGTTCTCGCTTGATCGGCAAGGCGCTGCTGGCATGCAGCTCTCCTCCCACCAACGTGGGTCATGGGTCCGAAGGGGGTGAACATGGCAGCCAAACAAGGCATATGGAGAGTCCGAGAGAGAGAGAGAGTCAGAGAGTCAGAGTCAAAGTCAGAGAATCAGAGAGAGAGAGAGAGAGAGAGAGAGAGAGAGAGAGAGAGAGAGAGAGAGAGAGAGAGATATTTCTGCGAGTAAAAGTGACCGCTTGCTTAATCCTTGATGGATTAGTTCTAGCATAGTCAGTGACCGCTTAGGTTATGGTTGCGGTTATTGGGCAGTTGCAGTCCATGTGGCAATCGATGTTTAGGGAGTGGAAGTCAAACCCAATTCCTCCAGAGGAGATTTTAAATTTAAATTTTTTTGCACTCGAGTGTAATTGCAGCTTTTGTTTTGAAATTGAAAGAATTTTTGTTGTCTGCTGCGTGGAAGAAGAACATGGAGTGCACTGTGAAGAACACAATGCTAGGGTGGGTTATTGCAGTCGGGAGAAGCTGAGCAGAGGAGCCTCCTTCACGTCCAGCATCAAGAAAGGCAGCCCATCCTCCATGGGGCTGGGGGGGGGTGTAGCGGGCTGACAAAGCTGGACATGGCGATGATGTTCCAGGCATTGATGGCGTAAATGAGAGAAACAGAGGGAATTAATCTCAATGTTGTAGTAAATAAATTTAATGAAAATGAACAGATGCTCCAGATATGGGGAAATTATATGGAGTAAAACTCGACGAGAGAGGGAAGGGTTGGAGTGGATTAAGGGAAATAATGACATGAAGCTCCATCACGATTGTGGGGATGCCTTCTTGCAGTGGCAGAGAAAAGAGATTGTCCAAGTGAAGGAGCGGTATGAAGAGCGAATGGACAAACTGCAGGAGTTAGTGCCAATGGACGTGGAGTTAGGTAGTGTCTGTGGATGTGAAATTAGAGGTCTGCACAACTGCACAAGAGCAGGTTTTACTGAAAGAGGTCAGTGGAAGTCCTGATTGGATGTCTTGGGAGTAAGCCAGTGCTGGTGTGTGAAGAGCTGGTTGCTCGTGTATGGTCAAAGAAGAGGAGGTGGTCACTCATGACAGTCGAAGAAGTGAGGATGTTACTCAAAACATGCTCTTTCCTCTCATCACACCTCCCTCTCTTCCCAACCCCTCAAATATTGTGCCTCCCACTGCCCACTCCCTTCTTCACCATATCACGAACAAGTCTCATCCGTCTCCTCTCCCCATCTCTCTCCACACCCTCCTGCTCCTTGGCCGTGCCGACTCTCATAGTCTCCCTCCCTCTCAAAGCTTCCCTCTCACCCCTCAGCCTCAAAGCAACCTTCACTCTCTTCCCGCTCCAAGCTTCCCTCTCACCTTTCTCAAAAATTCCCCCCTCAACATTCTCACTCAACTCTTCCCTCTCACCCTTCCCCCTCACTCCCCTTCTCAAAGTTGCTCCTCCCATCTCACATCCACAAAGCAGACTCCTTCCCCTGCCCTCTCTTTCCAACTCATTCCTCCACCTCCTCCAATCTTCAATTTACCTCTGCCCCCTCTCTCATAGCTCTCCACTGAGCATCATCCCATCACCACCAAGCATTTTCACCTCCTCATTCGACCCTCTCCCCACGCCCTTCTGCAATCTCCCACACAATGTCAACAACTACCATACCTTCCCCCCCTCCTCCTTCGTCCTTCCCGCCCCCTCCACTCCCCACCCCTGCACCCAAAGCCTCCTCCCCTCCATGTTCCTTAACAGTGTGGACTTCAAACATCTGGGGCCTTTGCTCAATCCTGACAGATCCTTCCATACAGGTTGCAACAGAAACTTTCCTCCTTCAAGACATCTCTCACTCCTTAGTATCTCTCCTTGGTTGGATTCAGACCAGATCACTCGAGCTCCACATGCTGCTTCTGCTTTCCTAACAATGGATGGAGGTGCTCAATGCCAGACATGAGATCACAGCTATCTCCCGAGACATATCGTGAGCTTTCGATACAGTCTGGCACCCCACCCTGTCCGTGCTCACCAAACTCTCTTCCTATGGTGTCCAAGGCAATCTCCACTCATGGCTCTCAGACTTCCTCTCCGGTCACAGTCAACATGTGACCCTTAATGGAATTCTCTCATCCCCTCTTCCTGTCCAGGCTGGAGTTCATCAAGGCAGTGTTCTGGGCCCTGTGCATTTTCTGGTTTTCATCAATGATCTCTCAAACTCTCTTTAAAATCCTCTTTATCTCTTTGCTGATGACGACCCTCTGCCGTACCATCTGTCATCCCTCAGATCAGCAAGCAATAGCCTCTTCACTCTCTGCAGACCTGGATAAAATTACAAACTGGTCCAATACTTGGAACATGTCTTTGAATCCTGACAAATCTCACACTCTCACCATGTCTCTCCATCAGGACCATCTGGAAACCTCCCCCCCCCCCCACCCACTTCATCTATTTTCTCAACAATCCTGTTGAAGAAGTCCTTTCATTCAAGATTTTGGGTCTCACTATCTGCCATGATTTTTCCTGGTTACATCTGCAAGCTGTCCTCCAAAGTCAGTTGCTGTCTGGGCATCTTACATCATACAGTCCTTCCATGGTACACCTGTGCCCCTAACCACATACAAAGCTTTCATCCACAGCATGATGGAGTACTGCTCTCCCCTCTGGGCTGGTGCTCCCACCTCCCACCTTTCTTGACCTCATGCTGTAGAAACCAAGGCATTTAGGATCATTGGTATCTCCCGTGCAATGAAGCTGAGTCTTTGAGTCTCTCACTCTCTCACTGCAGGCAGGTCAGTGGTCTTTCTGTCTTCCACTGTCTCCTCTCTAGCCTCGCCCCCCCCCTCCCGGCTGTGCCTGTGATCTGTCCCCCCCCCATTCCAATTCCGCAGGGTGCTTAAGGTCCACCAGCAACCCCCTTCTGGTGAAACTACCAAAATCAAGAATCACTGCTCACCTTCACTCTTTCATTCCTCTTTTTCCCCACCTCTGGAACAAACTCCCACACTCATCTCTTAGCCATGATCCCATCCAAAACCATGATCTTCTCCACCCCCGTTAATCCACCCCAAACGCAGCTCCTTCAAATTCCCTGCTTTCCTTCCTGAAAGTACCTGTCGTGTCCATCTTGCTTACCCCGTGTACCCTGCCGCATCCCTCTCCCTTCCACAGATCTCCTAATGTCTCTGTTCCAGACTGTTTTGTGCTTCCTCTCCCGCCCATCTTGTCTCTTGCTGCCTTTGTTATCCTTCCTATATATTAGCTTTTCTACGAGCCTCGACATTGTATACAACAACAACAACAAAAAAAAGCAGGAGTAATTGAGAGGAGAGAAAAGAAAGTCTGCAAGTCATCTTCAGCAGGATATTAAGTTTCTGTCTTTCTTCTCCCCCTCCCCCCCCCCACCACTCCACCTGCCCCTCCTCCCCCCACGAATCAAAATAATATGATTAGACTCTGACACTCACTTTCACAATCAAAGTGATTCACCAATTGTCCAGTAAAACGATACATAACAGTTTATCTGACTTTAGGAGAAGCTTGTAACGAGCCTGCCAAACCGCTGTCGGCATGGAAATACATTCCAAATCCTGCCACTTCCCCCCCCCCCCCCCCACCACCACACTCACACACAACCCTTTTCCTTTACTAAATGCTCCAAAGTAAGCAGATACCTCCATACAGAACCATTATGTTTGTTTTGGCACTGCACCTCCCATAAAATAGTTTTTTAATGTCAGAATTTTGAGTTTTCTTTTCCATGTGATTGAGCAATCCATGCCGTATTATGATTATTGTTACCTCCACCATCGAAGGTGAAGGAGGTTATGTTTTCACCCCTGTCTGTATGTTTCTTTATTGGGTGGTCGCTAGACTACCGTTATTCTCAGGTTTTCCGTCTGTCTGTTTGTTTGTATGTAATGGACAGCTCTGGAGGCCAGAGGAGTCAAGCGATAGGAACAAAAAACGACATTGTACTATATGGCATGATGTTTCAAAAATGTAATGGGCCTGACATGTTCTCGTGGATCAGGCATTACATGGCAGAGGTGTGCACTGCACCGAGTGCCCTTCTAGTTGGCGAATGTAGAAGAATGAAAGAATCAGAATACTTATCTTGTTGAAATCACACACTACAATGCTCTGATTCTAATCCCATATTGCTGTGACAACAACTGTAAATATATCAAAGTCCCAATATAAATGGTGTTGCAACAACAATGACGGTCATGATGGGGGTTTTAACAGATATCATCACGATACTCAAGGAGCACATCCCCATCTCCACTTTTTCAAAATTCCTAATCACCTGAAATGGTCAGGTTTACTTATAGATATTCGAACAGGATGTGTTAACAAAAACGAGATGTATTATGAGATAATTGTCTTGATTATAGTCAAGAACATCACGATTGTTATCGTACCCTCTCTGTATAAACCAAAAGGCAATTTGCTCAAGCCTAATCCAATTGATTTGACACAACAAAAGGCTTATTGAAGCAGCAAGGTCAAGCAAAAAGGTAAATTGATTGAGTCACTTTGACAGAGAGCATCACAAAAAATGTTCTTTAATTTACTTGACCCCATCACTTCCCAAACCAAAATCAATTTGGAACTTCTTAGAGATAACGCACCCAAGATGATGACAGGAAAGATGACCCGTGACAAACTGAAACACATCAAAATGTTCATATACAATTTAGAGACTGTGAAATGTACTGAATGTTGTGTGTGTGTGTGTGTGTGTGTGTGTATACATATATATTGTTGTGGACCCAGGGTCGGGGGGCGGGGCAGAAGACCACGAGGGGGTGGGGAACTCTCTGGAATTGTAGGCCGTCGCACACGGATAACTCCGTGACACGGCAGGTCGCTAATCGACCGTGAATGTCAATAACTCAACCACGTCAATTAGAGTCCTCCATCTACTAGATACCGGTGACTTAATGGTCATGTGATGTAATTACCGGAGGACACGCCCTCGTTATGCCTTGTTCAAAGTGGATCACCTTTCCGGATCAGATGCAGCCGAGTGTAACTGCCAAGGACGTAACTAGAAAACAGATCATTGGGCAATAACGTCCCGGCTAGGCTTGGATATGGACCATTCTGGACCAATGAAGGAAAAGACGAAAACGAGCTGGGAACATTTTCAATACAAAGCATTGATTAACAATCAGACGAGGAAAGGTATGTGGCAAGTGAATGGGTTTTATTATTATGTACAGCAAGGACAGCAAGGAATTTGTGGGGTGTGACAAAAGGCAAGCAATTTACAAAAAGAGACACAAAGCAGACATATCCCATTATCACTTCTACAATCTTAACTTATGCTATGACAGGTGCCATCACAGACATACGCACACACAAACCCGATGAAGATTAGAGAGCCAGAAGGAAGGAGAGCAGATGAGGACTAACGGCCTCTTAATACCTGGCATGGTCGGCTGACCAACGCAGCCCAGAATGCCGTGGGGACACTCCGCTTGAGCGAACCCACCTTATGAGTCGTCGCATTTTCTCCTGCTTAATCAATCTGCCCAGGCTCGTGAAAACGTGTGCTCCGCACTGGTCCCAGAAAAACCTCTGTCGCACTCCCACACCGAGTGCAGATGCAGTTACAGGCAGACAAAACAAGGAGTGGTGAAGAGAGGGTGGAGCAGAGAGGTGAAGGAGGGGGGTGACGACCCGAAGCGACATTCCATCACCCCAATTGTGCTCCCCTATTGGGTCCCAGCCCTGCCAGGCACCTGTGGCCGGAAGCAGTCTCATTCGTACATCCGGCATGGCACGGCCTTGCACCGAACTCCCGGGCCATGTTCTGGCAACTGGATGAGGGCCGTGTTGGTCCCGCATGCCCATTTGGGGCATCCCCGGCGAGATGCGGTTGGTGCTGTTAACGTGCTTGGCCTGTCCCCGTGCCACGTGGTGCAAGTGGCCTGGGCCACGCAGCACGCCCCTCTTTGGTGGCGAATTGTATCGATGTGGAGGCGCGGGATGATTTTTTCCATGTGCGGGAGATTTTGGTGGTCGAGGCGATGAGTTTTTGGTGAGCAAAGGTTGAGCAAGGTGAGACGCCATTGTAAATTGGCGCACAGATTTGAATGAAAGGGCGTGCTATGCGTGCCCTGTAGTGTTGCTGGTGAGTCTCTCACAGATGGCTGCCTGGGTGCGGTGCCGACTTAGATTTGTATCATGGATAAAAGGAAAGGATTGTAGGGAAATCAGGATTGAAAATAAGATGGAGATATAATTATTAGACCGAGCTCTTCGACCCATACAAACCCATTAGACATGGGGGGATGGTCTGACTACATGAAGACTAACAAAATAACTACCTGGGGATCACTGTATGTTGTGTGCCATTGCCTTAGAGGCATGTGGTTTTGTAGAACTGCAAAAAAAAAACATACATAGTGTGTGTGTGTGTGAGTGTGTGTGTGTGTGTGTGTGTGTGTGTGTGTGTGTGTGTGTGTGTGTGTGTGTGTGTGTGTGTGTGTGTGTGTGAGTGTGTGTGTGTGTGTGTGTGTGTGTGTGTGTGTGCGTGTGTGTATATATATATATATATATATATATATATATATATATATATATATATATATATATATATATATATATATATATATATACATATATATATATATATATATATATATATGTATATATATATGTATATATATATATATATATATATATATATATATATATATACACACACACATACATAGAGAGATAGATAGATTTGCGAGAGGAATCCCAGAACATCATGAGGCCATCTTCATAGCTGTACCTGTGTATGGACAGAGCCAGTGCTAGGGTAATTGAGCTTCCACCAATGGGGGTGCTGGGAAACTCCTGCAGCCCATCCTGATCCGCATTTAGGCTCCTACCTCACCAATTAACTCTTAAAAGCCATGCATCCCGCACGGCGTGCTAGCTCATAGTTCGGCTGGTGGTTCAACAGAGCTCGTGGTTCTGCACCTGATCAGGTAAGATAAGACAAGTGTGCATCGAAGGCACAAGCCCCCTTTGATACTGTTGTCCAAAGAAATTAACATGTGAAGTCGTGATAAGCCTGCCAGGATTGGCGGTACTAATGTACCCAGTTTGTAGCGTCTTTTCCTCCAATGGTCTGACATCGTCCACACGTATTCCAAAGCAATCCAAATCCGTTGGGACCATACTCTGTACAGAGGGTTGGTGCTGCTAAAGCAGTCTCTTCAGCTATTGAGCACAATCCTGGATCGTTGGCTATTGGGTACAATCCTGGATGGGTCACCACTCTGACACAGGATACTTGAATGGCTCAATCAACCCAGCAAGCTGGTACTCATTTTGCTGACCTCAGAAGGATGACAAGATGAGTCAACCCCACCTGGTATTAATTCAACAGCCAAGCAGGATTTGAACTCAGGATCTTTGGATCCCAAGCCCACCACCCTCATCACTAGCCAACACCAGTGATGCTTAGAATCCTAAGCCCACCCACCACCCTAATCATGAAGCCAACACCAGGCATCCACACATACTATTCGCCGGGAAGGTATGCCCTATCCATTGACTCTACACATTAGCCGATGCATACTGAGCAGCTCTGCTCGGCTGCACCTGATCAGGTAATATTAGACAAGTATGCATCGAGGGCACGAGCTCCCCTTCATACTGTCGTCCAAAGGAAAGGTAACGCGTGAAGAGGTGATAACCCTACGAGGATTGGCGATACCAATAGCACCATGTTATGTCACATACATTGCCATTACCTGTAGCTTTATTGATTAATTAGGATATTTAACAACCACTTTTGTGCACACTAAGACTAAATTGCATCAATGAAGTTGAATATGAAAAAAATTCAAACGATATTCCCCATGACTAGTCAATCATATCTATAAAGTTTCGCATAGATCTGTGAAGCAGTTCTGGTAAAGAAGATTTTTTTTTTTACATTTTTTTTTAATCCAATATTGCCATCAGACCATGTGACCGATGACATCATAAATTTAATTCTTCACTCACATCGGGTCCTAAATCTGATATATGAAGTTTCAGATTTTTCAGATAAGGATTTAGATTCAACCAATTATG
This sequence comes from Eptatretus burgeri, assembly GCF_056783735.1. Taxonomy (NCBI): domain Eukaryota; kingdom Metazoa; phylum Chordata; class Myxini; order Myxiniformes; family Myxinidae; genus Eptatretus; species Eptatretus burgeri. The sequence goes on along the minus strand of NC_140975.1, from coordinate 49,032,357 downwards.
GCTGAAATACATTTTACTGATGATGTCATTGTTATCACCCTACTTTATGTGTTACGAGATGACCCGTGAACCCGTTGGGTTCCCATTGTGACAGTGGTTGATGAAAAACATCATTTAAAAAAACAGAAAGAAAAGATAGCTCCAGCGAACTAAACCGCTGAGGTTGTTTGCATCGATCAAATAATCCCGAAGAGAACTTGACTGAATCGGGAATTGATTTTTAAATAATTTTTTCGTTGCCCGATTTGAACGAAACCTGATATTGTGCGTCAATGTGAAACAAAAAAACGGAGAAAAGAAAGTTCACGAAATTATTGTGTGTAATCTTCTAAACACAATTTTATTTATTAATGAACATCGAAGTATTATATCAAAATGGTATTTATGTTATGCTTCAAAAGAAATCGTTCTTTGTCTTTACTAAATGTTTGAGATTTTAAAAAGAAATCATTTCAAGCTGTTCGGGTGAATAAGGAGAACTGCACACCGCAGGAGAATGGTGAGTAATGTGGCCCTAAAATTTTTGCGCTATCGTGTACCATTTTGGCTGTATTTCAGGAACATGCATACACATACATACATACAATATGAGAGTTTTAGGAATATATAGATGTGGTTGTTTGAATGTGAATGCACATATAATAAAAAAGAAGAAAATGTTGGAGAAGGATTTGGTGCTCTGGTGTAAGAAAGATCATGTGAAGGAATGAAGGATTGATGTGGGAAGGTATGAAGGAAGGAAGGGAAAAAAGCAAATACCGGGTTGACATTGGCACGTGGCTGTGTGGAGTTTGATTGTAACCTGTGTGAAATGAACAACGGTTTCCTGGTGTGGAAGAACATTATATGTACCAATGATAGGAGCGATGTGCTCACAACTTCTCGACATCCATCCAATGGGACCACACTCTGTACAGAACGTCAGTGTTGCCGAAGCAGTCTCTGAGTTATCTGAATGTTATTGTTATGTCCGTAGATGCAGGAAGTAAATGAGTTTATTCTCCATCAGGCCAGCAATTTTAGTGCATGCACATCGCAACTCTGCCCCCACCCCATAACACGTCATCAACCCGGAAACGAACGAATCACGCCATGCTAAAGCATACATCAGACACAGCAACTATGCAAATTGCTGTGGCGCTATCACACTAATTTGTATCGCACCATTGTCATGGACTTTACGCCGCCGCACTGGTATGATTTTTAGCTCTGTTCGCCCTGTTATTGGCAACTGTGACGTACTATCTCAAATTTAAATACATTTCATCATTGATTCGTTGACCAAAATAATGTTTAAAAAAATCCTTTTCACCTAAAAATCGATATTTTCTTTCTTCAGAACATTTATCCACAGAAAACACAAAATTAATCAGAAACTGCATTTTGAATGTGAAAAGGAAGATTTCTTGAGACAGAGGAGCAAAGAGAAGCACAATTAAGAAGAAACTCGAATGTAAGACCTGTCACTTCGATGATGGGAATACCAATCTTTGTGTAATTGCTAAAAACAAACAAAAAAAAACCCGGTTGTTTTTAATGGGAAAAATACATTTATGTGGTGTGCGTATATATGTATATATATATATATATATATATATATATATATATATATATATATATATATATATATATATATATACATATATATATATACATATACATATATATATATACATATACATATATATATATATATATATATATAGATATATATATATATATATATATATATATATATATATATATATATATATATATACAGGCCGAGCTATACACTCAAGGAACAATGAGGGGGAGAGTGTAAATGGGATATTTATCACAGCCTTTTTCGATGCTGAATTCCGAATAATATGCAACAACACACTGAGAGAAAGATCAAAATAAAAAATAAATCTCCCCCTCCCCCTCCCCCTTTCTTCCTTCTTTTGATCAAACTGTGGGGTATGTATTAGGCACTGGCCGTGCCAGGAAACAAACTCTCCTCACGCGTGTATGCGTAGCGCGTTATATGCTGTGTGTACGTATATGTGCATATGCGTGTATTGCTATGCCGTGCACATACGTGCATGCTGCACTGCCGATTGTGTAGGGGTTACTGTTATCTCTCGATTAGTTGTATTCCCTATAGCGGATGGACGGACGAGACGCAACGATAAGACAAGAGGAAGAGCAAGTTTGTCTGTGACTGATTTTAACATTTACAAAACAGAGTACAAAACAGAGTACAAAACAGAGAAGCTCAGCAGAGATTTGTAAGTCAACAAACGGATGATGAGAGGACATCAAGGCAGACAAAAAAATTGTCTCCAGCATGAGAGAAGACTACACTCAGCTCTGCACAGAGAGCTAGCTGTCTGTGTGGTGGTGCTCCAGTTTTTAAATATATATGTGCATTAATACTCAACCACAAAACACAAAGTTAATCAAGATATGTTTCAACAAGCTCAAATGAGCTAAGATCCTCGTCCTCTTCATGATGACGTCATAAAAACGAATATGACGTCATTGTGATGTATCAGGTTTGCGATAAATTGTCTGTGCTAATGCCCGGCTTGATTCCCGCAAACAAAATTCAAACAGCTTGCCTAGTTTCGGAGATAATGGTAGAGGCGATTTCCATTAGCGGCGATATTATGACGTCAACTTTTTTTCTAGGAAGAATTTCCAAAATTGGAGATAGTTACTGCCTGTGCGTGTATATGCATGGCAAGTTTCACGAAGAGCCGATGAAAACTCTGGGTTGTGAAACAAAAAATGTCAAAAAATAGGAAGGATGTCATAAATTTTGATATGACGTCATAGTGATGTATCATATGTGTGGTAATTCATCTCTGCTAATGCCCTGTTCGATTCCCGCAAACAGAATTCAAAAAGCTTGCCGAGTTTGAGATAATTTTTTTAGGCGATTTCCATTAGCGGAGATATTTTGACATCACAACTTTTTTCTAGGAGGAATTTTCAAAATCGGAGATGGTTACTGTCTGTGCAGGGTATTTTTACATACATATGCCAAGTTTCAGGAAGTTTCGATGAAAACTGTAGGCTGTGAAACAAAAAAGTCCACAAGAAGAAGCAAAAGAACAACAACATGAGTAAGACTTAGAGATCCTCCACGAGGATCTAAAAACATTCAAAGCATAAACACATCTGTTCTGCATGGCAGCATCTCCCTAATTCGCAATTAAATCGAAAAATTTGTAATATAATCCTGTAGATATCAAGGAGGGTATCTGGCCAGTCACGGTCTGGCCTCCAGACATACCACTGCCACTGGTTCACTTGCCGGCTTTGCTCAGGAGAATCACCAACATCCTCCATCTCCTCCTCTCCAGAAAACTGTGCATGAACTTTGCTGTTAAATCATCGAACTTGTGATATGTTGTGTATGATTTTCTGTCCACATCTTTGAAGAAAAAAAACCCGTCCCCATTAATGCTTCTACTGCGTAAGGGTGCAGATCAAAGGTCGTGCTCAGCTTAATCTGGTTTGGTTGTGGTAGAAGAACTGCATCACCTACATGATGTCGTGGGTTGAAGTACGCCGCATGGCATCCGCATTTTGTTTGATAATCCAGTCTTGGTCTAGGGCATTTATGAGTACAGAATTCTTGATCTGAGTTGGAAAGTGAGGGATTTTGTTGTGGACTTTTCTTCCCAAAATAGGTGCTGCTGGAGATACCACTGCAAGCAATTTGGTGTTGTATGATTATTTAGCAGAAATGTGAAGAGTTCCTAACACCAATTCCTGTGATCGATGCATGCTGTGTCAAAAGCTTTATTCAGAGTGTGGAAAAAAAAAACATTCTCCTTCCGAGTTGGCTTGAGGCCAACTTCCGAATTGGCTCCTTCCGAGTTGGCTACGGTGTAATTTTATGGTTTGATTCCATGAATGCTACAAAACTGTTTCAACTCAAAACTGATAAACGAGGGTGCATTGTCTGATGCATTTTCATGTGGTGAGCCATGGATGAAAATACCGTTGGTAAGCCTCAACTGTTGGACTGGGTAGAGGTGGATGACAGGATAATTGCTTCTGGCCATCGGGAATATTCATCGCCAATACCGAGGATGTATTCTCTGGTGGGAAATGGACTGCAATGGTCAACATGGAAGACCTTCCATGAATTGCTTGGCATCTTGGTCATTTGTAACGATGCAGATTGAACATGTAGTCTGATCGTTAGTACCCCAAGTTTTGCGATTGTTATACTATCAAACGTACCCTGAACAGGTAGAGGAGTGTTTGAACCATATGTAAATATGGTAGTGGCTGACTTGGACAGAGTAAGGTGGTGGCCACCTTGACATAGCCTGTGGTAAGTGTTTCTGTCACGGAGATTGACAGAAGCCCAGAAATCGGAAATCATTTTCACAGAAATATTATCGATTTTGACCGTTATGGTGTCCATCCCCAGTGAGCAATCAGTGCAATTAATGACATAACTATCCCCATGATCATATTCAGAACCCGTGACCCGTTGCTCCACAGCCGTAGCAAGATTTAGATGTGCGGAAAATTTTCGTGATGTGGCCAGATTTTTAATTGCATTGTTTACACACAGGTGACTCATTTGATGTTTGCCAATAATGAGTTTTGTTTGTCATGTCTTAATAATTATCGATTGTCCTTTCTTCTATTTGTGTGTCTTGAGTCTCAGATACTTCCACAGTCCAAGCTATTCGTAGCATGGTGTCGATGTTCAAATCAGTTTGTGAAGGAGATGTCTGCACAGGCATCTTGTTTGATTTGATATCTTGTTGCCTCATCAGCATCATTATGCTCAACATCACACCTCACTCACCAAATCACACAAAATCTCACAATTAGTGATCAACTTTTGCAGTGTTTGTTTGCTAAAGTGTTTGTTAAGCTTTGTGATCGTCACGATCGAATGCCAGGCAACTTTTGTGCCATTATGTATTCACCTCATCATCAATATAATGTTCTCCCACACAAGAAAAACGTCCAATCACACCAGGAAATGTTGTTCATTTCACACAAGCTTAAATCAAACACCACCACAGCACATCAAATTGACATTTGTCTTCCTCCCTTTTCCCCCTTCATTCCTTCACACAATCTCCCTTACACCAGAACACCATAGTGTGTGTACAAAAATCACTTGTTTATTACTATTAGTAATATTTATTCACTTAATAGTGTATATTAATGATTTCAGGTTATTATTACAGTTAATATGTATAATTATTATGTCCTCAGAATTAGTACAGCATTAAAGTGCATGTCAATTGCCAATGGTGCTAAAAAAAAATACATATAGCAACCACATTTTCATTAAATTAATCAAAAAAAATTATCACCTGCACCCGAAAGCCACATATAAACAGATCTTTCATCATGTTCTCGAACACCCAAGTGAAATGTTTGACCAAGAAGTCCATTTAGTGCAAACGGAATTGGGGATTGCAATTAACACATACATATATACATTGTGTAAGCATACGAACCGTGCTTCTTCATTGCCTCGGGTCGCTCACCTGCATTTGATTTGTCATTCATTTATTTTCAATTCTTTTTCATTTATTTATATTTTCATAAACAGATGCTTTTGTCTGGTGGTTCTGTGATTTTCCTGGTGTATCGGCTTCGATGTCCATCAGCACGCAGAATTACCCTGCTTCCCCAGTATCTGGAGTCGCTCACCTGCATTCATTTTTTCATATTTTAAATTTTTTTTAAATTTATTTATTTTCATTTGTTGATATTTTTATTCATGGATGTTGTACAATTATTCTGTAATTTGTACCGGTGTATTGGCTTCGATGTACATCGGCACGCAAAATTTCAGCTTTATATGTCACTGTACCGATCCTTAATATCAGTTCATGAGTCAATAAGTGAGTCAGTGAGTCAAAGGTGAGAAAGACCTTTGTATAATATATATATATATATATATATATATATATATATATATATATATATATATATATTATACATAAATTAATGTTCTCAATATTCTTGTAATAAAGGTTTGTTGAAAATTCGATGAGAACATCTCAAATGGTAAACTTGAAAGCATGTCAAAATGCAAGTGGACAAAATAAAGAAACACAGAAGCAATTGCAAAACCTGGCCGTCTCTCACTGATGAGTGTCAGATGGGGTAACAAGGCCGATTTGTACTTTCTGTGACTTTCCTGTTTGACATTTTGACCCAATTGTGAATGTCTTTTCCATATCTTCCGAATGAGGGTTTGTTGAAAATTTGATGACAAAATTTGAAATGGTAAAAACATTCTGTCCTGGACACACACACACACACACACACACACACACACACACACACACACACACACACACACACACACACACACACACACACACACACACACACACACACACACACACGCAACCCCATCTTCCACTGTGTGTGGGATGGGCAACTAACTCACAATGCAAGTTTTAAAATAAAAACGTTTTGCAGAGCTGGAATTGGATGACAGAATGCCAGACGAATTGTGGCACAAGGTTGAAGACATTCTAAAAGAAGAGGCCAAAAACAGTGTCCAAAAAGCAAGCAGAATGAAGAAGGCTAAATGGTTGTCAGAAAAGGCAATAAGTATTGCAGATAGAAAAAGAGAGATAAAAATTAAAGGTACATTAAGAGAGTACATTAAGCGACTAAATGCTGGCTTCCAACGACAATCCATGAAAGACAAAGAGGTATTTTAAAGAGAATTGCATACAGGGAGAAAGTAACAACAGAGTATGGAAAATAAGATATCCTTTCAAAAATATCAGAGAGATCACAGGAAAGTTTTGGTCTGATATTTAACATGGGGTTCCTCAAGATACAATGGGTAAAACACCTGACACAAGAAACAAAGGTGACAGAAAGATGGAAGGACCATACCAAAACTCCACACAAGGGAGACATCAATGTGATGACAACCTTGAAAGAAAGATAATATGAGTATGAATCAATAATGAGAGAATGTAAGGTACGTATAGCATTGAAAGTGTGAGCAAATGGAAAAAAACATCAGGTGCTGAAAAAAAAATCCAATATAACTATTTAAGGTAGTTAGGGAGGAGGCAATCAAAATTTTATCAGCTATCTGAACACAGATCTGGAGCAGGATGGTACGGCCTAAAAGGTGGAAACAATCGGTCCACACAGCTTTGCCAAATAAAGGCGATTTTGGAGAATTTTCAAATAACTGAGCCATTGCCATGATTTTACATGCCAGCAGTATATTACTAAAAATTATTCAACACAGAATAGAAGACTTCATTGAGTGAGGAATGTCATTTGAGCAAGCAGTTTTGAGAAGAGGAGGAGATACCAGAGATTAAACCACAAATCTGACACAGCTCATGGAAAAAGCAAGGGGATATTAAATGAAGGTGTATTTCTGCTTTATAGATTACAACAAAGACTTCGACTGTATTGACCATTAATTGATGTGGATGATGCTCAGAGAAATGGGGATGTCGGAGCTCCTGATATGTCTGATAATAAGCCTGTACGCTAAACAAGAAGCTACAGTAAGAACAAAGTATGGAGACAGAATGGTTTGGAATTAGAAGAGGGGTTACACAGGGGTGCATCCACAGGAAGGAACAGTGGTCTGGGTGGCAGACATACTTTTGTTCTTTGCGGATTATGCGATTTTTACGATGTGAAATGTAATCCACTACTTCTGCTTATCATTAAAGCCAGGAGGTCCTGTTTTCATATGTGCGTGTGTGTGTGTGTGTGTGTGTGTGTGTATGAATATGTATATATATTCATATTTTCATATCAGTAGGGTAAGAATACTGATTCTGGCTCACTTTGCCCCATGTAAATGAATGGGGGATTTTCAGCGATTTATATTTTTTTTCCCTAAAAATAAATCCCCTTTTTATCCCAAGGTATATTTATTTGTCTCCCCTTTTAACTTGGAGGTTGAACCTCATTGAATTGAACACCTGAGGGTTGAACAGCTCACTCATTGAACCTATAAAGATTTGTTCATTCTCAAATTCCTTCAATAGTTTAATTTTCTTTGCACAATAATCCCCATCTAAAATATTGACAAACAAAACATTTGAATCTTTATATTTTTTAAGATACCCCTTTTGTGCCATTACGAAATGATAAACTTCTCTTAATGATCTCATCTGACCACCGCCCGAGTTGCAAATCATTTTTGTGTATAAACCACGCCATAAAAAAAGTTTTGTTTCAAATGTTTTCAGTTCATGCCGTGAAAATGAGGAAGTGTTTTTTTGACACGGTCGTGCTGTGTGGTTTTAGAGTCATGCTGTGAAAAAATAGGAACTATTCTGTGAGACAAGGTCTCGTGTTTATATTTTATCTCAGAACACGAACTGAAAACATTTGAATCAAAACCATTTTAAGTATGTTTTGTAAATGATTCATACAATCGCCCAGTTATTTTCCAAGCTGTCATTTCCTGTGGCCGCACCCAATGTTTAGGGAATTTCCTCATTGTAGCCTTATAAGTGATTCACCAGACAAAGTTTCTGCCAGACGGGATTTTCATTTTTACAACTGAGACATGGATGATCTCTCTTCCGATGAAGGCAAAAGCTTACTACAGAGTTGGTAAGTTTGTTTGGTTTTCTCTTTGAACGATGAAGCAAATGATTATTAATTAAATCATGATAATTCTGATATATATATATATATATATTTTTTTTTTTTCCCTGACAGGGCATTGGAAGAAATTGAGTTTACGTATCACGACGTGGTTCATGAAATTAATACTCTTATTGAAGAGATCAATGATTTTAGAAGAGAATTGAAAGACATTTTCAATGAGTGGCACGAAGTCTTATCACGTCCTATCATCTCGAAGGAATTAAACCAATGGTGAGACACGTGTGTGTGTGTGTCTGTCTTCCTACCTACCTCTCTCTGCTCTTATTGAAGAGATCAATGATTTATAATGACTGGTCTCTGATCTCGAATGAATTAAACCAATGGTGAGACACGTGTGTCTATGTGTGTCTATGTGTGTGTGTGTGTGCGTGTGGGGCTTGTGTGGGGTTTGTGTGGGGTTTGTGTGGGGTTTGTGTGGGTGGGGCTTGTGTGGGTGGGGCTTGTGTGGGTGAAGTCAAAAGGGGCGGAGTCAAAAAATTTCAATTTATCTTTGTCTTTTGTAATTCCTGTGAATAAAATGAACCTAAAATCTCTTCCCCTTCCAAATCATATATTTTATAAGTCCAAGGAACTGTATCTATTACATCAACAATTTTAAAAAGTTCTTTCGTCCATCGTTCAGTAAAACCCTTTTCAAAATGAGATTTCCACCTATATATTCTTACGATATCACCAACTTTGAACTTAGGTTTTCTGACATTAATCTCTTTTTCATATTTTAATTTTGTAAATGTTTCTGATGGCTTCATATTCGTTGACGTGTGAATCGTGTCATTATACTTATCCACAATATCCTGAATAAAAGATGACCATTGTTGTGAACCGAGTTGTGTGAATTTTTTATATAGTCTCTCTTTTAAGGTACGATTAAAACGTTCAACAACAACTGCCTTCCCTTCATTAAAGGTACTGTATAATGTAATACTGTTATTTTTTAGAAAATTCATAAATGTCTTGTTATAAAACTCTCTACCCTCATCAGTCCACAATTTCTTAGGTTTTCTCTTACTTTTATTAAATATCTGTTGAAAAGCTAACATAAGAGTATTACCTGTTTTGTTTTTTAAAGGGACAACCCACGCATATCTACTCCTCAAATCAATAACGGTTAAAGCATACTTGTACCCCTTATCATTATTGAGTTCAATCAAATCAGCAGACCAGATATAATCAACTTCCTTGGAATAAACTTTCCTTCTCTGAAACTTTGTGAATATTGGTTTATGTAATTCATCAGCTAATTGCTCTTCAGTCTTAATGGCATCATTAGAGCCTATAAGTTTTTGAATTTCCAAGTCCAAGTTTCAATTTAGCACTAATCATCTTCTTCACGATGAACCTATCAACTTTTTCTCTCAAGGTTGGATTTTGTATCAGAGACAAATTATACAACATTTCTCTATCGGCTTCATGCTTTTCTTCCAACGTTGTGGTATTCCCATAATCAATATCGTGTCTCATGCACACTTCATCAACTCTATTGATTGGTTTACTCCAGGATTTAGGATTGTCTGCCTCATCTAATCTTTTATCTAAGTTTGTGCCTGGACCACAGAAAGAATAACCTGGAAGATGTAATTCCCCTGGTATTCCAGTAGTTGTAAATTTACTTCCTGATAAAAACTTTTGTATATCTCCTCCGAGTTTGTGTTTGGAGATAAATTGATTTTTTTTTTGAACCACACACCGAACATATACCTTTTTGTATAACCCTGTTATTTTTACTTTTAATATATGAAATATTTTTAGTATTAGTTTTCTTTTTACATTTGAGACAATAACTCATTTATTTATGAGAAAAATTCCTGCAGAGTGCAAAAACCTTTTTAGTTTCCAACATGCACATTTGAATCTTAATTTTTAAAACATAAAGAATCCTTAGAAATGCCTTCACTCTCTCCTCCATTTATTTAAGGAAAAACTTGAATTAAAATCCATATCTTGTCGATGCTAATAGTCTTGTCGAAAGTATTGCAAATAGACTTGTCAATTCTTTGTTTTCCTCCTCGGTGGGTTGAGTTATTTTCTGTAATACCACCAATCTTTTTTGAATCTCACTGGTTTCCATATTTTGATATTTATTCATTCTCTCTCTTTCCTCCCTCTCTCTCTTCTCTCTTTCCTCCCTCTCTCTCTTCTCTCTTTCCTCCCTCTCTCTATTCTCTCTTTCCTCCTTCTCTCTCTTCTCCTTTTCCTCCTTCTCTCTCTTCTCCTTTTCCTCCTTCTCTTTCTTCTCCCTCTCTCTCTTCTCTCTTTCCTCCTTCTCTCTCTCTTCCCTCTCTTCTTCAACTCCTTCCTCATCCCTTACTATACTTGAATCGTTTACACCCCATAGAATATGTATACATATATTCATCAGGATTTCTTGTTATTCCTGTATCTAAAATAATTTTTTTACAACAGGATACCAATAAAATTTCTTTTGAATTTCTAAAAGAGCCTTACCTTTTCTTAACCTTATAATTTTTTCATTATTTAACATTCTAATTAAATCTAAAGTTGTCGGTTTATCAACATCAGCATAATGCCAATCTTTTATTGAAAATACCTCATTCTTATGTTGTAGAACATATTTATTAAAATACCGAATACCCTTTTCTTGAAGGTATGCTTGAACACAGAAATGATAATTTTCTTGAAGCCTTCTTGCTGTCATTTATGTATTAGAAATATATGTTAGAATAATATTATGGCACGAAACACCTCCCCATCTTCCCATAGTTAAATCATTTTGTATTTCCTTACTTATTATATATAATCCTGTTTTTTCTGTTTTCATGAGATAAACAAGGGCAAAACCATTATTATATTTACCCTTATTAAATTCTTTTATTTGTTGTTTACTAATCGTGGCTCCACAAAACTCATTCTCGATACCAAGTGGATAATATTCTTCCTTACGAGACTGATTTAATTGTTCCAGGTCTTCGAGGTTAATTTTAAATGACCAATTATACCCTAAATCATTCATATCATACCCCCATTGTTCTATTCTCATACAAACGATACGCCCTTCTTTATAAAAATTTATTTTAATTTGAACTGTGAATTCTGTATGACCTGGAGATAATATCAACACTTCTGTATCTTTAGAATACACAGCCGTTTTATTTAAGTATATATATTGTGATAAATCGCTTAATCTCACCAAGTCATTCGCGTCAGTCGGGCTTGGATAATTTTTTAATTTATAAGCATTTTTCATGTTAATATTTTTGTTTATATTATATTTATATCGTTCAGCCTGTGCCTTTGTGTAATAATTTGATAAATCAATATCCAGTTCTTGAGATACACCAAAGATAGAACCATCTTTACCAACATAAGTCATTTATATTAGATTAAAAATAATATCATAAAATTTTTTATTTTTGTTGAGTTGAAATAACACATATAGACATAATTGACCACAACACTTGGAATTTAATTCTTGGACTTGAAATGTTTGATAAACACCATTCTGTAAGAATTTTATGACTTCAACAGGTGGTGGAAGACCAAAACTATCAAAATAATATTTGTCTTGACTATTAAAAATACAAACCCAATGAGAACCGTTCCCATCATTATCTTCTAAGTTCATAATAATATTCTTTGTATGTTTCGACACATTTGTTAATTCATCTCTCATACAAATAACCACATTATGAATTTTTAATTTCTTACAATATTTGGCAAGTTGTAAATTTGATGTTGTATTCTTTCCAAATTCTTTCAACCACTCATCAATGCTCATTTATTTATTAGAAAGATATAATCCATTACCTCTTTTCGTTAATTTTACACCTGCTTGTGCTATAGAAGAAAGCATATCTCCAACTAACAATCTCGCTTTATCAGGCAGACCTTCAAGTTTTTCAGCAAAATCTACAATTACACCACTTCCACTAATTTGTTTCTCCAACTCTTTGTTTTGTCTTTCCAATTCTTTTGAGCCTGGAGTTGAGCCTTCCTTTCGTTGGCAGTTTTGACCGCTGTTGAAATACCACCCGTCAATGCTCCAACCGCACTTAAACCAGCAAATAAAGGAATTAGAAATGGGAGAAATCCTCCACTCGTCTCTCTTATTGAATATTTTTTCAACATTGGTTTTGTCATTTTAATTTTAAGTGAGCCAGTGTCATTCAAGATTTTAACCTGTTCTCTTGTGAGCAAAACATCAATTCTTACTGCTCCTTTTCTCTGAATTGTATTAACGTTAATCGTACAAGGCTTTTGATTTTGAACACAAGATGATAGTTTATGAAGATTGATTTGATTAACATATACCCCAGTTGGTACTTTGCCACTCATTTATTTAACAAAAAATTATGTGAGACTAATCATCACACCATTATCTGTATTAATCTGCAATTCTGTTTCTTCCAAAAGCAAACAATATGTATCAACTTCTTCACTCTCTCCTCTTTCAATGTATAGGGAAGTATCCACTCGATTAGACTTTATAGTTTCCTTTTGCGCTCAGGTCAAACGCATAGATTGTATACAAACTTTTAAATGCTGTCATATCCAAAATAGGTTCTTTATTTCCATTACTTTCACACACCTTTTGGTAAGACTTGTATGCTTCAGCAAAATCATTTTTTTCCCAATTAATTTCCAATCTATCTCGTGGATAAAATGTTCCATCTAGAGAAACGCGAAGTTGTTTCACCTTAGCATTATCACTCAATGCATTATTCTTATCAGTCGCAGTATCACCATCTGGCTTTTTAAAAATGATCCACAGATATCGTGGCTTTCCTTCCAGAACACCCAAATTCCACGTGTAAGTAGTTTGATTGAGTTTAACGTGTTGACATCTTCTTTTGAGGTATGATACACTGAGTGGTTTCTTTGAGTTAAGTCTTCGATTCAACATCTCTTCTGTTTTAAGATTAGGAGTATATTCACTGATATACCAACTCATCTCCTCAATCACAAATTTATTCTGTTCACCAAAAGCACTAGCAACACCAAAAAGCAATCGATTTTCATTATCATTCCTTTGTAGTTGAAATCTAATTTTAAGACCATACAGAACTTTATCATGATCACAAAATCCAAATATACCTTTAAGAGGAACCGCCACAGTAAAACTATTTTCTGCTTTTGTATCATCATTATACATTCCTTTCCTTTGAGTATACCCAGGGTCTGTGTTTGTTCCCGTTGACATATCAGGAATAAAACCTTCGACAGACCCCTTTCCCATTCTATCACTGAATGTATAGAGTGTAAATTTTATCATTTCAGATACAGCAGAGACATAATCAACCGCTTCAACTTCTTGTGTTCCAATATACAATCGCACACTATCAAACATTTTCCAGAAGAAATCATTTACAAGTGTAGCGTTTGTGTTATTCCCAGCCTTAGTGAATTTAAATTTACACAACAAGAAACTTTCGGAGAGATTCAAATAGGTTTGTTGATTATTTATTTCAAAACTTTTTGTACCATTTGTATTCCAGTCTGTTCCAGTTATTGCATTTACCTTGAAGTAATCTTCTTTTTTAGTGGAGTTTGAGATAATAATAGTATCATCCAAATCATAGATACTATCAATTGCTTCCATACTTGTATTTATTTAGGAAAAAGATGTTAAAACTTTTGAAACCCTGATCCAAGTATTTGAATTATTTTCTGTCGTTCTTGGGGGACAACTGAGTTTTACCTTTCTTAATTTCTTTTATTGCTTGTAATTTATGAGATTCTTTCTGAGCATCTTTTATACTCTTTACAGCACCTGCTACATTTCCCACAGCAGAAGCAGTTGAACCAATTAGGTCTTTATGTTTAAGAATAGTTGAACCAATACCCATGAGAGTATCAATTATCCCATCTCCTCTAAATTGATGTCCAACACCCCTTTGTCTCTTAGGTTTATAGTATCCTCTACCAAGATACATACCTTCACCCTTGTAGTACGGGGAAAGGAACATCCCATCCCCTGTAATTATTTTATATTTTCCCAACTCGTGCTTCCTCACAATAACCATCGTATTTATTTATTGAAAAACTTCACGTAGGTGAATTCTGATGGATATAACTTCTCCATTAAAAGAGATCACACGATTATCTTGGTCGGTTATCCTAAAATTTACTCTGTGTATGGTTTTTCCTGACACAGGTAGATAAACCAAATTTTTAGGCTCCATATTGAATTTATAACCAATTGGGGTTGAGTATGCGCTGAATGAAAATATTGTATTTGTTTTTAATCCATCATTATAAGCACCATCAATCAAATCACAGTGAATTAACACCGAATTTATTCCTGAGGATATTTGAATGACATTATCACTGTAAAACGTCCCATTAGTTTCAATCTTTTTTGAGGAGAAACCTAATAACTCTCTAAATGAATTATCAATTGTGAAATCAACCTTGTAGTTATTTTTAACTTTAATCGTTGATTTTGAAGTATGTTTTTGAATGTTTATAACAATATTTTTTGGTTCATCACCTTGTTCTTTCATAAGACGAGCAATTTCGGAAGATATTTGAGAAATCTCGTATGCTCCGGCTGAGACTGTTATCGTTTTGTATCCACTTCCCGGATTATAACTAAACTTGTCATTTTTCTCGGTTATATTAAATAAGGTATTATAAGTCTCCATGGACAATAAAGATGCCTCATATTCTTTTGTTGTGTCAAGTTGTAGTGGGTATGGGAATGAAGATGTGTGGTCGCTTGTTGTGAAATTAAAACTCAGGATTGTGCTTCTCATCTTATTTAATATGAGTTAAAATGTCTTTATATTGAGATTTATTAATTATTTTCATGTTCATCAACTGGTCTAAAATGGCTGATGCTTCATTAAAACAATTGTTATTTCCAGCCTTCTTACTGCCGAACAACAATAACAGTCTATTAACTAATTGCGATGGGTCATTTGGAAGAAAACTAATACCTGAACCAAGGATACTTAAAGCCTGAATAATGTGTTTCTCCTTCTCATTCTTCCTACTTTTACCAGAAAGAATAACCTTATAATTTAGAGTGTTCAGCAAATCAATATATACTCTATCATCATTATTTTCCATATCCAATGGTTTATCAATATACTTTGATTCATCCCTCACAGTTGAACCTTGTCTTCCATCTTTTGTGAGAAGAAACATTAATCTCGGAGTTAGTTTAACAGGGGTTGAGCAGAACTTAAGAACCTTAATTCATCATTAAATATCAATACCTTTTCTTTAACAAGATGAAATATTGCTGGTTGTTCTGTTGGAATGAGTCCTGCTTTGGTTTTTGAATCCGCTGAATATTCATTGTTTTGAACAGCATTCACAATATAATCAGGGGGTTGATTAATCTCTTCCAGTTGTTGAAATAAACCTTCATCATCATATTCTAATTCTCCTAAATGCTCTAATTCTTCCTCCGTCATTTGACTGAAATCTTTTAACATTTGAAGCTTTCTAGGAGTATATTCTACTGTGGGAACTGTGGAAACATCTTTCATTTTTCTTGGGAAGTTTTTAAAAGTGGTTTAAAAAATTTCTCTTGTTTTCTTTCAAATGCTTCTTCGCCCGTTAGTTTCTGTCTGCGTTTCTTCTTTATGTCTTCCTGTTGTTTTACAACTTTTGAAACCAACTCTTGATGTTCCTTAAATCTTCTTGCTCTTTCTTTTACATCCATTTATTTATTGTAAAATATCATTTAATGAATTGTAAAGATCAACAGGGAAATTTTCCTTTTCTTCATCATTCAAGTAGATGTGTTCAAATAAATCCTTTTCTTTAAATATTTCATCAAATTCTTTATTAACATTAATGCGAGTTGTAATTTCTTCTTCACTAATACTTGCATCTCTGCTTTTCATACGTTTGCGTTGAGTTTCTTCATCAACATCAAAACCGAATGATAAAATCTTCACTCCACTCAGATGTTTAATAATTTGTCTTGTTCCTTCTGGATTAGTTTCTAATATCCCAACACCACCAGATTTTAGTTTCCTTAACTCACTCTTACAATGTGAATATTTTGTTGTACCAAGAGAAACCTCCTCAAACATTTGACCTTCATTCCTCAATCGCATATGTTCCTCCACTGAAATATAGTGATAATCTTCACCTTTTACTTCTCCAGGTCTTATTGCTCTAGTTGTTGTTGATACAATGCGTATCACGGGGTGTTTTTAAGTAAATTTACAATATTCTCATTTGTACTACACAAGAACCTTGATTTATGAAAGTTTTTTCCAGAAGCAGATTTACCCACAAGATTTATAATAATAGTTGTCATTTATATATGTAATTGTTTATAAAACAAAAAATATATCCCTTAATATCTCATCTTGTTTCACAACAATATATTTATATTTTTCAGTCGTGTGCTTCATATAATCTTCAAATTTCTTTTTACTACATAATGTAGAACAATTATCTCTCCAAAAATTATTGATATCTATTGAATTTAACTTGAATAAAATAAAAGTATTAGCATTGTTTCTGATGGAACGACGAGGAAGTTGAAAGTACGATTGACTAAGATAAATACAATTACAAGAAGAATGTCTCCCTCTTGTGTAGTAGCTGTCCATTACCGTTTGGTTTCTCTCATTAACACAATCATCAAAGATAACGAGGTTCTTTTTTGATTTATCCAAATCTTGGGGAGACGGTATATCATCCGTATTATCACTAAGAATACAAGTTATAAGATTTGATTTCTTTTTACATCTCTGTGTATCACAAAATAGTTGAATTATATCTTCAATGTTATAATCATTTAGGTTTTTTTGACGTTTAAATAAACCTATTATATCTTCTTTTTGAAGACCAGCATTAAAACCTTGTAAGAGTAGTTGATACTCTGGTTGAAAACTCGACTTTGTGAAAATTATTAAATTATCATAATCTAAAAAGTTGGGAGTGAGGAGCATTTTTAAAAGTAAGCAGGTTTTTCCACATCCACTTGAACCAACTATGAGACATCTTAATGAATTTGGGAGATTTTTATGGTTGTTAAATTTTATCTTATTTTCCCAAATAGGTAAAAAATCATTCATTTATATATTTGAAAAACAGGTTATTTAATTTATTATTGGCTTTTTTAGAAACTCTATATTTTATCCTAAGTTCAGGTTTAATTTCAAGATAATCCATTATTTTATTTATACAATATCTTGTGTTGATATTTCCCTGAAAATTACATCCATGAATAATATACAACAACAATCCTTTGAACATTTCTCTTATACGTTCAGTTTCTTCCCTTGTAAGGAAAGGTGTGTTATCATCCTCATACTTTACATTCATTTCTCTAATCAATCTTGTAAAGTAATTCATTTTTGGTGTAAATCTAAAAGAATTATTTTCCTTTTATATTTTTTATTATCATTAATTAGAAGATAATCACAGAATATACATTGTTTATAGGCTTTTGACTCTGTGTTTAATCCCTGTCTTTCACACGCAGGACAATTCTCAAATTTGTCATATGGAGAATCAGGAAAGTCTAGCATATTTATAAAGTAAAACTTTACTTAAACTGAAATTCATCTATACTTTCAGTTGTATATTACCATCGATATCGATATACTTTTTTTCATTATCAGATTCAACGACAACATTTTTTATATTAAAGGTAATTTTAAAATTATCGTTAACTACTATTGAACAAAGTGTCATTTCACCTGATATATTAACATCCTTTATTTCATCAAGATTTACATCTTTAGGGTTGTTGAAAAAAATACAAATTTCTCCTTGCATATTACAGATGGTCTTATCTTTTCTTTCTAAAGCTTCATCCATAAGGTTTTTGTTCTTTGATACTTTTTCTTGTTTCATTGCTTTTTCTAGTTTTGAATATATTACTAGAAGGAGAGGAGAAACTTTTGTTAGAGATACTTTAATTGATGTTCTACCAGGTATACTAAAAGCCCTTCCACTGAAGGAAATTGAAGAACTCATATTATTTACCATAATAGTTTTATCCAATAGTTGTTATATTTATCTTTGTTCAATTTTACATCCTTGACATATTTCTCAGTATCTTTAACAGATGAAGAGATTGATTGAAACTTGTCTTTTGTGTCTTGAAACATTGTATTTATTAAGTGAAAAAGTTGGAGGATAAAATGTTTTTAAGCACAGATTCACCTATAAATTAAACGAAATTTTCATCAAGAAAATTTTAGTTTAAGCAAAGTTTTATTCTATAAATATGGTGAATACAACGTACTGCGATGTTTGTAATCACGAATATAAACATTATAGAAAACACCTCCGAACCAACAAACACACATTTAATCTATTTCATCAAATATCTCCTCTTGAGTTGGAAAGAAAACATTGTGATATCTGTTCAAAGGATGTTTTGAAGAGTAGTTATAATCAACATCTTCAATCACAAAAACACAAGAAAAATGAGTTTAAAGTAAAGGGAGACTATTATATTAAAAACACTGATGAGGCATTTAAAGGGCATATAAAAATAAGGATTTTTCAATTTGGAGAACCCGGTCCATCATCAATAGCTGAATCAATTGAAATAGTGAAACCCGATGTTGAAAAATTTATTAAAAAGACATTAAAAGAAATAAAAACTTTAAAGTTTTATATGGGAGTGAAAATGAATATGAAAAAGACAAGATGAAGAACAAACTCCTTATATGAGAACAGATCTTCATTTTATAACATCATTTCAAGATTTTTTGAATAGTGGGGTTTATGAAGAACTATCAAGACAAGAGGAGGATGTTGATAATACAGTGGTAGGGAAGTGGATTCAATATTAAAAAAATCATCTTTTTAGATATACACATTCTAAAATCAAACCCTCTTAAAGCTTCTTCTTATATTGAATTACCAAAAGAAATAAAACTAAAGAAGGCAGTTGTTAATATTAAGAACAATGATAATAAATGTTTTCTCTGGTCTGTTCTTGCTCACTTACATCCACCAAAATGTAATTCAGAAAGAGTAAAACAATATATGAAATATGAGAATACCTTGGACATTAAAGATTTTAAATTCCCAATGCCACTAACAGATATTCCTAAATTTGAGAAAAGAATAATCTTTCTATTAATGTATATGGATTAACGGATACAAACAAAGTTCAAATATTAAAAATTTCAAACAACTATAAAAATGAAGAAACACACATTGATCTTTTATATTTTAGTGTTGGAAAGAATTCACATTACACATACATCAATAATTTATCAAGATTAATCTCTTCTCAGGTATTCAGAACAGCAAACAAAATATATCCTTGTAAGCGATGTCTTAATTCATTTCATACAAAAAGAACGATTAGAACAACATTCAAAATATTGTAGTAATCATAAATCAGCTGTAATTACAATGCCTAAACCTGGTGAAAAGATTTCTTTGAAGATTATAATAAATCTATCATGCACCCATTTGTGATATACGCTGATTTTGAGTGTATCCTTAAAAAGATAAATACTGCTTCTCCTAATCCAAAAGAACCATATACAAATAAATATCAAAAACATATTCCTTGTGGTTTCTGTTATTATATCAAATCATCTGTTGGAGAAAAGTATAACAAACTTGAACATTATCGTGGAAAAAATGCTTCACAAGAGTTTGTAAAACGATTAGAAAAGGATTGTATAAGACTCACTAAATTAATGAAAGAAACAAATGAACCGATGAAATTAACCAAAAGAAGAAAAATTAGAATTTAGAATGAACAATATCTGTCATATTTGTGAGGGGGAAATTAAGGAGTCTAAAGTTAGAGACCATTGTCATCTTACTGGTAAATATAGAGGTCCCGCTCATTCCTGTTGTAATCTTAATTATAAATTACCTTCTTTTATTCCAGTCTTTCTTCACAACAGCGCCAACTATGATACACATCTATTTATAAATGAACTTTCAAAAACACCAGGGAATATTTCTGCCATAACAAACACAAGTCAAAAGTATATTTCATTTTCAAAAATGATATTCACAAAACCTTTAACTCGTATTAGGTTTCTCGATTCTTACAAGTTTATGGGAACACCACTAGCCTACCTCGCATCAAATCTAAGCTCCACGGACTCTTTTCCAAATCTTAATTCATTCTTTCCAAAAGAGGAAATTCTCACTAAAGAGGAAATTCAGATTAAAGATGAAATTCTGATTAAAGAAGGAATTCTTACGAGAGAGGAAATTCAAACAAGGAATGAAATTCAAAGTAAAGAGAAAATTCTTACAAGTAAGGGAATTTATCCTTATGATTATATGGATTCATTTATGAGATTTAAAGAAACACAACTTCCATCAAAAGAAAGTTTCTATAATAACCTTTATGAAGAAGAGATAAGTGATAAGGAATATAAACACGCACAAGAAATATGGAAATTATTTAAGATAAAGAACCTTGGAGAATATCACGATTTATATCTAAAAACAGATGTTTTATTGTTAGCTGATGTGTTTGAGGCTTTTAGAACACTCTGTCATAATAAAAATTGTTATGGATTAGACCCTGCCCACTATTTCACAGCTCCTGGTTTAGCTTGGAGTGCAATGTTGAAAATGACAAAACAAGATATAGATTTAATCAGTGATGTGGATATGCTTTTGATGATTGAGAAGTCCAAGAGAGGTGGAATATCACAAGTATGTTCAAAAAGATATGCTAAAGCAAATAATAAATATCTTCCAAATTATGATAGTGAAAAGATAGTAATTATTTGATGTATTTTGATGCTAATAATTTGTATGGATGGGCAATGTCTCAATCTCTACCTTATGGTAAATTAGAGTGGGTGGAAGAAAAGGATTATGAAAAGGCTTTGATGAATATTGTTATTTCTTCTCAAGAGGAATTGAATGACGAAGAAGAAGGTTATTATTTTGAAGTTGATTTGAGGTACCCGAGTGTTCTTCATAATAAGCATAAAGACCTTCCTTTTGCATGTGAGAAAGAAACCCCAAAGAAAGAATGGTTCAGTGATTATCATAAAAGTTTTAATATTAAAGGCAAATCAACAGAAAAGTTATTAACAACATTCTATGATAAAATGCGATATGTTTTACATCAGAGAAGCTTAAAACAGTTTTTGAGAGAAGGATTGAGAGTAGCTAAAATTCATAGAGTTTTAAAATTTAAACAAAGTCCTTGGGTGAAAAAGTATATTCAATTCAATACAGATATGAGAGCAAATACAAAAGTAAAATTTGAAGGGGACTTTTATAAATTAATGAATAATGCTGTATTTGGAAAGACTATGGAAAATGTTAGAAACAGGCAAAACATTAGATTCGCAACATCTTGGAAAGAAGCTTCGAGATTGATAAATAAACCCAGTTTTGATAGAGAAGAGAGTTTTTCAGAGAACTTTTCTGCAATTCATATGAAAAAGGAAAGTATTGTAATGGATAAACCAATTTATATTGGAACAGCAGTTCTTGATTTATCAAAGATATTGATGTATGATTATTTGTATAATGACTTAAAGAAAGAGTATGGTGAAAATGTTTCATTGTTGTATATGGACACTGATAGTTTTATCCTAGATATAAAAACTGATGATGTTTATGAAGATATGAAGAAAAATATTGGAGTGTATGATACAAGTAATTTCAGCAAGAAGAGTGAGTTATTTTCCAAAAGAATGAAAAGGTTATTGGTAAGTTTAAGGATGAGTTGGGTGGAAAAGTAATGAGTGAGTTTATTGGATTGAGAGCAAAGGCATATGCTTATAAGTATGGTGATCAGATTGATAAGAGGTTAAAGGGAATAAAGAAATATGTAATAAAGAAATCAATAACTTTTAGAAATTATTATAATTGTTTGATGAATAAGAAAGAAGAATACAGGAAAATGAATACAATAAGAAGTTATAAACATAACATATATAGTGAAGAAGTAAATAAAAAGGCATTAGGAGCCTTTGATGATAAGAGATTTATTTTAGATAATGGAATAGATTGTGTTCCATATGGATATTGTATGATAGAGTGTATAAAAAGATTGACATTTAACGATGAAAAGATGGGTTAGGGTTTTTTTAGGGCTACCGCCGTTTTTTCACAATATATAAATGGTTAAACCAAGTATTAATCAAACTAAAGAGTGGAGAAAATCTCAGTCTTGGTATATAAATGGAAAACATAATGAATGTGAAAAATATCAAATAAGTCTTATTGAAAAATAACTAAAACAAAGGTAAATAAAACAAATAAGCGAATCAATTTAAAAGTAGTACGTTAGAGGATGTAAAGAAAAAATGAATATCCTTGAATGGACTGAAAACTTTGATGGTTATCAATTGAACAATGAAAAAAACAATTTACTATAATCTCAAAATGATATGTGGCTCAGGAGGTGGTCAGATGAGATCATTAAGAGAAGTTTATCATTTCGTAATGGCACAAAAGGGGTATCTTAAAAAATATAAAGATTCAAATGTTTTGTTTGTCAATATTTTAGATGGGGATTATTGTGCAAAGAAAATTAAACTATTGAAGGAATTTGAGAATGAACAAATCTTTATAGGTTCAATGAGTGAGCTGTTCAACCCTCAGGTGTTCAATTCAATGAGGTTCAACCTCCAAGTTAAAAGGGGAGACAAATAAATATACCTTGGGATAAAAAGGGGATTTATTTTTAGGGAAAAAAAATATAAATCGCTGAAAATCCCCCATTCATTTACATGGGGCAAAGTGAGCCAGAATCAGTATTCTTACCCTACTCATATCTTCATCGCTCCATGGCAAATTGAGGTGTGTAATGGCTACAAATTTATGAATCCATATGACTGTGGGTGTGTTTAAATGGAAATCACAAATTTATGAATCTACATTCTATTGTAATATTTCTGTTATAAATAAATTGAATGATGCAGCTTTTCTCCATTGTGAACATTATGGAAAAAACAAGAAAAAGCAACACAAAATATAATGATTATAAGTAATGAATGAAGGTTTCTTGAAGCAATAGACACTAAGTGAAAACTATGAAAGCAGCCAACCATCCTTTACATACCTCCCTCAGGCATCCCATGAAGTTGTTGCTAATTGGAGAGCCTGGAAGGTCGGCAGTGTTTGGGCTGCCACCCACATAGAAAAAATCATCTGATCCCAGCATGGTGTAATCTTCTTGTGTGTATCCAGTCGACGTCAAGACACCGTCCACGGAGATGGTGACCTGCGTGCCAGGTAAGGGACTTGAGTAACTGTGTCAGTGTGTGGGTACTTCATAAATCTGCACTGATATTTACAGACAAATGGCAGTGAGCTGCAGACAAACAGCTGTCTTCCAAACAAGTTAATCACTATGCCTGATCAAGTTTATGCATTGATGTTTACGCCAACAATTTAGTCAGGAAAACTTAGCAGTGAGAACAGTTATTCAGATTTGGAAGAAAAAAAGACAGAGATCATCTTTATGAAATAATTATTTTGGGATTGATGTGACAATGTACTTTCCTAAAATTCATTTGATGAATATCGAGCAACCATTTATTGTTGACTTAAGATGATTATAAATCGATGATTTTTCAGAGCAAAACTAAGTAATTGTTTCATCATGTAACTTAATAGTTGAAGAGGCAGAGGTACATATTAATGATAGTTTCTTGGTGATAACAATTCTCTCTTATAAAATGAATATTGCAGTGACCTAAGAACTCCAATGTAGGAATTGGCCACTCAATTGATCATGGCCATGCCAGTCGCCATCCTCGTGGCCTCACCCCTGGCCTAGTATGGCCAACAAGTGGCTGAATAGCCCCAAACTCACCCCTCATTTCGACTTCTTACATGTGTATCTGCAGCCTGAAATTTCTACAACCTTGAGATAGTTGTCCAGCTCCCTTTTGAAAGTGTTTACTGTGTGCATTCCATCCCACTCTGACAGTCTTCTTTCGTACATGTTATATCTTCTCTTTTTTGTATACCTTGTCGAGGCTCGAATGAGAGCGAACACAATGCACAGCAAGGGGGGGGGGCATAAGACAAGAGGGGCGAGAGTGCGAAAGACAAAACAGGGGGGAACAGAGACATTAGGAGATCTATGGAAGGGAGAGGGATGGGGTGGGGAACATGGGGTACACAAGATGGACTACAAGGATTTTCAGGAAGGAAAGCAGGGAATTGGAAGAAGGTGGATTTAGAGTAGATTAACGGAGGTAGAAAAGATCAAAAATTTGGATGGGGGAAGATAAGAGGTGGTGGTGAACAGCTGTTTTCAAGGCCTGGAGGGAAGAATGGGATTGAACAGAGTGAGGGAGATTATTCCAAAAGTGGGGAAAAAGAAGAATGAAAGAGTGAAGGTGAGCAGTGATTCGTGATTTTGGTAGTTTTACCAGAAAGGGGTTGTTGGCGGACCTTGAGCGCGCTGTGGAAATATGGGGTGGACAAATCGCAGACAGAGCAGGGGGGACGAGACCAGAGAGGAGACGGTGGAAGACAGATAAACAACCGACTTGCCTGTGGTGAGAGAGTGAGAGGCCCAAAGACAGCCTCATTGCGGGAGATCTGCAGATAAGTACATGCCTGTCTTGCTTTTGTTCTCATATTTTTTTCTTCTTCAATTCTGATATGTATCGTCATCTGGTTAATCTTTTCCAGCTGTTGCACCTTGTGAATCCCCTTCATCAATTCAAACAACTCGATATGATCTCCCTATAATCTTCTATTTTTGCCTCACATGTTCCTGAAGGAACAAAAAAGCTATTGCAATGAGTCCAGTCAGTGAGTGAGTTATTCTACACTGGTTCTCAGAACTACTGTAATATATTTACCGTGGCAAAGCCCTGCATTAAATGTTCTGTCTGGTTCAGATATATAATCCCTTTTTAAGTTTTGTTTATATAATCCCTCTTTGAATCTTCTCTCAGAACTGAGCCCAACTTGATCTGCAATAATCCAAGTTGCCTTTTGCTGAACTCCATCTTAATGACAGAAAGTATATTTTCCTATAATGTGGTGATCATAACTGTACACACTCTGGATGAGGCCTGCAGAGACCTTTATCAAATGACAAAGTGGATCATTTTGCAGTCTGATTCATCCCTCTGCTGAAACATTTGCATCATTGCTGCCTGGAATTGAGGAAGGTGGCTAAAACAATATATTATGACCACAGATGACTCCTTCTTTTATGTACTGCACTCCAATACATACCCAAAGAAAGTGTAGTCCCTGTTCCTCCTGATTCCGAGAACCTTTTATTTTCCTTCATGAAACTCCATTCACAAAACATTTACCCACTCATTCAGTGTAGCTCAACTGTTTTGTGGTGGTACAATTAAAATATATTTTGTTGTGGATATCTTTTAAATCTAGAGATATCACAACCAGTGCACTGCCTTTTATATACACAGCATGTAAAATGGTCGAATAACTTAAATAGATTTCTGAAATGTGGCCCACATTTTACGAAAAATTATTATCGACACAATTACATTTGATTTTTCCAAAAATGTGTGACTGTGTTTCAATTGAGTTAACTTTCCTACTTTAGAAGTTACTAGTGCAGTATGTGTATGTGTATATATATATATATATATATATATATATATATATATATATATATATATATATATATATATATATATATATATATATATATATATATATATATATATATATATATATATATACATATATATATATATATATATATATATATATATATATATATATATATATATATATATATATATATATATATATATATATATATATATATATATATATATATATATATATATATAAATATACACACATATAAATATATATATATACACATATATATATATATAAATATACACACATATATATATAAATATACACACATATATGTATAAATATACACACATATATATATATATATATATATATATATATATATATATATATATATATATATATATATATATATATATATATATATATATATATATATATATATATATATATATATATATATATATATATATATATATATATATATTACATATACATATATATATATATATATATATATATATATATATATATATATATATATATATATATATACACATATATACATATATATATATATATATATATATATATATATATATATATATATATATATATATATATATACATATATATATATATATATATATATATATATATATATATATATATATATATATATATATATATATATATATATATATATATATATATATATATATATATATATATATATATATATATATATATATATATATATATATATATATATATATATATATATATATATATATATATATATATATATATATATATATATATATATATATATATATATATATATATATATATATATATATATATATATATATATATATATATATATATATATATATATATATATATATATATATATATATATATATATATATATATATATATATATATATATATATATATATATATATATATATATATATATATATATATATATATATATATATATATATATATATATATATATATATATATATATATATATATATATATATATATATATATATATATATATATATATATATATATATATATATATATATATATATATATATATATATATATATATATATATATATATATATATATATATATATATATATATATATATATATATATATATATATATATATATATATATATATATATATATATATATATATATATATATATATATATATATATATATATATATATATATATATATATATTTATGTATAAACATAAATATATACACATATATACATGAATATATATATATATATATATATATATATATATATATATATATATATATTTATACATATATATACATATATAAATACATATACACATAAATATATATGAAGACCACAAGGGGAAAACCGGTGATGTCACTTTTTATAAATTTCAGGGATATTGCACCTGCCAATAGTTGGCAACATAAGGTTTCCTCTCACAATATTACTTTAACAAATAACCAGGGGTGTCACATAATATATATGGTATAAAGTTTAGCCGTGCAATGAAAAAACAAGTGTTGTCAAAGCTGAACAAGTAGAAACCCAGAGTTGTCAATACTTTACTCCTGGTTATCTCCCTTTCATTCATGTTAACTGTTCCACCATAATATTCAGAGTTGAGAAACTAAAAAATGAAAGGTTGTAAAACTTTCACAGCATAAACTCTGAGCACTATAATGGCCTATTTGGTTATATCATGGATCTATTATTTTTGATCACAGGTTTTGTGCTCTGCAAAGTATTAAAATTAAAGTTTTCACTCAGATAAGATTGGCTTTCTGCATCATTCATGTTAACTGTTCCATCATAATATTCAGAATTGAGCAACTAAGTTATAAAAGGTTGTAAAACTATCACAGCATAAACTCTGAGCACTACAATGGCCTATTTGGTTATACCATGTGCTCCGTAGTTGGTGCATATCATGGTTCAAGCCTGGTCAAACCTTTATTGTGACTTTTATGGGACCCACGCCGTGGCTTAATGGTTAGCGCGTCTGAGTACCCATCCTCATTCGATGTACCCACCGCCCAATCAACCTGCTTAGGTATATGAGGGAGTCACATGAGGTGACTTCGGCTATCGCGGGGGTGGTTTATCCTTGGTTTCCTCCCGGTTTTCCATCATATTAAGTAGTATGGAGTAAGAAATGGAGAATCCGTCCTCATATAAGCGAAATACCCTTGAGTATGGCGTTGAATACCAATCAAACAAAAAAACAATGACCGTTTAATGTTGAAAAAAATAGTCTGTGATCACCAAAGTCATGTATTGTATGCTAATAACCAACAAGCATGAATTTGCTACACATCCTGGGTTAAAATTGCATGGCAATTATTAAACAAGGGAATAACCAGTGATGTCA
>NC_140975.1:48953863-49001363 GCF_056783735.1 Eptatretus burgeri | reverse complement strand
ACGTTTTGTATCCCACCGATAGGCCAGATCTGCATCCGGACCTTAACCGAAATCGAATCGTCTTGTTCTTGTCAATTACCCAACTCATCCACCAAGTTTTGTCATAATCCGTCCACAACTTTTTGAAATATCATGTTACATATCGTTTTTGGTCCCATCTGTCATTTGAGAAGAATCACTTAAAAAATTATCATACCTGGATCCGGATCCAAATCTTCACCAAAATCTAATCAATTTGTCCTGGTCAAACACCCAACCTGTTCACCAAGTTTCATCCGAATCCGTCCGTTACTTTTTGAGATATCATGCTATATATCGTTGATGGCACTATCTCTTCATGGTAAAGCATCATTTAAAAAATTCCAGTATCCCGATCTGGATCTTCACCAAAATCTAATCAATTCATCCTTGTCACACACCAAACCTGTCCATCAAGTTTCGTTTGAATTCATCCGTAACATCCTGCTCACAGACAGACAAAAAGACAAATAGAGATGAAAACATAACGTCCGTTCAACTTCGGTGGCGGAGGTAATAACAGGGTGAGTAAAAAAATCTGCATCTGCCTTGACATTTTGAGCGACCTTACCAGGAGATCGAAAATTTGCTCGTGTTAGACATCTGACAGTACTCTAGATTCCTACTCATGTTATCCACCTTGCTATTATACTATACTTACTTTGACAAAATGTATTGGTGTTGTTGCATGTGCAGCCTGTGGCTGCTGGTTGCATCATTTTCTAGAAGCATGGCTGTACCGCTGATGCAGTCAGTGCCTGTTACCAATAAGCTGGTTCTCATTTTGCCAACCTCGGAAGGATGACAGGCTGAATCAACCTACCTAATGTTATTTCAACAGCACAACAGGGGCTCAAACTCAAGACCCTAAGACCTTAAGCCAGATATTTTAACCATTAACCAACACCAGGCTTATGAAATGTGTTGATGTGATCACAGTGGAAGGAATCAACAGAACATTGATCAAAATATGCTAACCACCATGGGAAGCAAGGAGAGGTCACACTCTCCCCTCTTTTGCTCCAATGAAGGATAAATACCTGAAACGTCAGCTTCTCCTTGCTTCCCATGGCGGTTAGCATACCTCGATTAACGTTCTGTGGATTCCATCCATCGTTCCATCTGTCTGCCAATGTAGATCGTCACTTGCATTCACGAGCAGAACTGGTTCTTCATTCTATGGAAAAAGGGAGTTGGCAGGGTACTTGCAGGTCTATCAAGAGAGCTTGCATGGTGACAGATCATCATACGGATCATGCTGTTGTGACTATACACGAGTGAAGGCAACCTCTGTCCACAGTGAGCTATTTGGTAAAGATGACTCTGAGGCTGAGTATTCCAATATATGGAGTCTAGGGCCTATGACATGTTATTTCATTTCACCAGAACAGACATTATTTAACAAACAATGGCTGTAAAAGATGACAGATATAAATGACCAGTTTGTCCAGCTTCCGAAGCTGGAATTCAAGATGCAAAGCAGGCCACCAGGAAACATGTTCACTGGAAAATGGAGATAGAGTTTGGAAATGTTTCACACATCATCCTTGATAATTAAAAAAACAGAGGCAAACCTTGTGATATATCTCAACACAACCTAACCACACACCTGAATCATCTACTTGTGGAGTTACAGGTGTTCAGGAATAAAGCATCAGATACTGATGCAGTTCTGCAGCCTTCCAAATATGAAATAGCATTAAAATGCAATGGACAAATATGTGTTGGCCACCAGAATACTCAGAACTGAGGCAGGATTCACCTGTGTTTCTCCCTCTTAAGTAAGTTTTTTTTTTAATATACTTCTCAAAGACAAGTGTCCTGAAACAGATGAGAATGCTTTACTAATAATTAAATAATTAAATGTCCTATGCATGCATGGCCAATATCTTGTCCGTGGTGTGAGCAATGGGAAGAGAAAAACCTCAAAACATATTCCACTGCCCATGGCTCACAAAACTGACAGACAATGTTCAACTAATTAAGACTCGTGAACCTTTTTCATCGTTTTCATGATGTGAAGAAATTGCCACAGAATTATGCTTACAAAAACTGACAACACAGCTTTCGGGAGCATTCATCTGCCAGAAACACATCATGTCATACATTTTCACAAATCTTTCCGATGACAACTGACATACTTCACAAAATTATCCGTAGGGAGGGGGAATTGCTTCGAGCGAGATAGCTGCTGTCCCAGCAAGGGCTTCTGGGCCACCTATGGCATCCTTATGGTCGCAATCTATTCTCGCCAAGCAACAGAAGCAAAGGATTGAGGCAACAGATGCATCTGCCAACTGATAAATGAGCCTACTTTATCAAGCCATCTCCAAATTATGACTCATCATTGAGTAGCCCCTTCCCTGTGCCTCTCATACAGCTATGACCACAGTCAGTGCACTGTTGATTCACGAAAAAATAAGTGACCACTATATTTGTTATTGGTGTCTGTCTGTCTGTCTGTCTGTCTGTCTGTCTGTCCCGAGCATAGCTCCGTGGGTTTTGATCCGATCCTGATAAAATTTTGGTGGGAGGTTTATATCATGATCTAGTTATGTTTTCCTGAGAATGGGCATGGTGCGCCCATTATGGGCGGAGCCACGCCCAAAAAAGCATGTGTTTTTAGGGGGTAGCCAATTTCAATTTGCATCTTCTCCCAGGGGGTTTGTCGAATCTGGCAGGGTTTCAGTATTTGGTTAGCCCAATGACACCTGCATAGCCCCACGGAGCTCGATTTTTCATTTTCGTCCCAAGGTCAAGGTCACAAGGTCACGAACTTAGAAAATTTCGAATTTTGACATAAAAATCAGATGACCGCCCAAACTTTGAGAGCTCGGATGACAATATTTTTATGCGTAATCTTGAGGTCATTCCCCACCTAAAGTCTTGAAACCATTTTTCTCTATCTCGAACACCTTGCCTGTGGCGCCCCCTTCAAGTTTGTTTTTATGCTGATTTCATCAAAGTATGGATAATAATCCAAGGAGTGCGAAATGCCATATAGCCTACATGACGTTATATTGTTCCTGGAATGTTCCAGAGGAAGTTTTGCACCAAAGGTCATAATCCTTGACCTTTGACCTTTAACGTTCACAAAGGTCAAATTTTCAAAGTTGTGGGAATCGAACCGGGTTTTCGACCTTCTTCGACGAACTAACTCCAATAAGCTATAGCACGTATCTTGTTTCCTTATTTTAATGTCCACAACATTGTTTTGTGACCTTTAAAGGTTATGCAAAGGTCAAATTTTGAAAGTTGTTGAACGAAACCGGGTTTTCGACATTTTGCAGCTAATAACCTGTCACTCGTACCACATCATGTTGATCATTTTTATAACTTGGTCAAACATTATCACATTGTCTCATCTTTGACTTCTGAAACAATCTACATCGTCAAATACCGCTCGTGAACCATTGTCGTCTTCAGACTTGTTGAACTCTATTTCTGTTCCTCCTCCTCTTAACTCTGTTCACAACACCCATCCAGCTTCAACTCATCACTCTTTCTGCGTTACCCTTCCCTCTGTATAAATCACCATGTGCCCTCCTTCTTCCCCTGCACTGCCTCTCTTTGGAACAGCTTCCTCAACAGTGTGTTCCTGACTTCTATAAACTTGCATCGATTAAAGTGACAAATCAATCATCAACATCTCATTCAATTATTGCACTTTCTAATTTTCTTTCTTTGCATTTCCATCCAGGAGGACCCTCTTGTTTTTAGGGCTCAACCTTTCCCCAGTCTTGGTAATAGAGCAAATTCAATGGTGTTAAGCATGTTGCATCTCCACTGATGCAGTACAAAGAAGCGTCAAATAGTGATATGGAGAAAGATGCCAGAGCAAATAATTTCATGTGGATCTCAAACATCCACATACATTTCAAAACCAAACAGTAAGTGGGAAGACTGGGATCAACATTAAAGTATGAGATGCTTTACAAATTAACCAAAATACTGTAATGTTTGTGAGGTAGATGGAGGAATTTCATAGGAAAGAGAGGATTGTGTAGAGTTGTTTGGTCCGTGGACATGCAGGAGACATCTCAATGTAATTACGTAGGGAAACTGTGAGCTAAAGTGTTACATGTCACCAAACTCGGGGTGGTGCGGTGCCAATTAGATAGGGATTAAGGATAAGTTCCCCCAGTATGTGATTGCCCCCTGTGACCTTTTCCTATGTTTTTTGCATTTCAAGGTCAGCGATAAAAAGGGATCACATCCTTAAAACAACAACAGCCGAGCTGCATATCCAGGCAGGCAAGAAAGCCCCACCTCCCGGGGTAACGCCTGGCAAACCACACCCCTGGAGTGGACGATTAATGGGTGTGACGTTAGTAAGAGGAGGAAGAGCGTGTCTCTGGAGGAGAACGGGGAAGTCTCCAATTACATGAGGAGAGAAAAACGTCGCGCTGTTGTGTTGCGAGTAGACCTAGTCTGGGATGGAAACGGTGGTCGAAACATGACCAGAGAGAAAAGACAGAAGCACGTGAGATGGTTCAGTGGAGACGGGAGGATTGAGACAGGATGGGTGTTTTGGGAAGAGAACGAGGAAGACAAGGTTATGGGAGGATGCAACCGAGTAAGGGGGTCTCGCTGGCTGGCTACGTCTGGACACGATGAAATATAGCAACACAATTCTCGTGTCATGCGGTGAATTTGCCCGCGTGACGGAGCAAGACGCAAGT
This sequence comes from Eptatretus burgeri, assembly GCF_056783735.1. NCBI lineage: Eukaryota > Metazoa > Chordata > Myxini > Myxiniformes > Myxinidae > Eptatretus > Eptatretus burgeri. The sequence continues at coordinate 48,996,663 of NC_140975.1, read as the reverse complement.
CATCGACTGTTGGGCTGCATCGTGCGAGATGTGCCTCAAAGCCTCATGTTGTGCAATTCTGGGCGAGCGAGCCCGGCATTCTGCAGAGGAGCGGCATCGATTGCCTCAATCGTGAAGCGGAGCTTTCATGACAGCTTGTGGGTTCTCTTGACGAAGGGACCATCCGCACGAATTACCTCCTGTATGCTTTCCGCAACGAGAACGACTTGGTGCCATTTTGGGCATGGTTTCCCATCACACCAGATGATGCAGTTCGACCCCAAAGCTCATTAAAGATCATCGCTGGCATACAGCAAAGTGTCGGGATAAAAGGAGGGATTTTTATTTATTTATTCTGTCTCCTGTATTTAAGTCTGTGTGAAGGTGCTTCAAAATTATATTTAGGTTACCACATGTCTTGATTTATTTCCATTATAACTGTGATTTTCTATTTATTAAATCAACATTTATTTAATTTGCTGGTGTCCGCATATCTGTGGTGGGATTGAGTACAACCCACGTGCCTCCATCCTTTGCCGCCCTTTCCTTCCCGCGTGCGCCATAATCCATGAGAATCTCGGCTGTAATCCTCCAAGGGAAATCGTTTGGCCATCCGTCCAGAAAGGACACAACACGACCCCTGTACATGACAACTGGTGTCAGGAGTGGGATTTTTCGAGCCCCACCCCCCACCACACCAAGTGGCAATGAGGTGGGATTTTTGAATCCTTCGGGACCACAATATTTGATGCCGGAGCGAGCTAAAGCTTAAAAAAAACAAAAAAACTGGGAATCTAAATTTTTTAATGATCACCTCTCTACCACTGAGGGAGAGGGAGTTGTAGCAATTGAGGTACAAATTGTATAGTTAATTGGTGTCTGTAGAAAAGAATGCTTGGAAATTTAAGGGAATATTTTTTTTTGTTTTTGCTGAGGCCAAAATGTTTACTCTATCTATACTGAGAGTTTCAAGAAATTTACCATAATTGAATAAGGATTGTCCTATGGTCTTAGTGAAATAAACCTTCAATGGGGTTCACACTCTAACTTTATCTGGTAATAAACTCTCTACACTAGTTCACCGAAAAATAGAATGAAGCTGAAGCCTATCTTCCTGCTTGTTGGAAAAATGACAAACTAAGAACTCACGGATCTCATCAACTTTGGGAGTAGACTTCTTCACCAGAACCCTGTGACAAAAAGCTCCAATCAAAAAAGAGCACATGTCATATGAACCTGCTGAACTCTGGATAATATTAGCTAAGACTTGTTTGGAACATGACATAAGAAGAACATAAAAAAATCTTTAATATAGACATAAACAGAGACATTTTGAAGGACATTATCATAAAAACAACAGGCTTCTTCCTTATGCCAAACCCTACCATGTGGTGAAGTTTCATGAAGATCGGTTGAAAATTGTGACCTGTAGGCGACAAACAGGCAGACAAACATACAAACAGAGACAGACAGACAGAATAACAAAATTGACTCACCAATATCCTTGAAAAATCTTAGATTTTGTCAGTAACAAACGTACAGAAAGGAGTGAAAACATAACCTCCTTCACCTTCGGTGGCGGAGGTAACAAAACTGTCACAAGTTCTAAAAACTTTACAACACAAACATCGACAGGAATTACACTTTATAAAAACAGCTTTACAAGTACTTGACAAAACATACTGACTCATTCTGACACTATATGAGTGAAAGTCCTGGTCTTTCACTTGGATTGGAATCGGGTAACAAGATAAGGTATTTTGTTGAATGAGAACTTCAGAGAGCAGTAATTGGGTAGAGAGGTGAGGTCGGAGTGGGTGGACGAAGCAATCGGCTCTGAGAATCTTGTTCTTGCCTCCTGCCATGAGATGCCAATGACATGGAGGACCTTTGACTCCATAGCAACTCCAACCGTTGCAGTTTTGAAAGAAAAGAATGAAACCCCTCGACAAGCCTAACAGACAGTGATTCCAGCCTTTCTGCATAGTCAACACCACTCTATTGTCATCATACACATCAACATTGAAATCCAGATGATTTTCTTGGCACCGGTGCTGCATTAAACCCTGAAGTTAATGTCATGGAGGGCTTTCACAGAAGCAGTTAAAAGAGCAGTTCACCAAATCTCAAAGGTGCTCGCATTTTTTGAACTACTTTGCAATCCTCTTGCCAACTGCTGCATAAAATACCATTGCCCACGGCTGTAAGAAAGCCTACATGCCATTCTCAACACTGCAAAGCGAAGCACTCCTTGAAGAGTACAATAAGTATGGTGATCAAGACCTTACAACATCTCTTCTATCGTCATTGGACTCAGAAATATGCCAACAGAGGATAGTGTGTGTACAATACCCAAACTTCAAACATTACAGCCAAAGTAGTTGGGCCTTATTCAGAAAACCTGATATAGCACATCCATATCTAATCACAAGTGAAATAAGAACCAATAGCAGATACTCTTCTGGTTAACATAAAGGTTCTGAAACAAAAGGGAATCAGAACATATCATGCAATTGCTCACCGAAGCTATGTCTTCAAGGCTCTCTTGACCCCTTTTACAGAAAAGTGATCAGTGAAGCCGAATGAGCGATTAAAAAATGGAAGGGAGGCAGAGAAAGATGCTCTCTTCCTGGAAACCTTTCCACAATGTTGGATTGAAAGCAGGGCACAAGATCGCTACCTATTTCACTCATGTTCACTCTTGTAAGATAATCCATCCCAATCTGAAACGAAGCACAGTGGGGTGGGGTTGTTGTTTTCTTTCTGTGACTAATTCCTGGCCTTCACCATCAATAATATTGAAGAATGCTACAGATACAAATTGGTGTCCAACTGAGTACTCTTCAATCCTTGAATATAGGGCTACTTCAATGCTTCGTCCTTTCCCCAACACTTTTCAACATTTACGTTATAATGTGCCAAATAATGCATCACAAATATTTGCACCATGGATAACCTGGTTTTTGCAACCAAAGCTGACGAGTCCAGAAAAATGTAGCCACTTTCTCCTCTGACCTGAACATAATTTTTATAGAAGTTTATATATGGGTATCAAGGGTCATGTCAGATCACAATGGCAAGGGGCAAAAGGCTCAAAAAACAGAAAATTAGGAAAGATAAACAGCAGGACAAAGACATAGATGCATCACAAAATAAAAGAAGGAACATCAGGTTCTGCACTTTGAAGGTGGCAAAATGGGAAGAATACCAGACCACAAGAGGAGCCATAGTCCATGGCATTTCAAATGAAAGCTTTTCACACCATTAAAAGCTGAGAATGGAAAAGGAAACAATTGGCCCAACAGAGAATTCCAAAGTGACAGTCGGATTTGGAAGCCAGCTAGCTTGGAGAGTTGTCATCCACTCAACGTAACTGAAAGTTGATAGTGAGGACCAGAAGCTTGAGAGGCCATATCTCTCCTGCGGCTGAGCGCATAAATATATTGGGGGGTTTGTCAGCTGGTCTTCACGGAGGGACAACATGAAAAACATAGTTCTTCCTTGCATAAAAACATGCTCGAAGTATATGACCAGTTACGTGTATTTTCAAGATAAACAGAAGAATGCTACCGCAGAAAGAACGAGTGGTGTGGTATGAGCAGGAAGATTGCAGTGAGGAACTATCCTGCACAGAGTGCAGTTATCTCAAAAAATGGTACAACCGATTTTTCGAGTGACAAATAAAAATAATTGATCGACATATATCAAGTACAGGATTTTTTTTTTTTTGTGCAGTATACATTGTCGAGACTTGTGCAGAAGCTCGTGCACTGATTGGATCAGGTTGTAACAGGACAAAAGGAACAGCAGATTAGGATGTGAGGAGACACCAACAGCAGAGCTGAAGGCCAAGATAGAGGTAGACTTGGACAATGTGTGTGGGGAGGAATTGGGGGGGGGGAGGGGCAGGAAAGCATGCATGGGGAAGATAAGAAGGATACAGAAGGAAAGTCAAAGTCTCATGGAGGGAAAACTAGAAATTTAAATGAGTGGAGGTGGGCAGTGATCTGGGATTTATGTAGTTTCACCAGAAGGGGGTTCATGGTGGACCATATGTGCCCTGCAAAAATCTGGGGTGGACAAAGAACAGAGGGTGCAAGACCAGAAAGGAGGCGGTAGAAGACAGAGAGACCACCGACCTGTCTGCGATGGGAAAGTGATAGGCCCATAGACAGCTTCATCATGGGAGATTCCAATAATCTTGAAGGCCTTGGTTTCTACAGTGGCAAGCTGAGCAAGATGTGAGGCAGCAGAGCCAGCCCAGACAGAAGAGCAGTACTCCATTAAGCTGCAGATGAAGGCCTTGTACATGGATACGAGTTCAGATTTGCCAAGGAAGGACTTTGTATGACGGTGGTTACCCAGTCAGCGGCTGGCTTTAGAGGCCAGTTTTGAAATGGGATTTGCCCAAGAAAGATAATTATACTTGTCAGTGAGACCCAGGAGTTTGAATAAATGAATTTCCTCAATAAGATTGTTTAAAAAAAAAGTAGACAGACAGTCCTTTTGAAGAGAGGTGTGAGATTTGTCAGGATGGAAAGACATGTCCCAAGCTGTTTAACCAGCTTGTAATTTTGTGAAGGCCGAAAGAGAGGGAGTCTGCAGCCTGCCTATCTGAAGGATGATGTTTGTCACAGCAGATGGTTCAGTCATCAGCAAATAGATAAAGAGGATTTTCCAGTCAGAGAGCTCATTCATGAAGATCATTAATCGGACTGAGTCCAGAACACTGCCTTGGGGCACTCCAGCCTTGACAGGGAGAGGAAATGAAAGGATTCCGCTCAGAGCCACATGTTGACTGTGAGAGTAGAGGAAGTTGGTGAGCCATGTGTGGCATATGCCTTGGATGTCATAGGCAGAGAGCTTGGAGAATAACGCAGGATGCCAGACTGTGTCAAAATCACGAGATATGTCCAGCAGCATGTCCAAGGTAGAGTGACCAGGTCTGAAACCAAATTAGCGATCTGAGATGAGGCATTGGAGAAAAGGGATGATTTTATGTCAACTGGGATGATGGATTCCATGACCTTGCTGATGATTGGAAGTAAGCTGATGGGTCTACAGTTGAGGTGATCAGTTTTTGCACTTTTTTGTGCAATGTGGTTATGTTGGCTGATTTCCAAGTACATGGAGGATGGCTTAGGGTAAATTATAGGGTGAAAAGAAGAGAGAGAGGAAGTGTAAGATCAGAAGAGCAGATTTTTAGGATACCTGAGTTGATGCCATCCATTCCAGTTGCAGTCAGAGTCGAGGGTTGAAAGAACATTCTCCACCTTCTCAGGTGCAAAAGACACAGTTAGGTTTGACAAGTAAGGGTGGGTTACGAGAGCGAGCAAACAAGGTAAGAGTGGGGAGACAAAATTTTGAAGAAAACAAAGAATTGAGGCATCCGGCCTTCTTCTGTGCGGAGTCGGCTGTGGTGCCATTGAAAGAGAGGGAAGGGAAGGAGGGGGAGCATACTCCAGAGACAGACTTAACAAGGCACCATCAGATTTTGGAGGAAAGAGACAAGTATGAAAGTTCATTATTGAGGTTGGACAGATGTTTTCTGGCTCTCTTGGGAGTGGACGCACACTTGTTGCAGATTTTTTTTATAATACACTGAGATTGTCTTCGGTCGGATTTGCCTTCCAGGAAGAGAAGGCAACTTGTTTCAAAGCAAATGTCTTACCACAGGATTCAGTTTACCATGAGCAGTAGGAAGGGTATGATAATTGAAAATGAGACGGGATTAATCTGTGCCAAGGAGAGAGAATGTTTCTGTGAAAGAATTCCCAGGATGAATTAACATCAAGAGACACCTCTCTTCAAAAGTCCTGAAAAGAGATAGCTGCTTGCATTCTGTGCCAATCTGCCTGAGTGAACTGCCTGACTTGCCGGTGCTGAGGCAGCTCTCTGTGAATAGCCAGAGAGATGTTGACTTTCACTAGCATACACTATGATCAGATAAACCAATTGGAGCAGAGGAAGAAAATGATAAATTTTATCACCAAGTCCAGAAGGGAGGGTATGCCATTGGGAGAAATCCAGGTTAGAAAGTTCATAGATTAATTCAGTCCCATGGAGTCACAGAAGTCCTTTGCTGAAGTGCCATGGCTGGTGAGAGGGGTACCAACACCTCGCCACATTGCATGGTGATGATTAAAATCCCCACATAAGAGGAAGAGAGTGTTGGGATAAGTGCCTAAAAGTTGGTCCATGTCATCTGAGAGAGACATGGAGATGGAGTTGTCACTGTTTGGAGGACAGTAAAACCAGAGGTGGCGTTAGAGAAGAGCAGAGGAAGCAGAGGAAGCAGAGTAAACCAATTGGAGCAGAGGAAGAACATGATAAATTTTATCACCAAGTCCAGAAGGGAGGTTATGCCATTGGGAGAATTCCAAATTAGAAAGTTCATAGATTGGTCTTAGAAATCTAGCTTGAGGTCTCCAGAGATATAATATGGGAGAGAACTCCATCCACTACCCTTTGTGAGCACATATAAAATTTGAAAGTCAGTCTTGGATGGAGCAAAGATCTTGGAAGATTACTTCCAAGTATTATGACTGAGACCAAACAAATATATCAATGTAACAGGCATTCTACATTGATAAAATACAAGCCTAAAGACACTCTCAATCCTAGCATTATAGTCAAATAAAAAGTCAAACAAAATCCAAATTTGTCGATCAATTTTTTTTTCAACAGGTACGAAACTCATGGAAGAACAAAACGAGGTCAACAGACAGAAACTTGGGGGATGAGGAAATGGAATGATGAGAACAGACAGAAGCACCAAATCATGAGGAAAGAAGTTGGAGTGGGGAACATAAACAGGTGTAGAAGAACTCAGAGGTAGATGGAAAATACTGTGATACACAGCAGATGTTAATGCTGAGATGAAAAAACAAGAAGGAACAGATTGGGAAGATAGTTGTGCATGTAAGAGAAGGGGAGGACAAATAAATTGAGGCAAGAGTTAAGCTTATATACTTTGAAAGAGGAAGAAGGTATGAGATTCTGGTAGAATGCATGAAATATGGTCTGGTCTTGCAATCTCTCCAGCCAAATACTGTACTCCAATCTGGTCTACACACCACACACACACACACACACACACGCACACACACACACACACACACACACACACACACACACACACACACACACACACACACGCACACACACACACACACACTTTCTTTTTCCTGGATCTCCAGTTCTTTCAGTTTGCATTCTCTTTCTCTTTCTTTTTCTTGTTCCTTACTCCACATCTCCAATTCCTTAAACTTTTCTCTTTCCCAAATCTCCAGGTTTTTTTTTTACTGCAACTCTAATATTTGCAACTCATTTTGAACAAATGAAATGCTGATTCATCCAAATGCTACTCCTCAACCCAATGGTTTACAACCAATTACAGAATTTCAGCTCTCTTTAAATTTGATCGAGCCTCAAGGTTGAAATACTTGGCCAGATCAAGAAACTCAGATTTCTTTCACGTACTAAGTTCTTCCTCATCTGGTGACTCAACAAACTTCTCTACATCAAATACATTTTCGACCATTTGTTGGTTTCACTTGGTTATCTTTTAAACAATTAATTATTATGAACAATTTAGTTTAAGATCCCGGACAAGCCCCCACTATTTGTTTCTGTGTAGACCTCGGGGCACCACAGTGAGTGCACCGGTAACCTGGAGGCATCAAGACAGAAAATAAATGAAGACAGTATGTGCTCTTAGTGTTGTTCAGTGTGACCATTCCTTGGCTTTTTTCACAAGATCTTGGCTATTCGTTGTTCACCTTGGCATCTTGGTTTTCTTGGCGTATAGGTTTTCTATTGTCATGGCTTTTCCGAAACCTTGTGAATTCGTAGCTTTTTTCATTGGCTCACCTTAGCATTTATGAAAATGAGGAGTGGTCACACTGGTGTTGTTTTCATGATGAAATTAACATACGACAGGAGTCAGAATGGTAACATAATAAGGAATATATATTAAGCCCTCCTGTCAACCTTAAACACAACAAGAAAAAGAGCAATCAGAGATTGTAGACCCTCATCAGGACATGTTTTGTGTGGTGTTTGTGTAGTTTTGTGTGGTGTATTTTGTGTGGTGTTTGTGTAGTGGTGTGTTACGTAATTAATAAAAGACATTACTAGAACTGCCACTTTATAACTGCTGGCATGGATGACTGGGTACCAAGACGTCTCGCTTTGATGCAACCTCGCTTTGATTGGCCACCTGACCCTGACCCGGGACGTTTATTATTATTCAATTGAATTTAGAATGGGATTAAAATTAATTCAATTCAAATCAAATGGAAGACCAAATAGTTATAGTCCTGTATTGGAGTAATCAGAAGGAACCCAAACAAGCAAAAAGCAAAGATGAAGAAATCAGGCAGAACCTGGATAGGATTTGCATTTCATCTGCTACTTCTTTACCCTCAAACCCATCCAAGCACAGCCATGTGAGCCTTATAAAAAATTAAAAAATAAAAAAAAAGAACCCAGATCAAAAGAAAAAATTCTGGCTGCCAGACCATGTGTTCTGGCTGCCAAAAAAATCAAAAAAGAACCCAATCAGGTTGAATTTTAAAACATGTATTCCCCATCACGACGAGATCACAATTATGAAGTTTCATGTTGTTTGATTAAGTGGTTCAAGAGAAAGAATTTTTTTAAGATTTTCGCTCAATACAATGAGTGGCCAGACCATGTGACCTATGACATCATATGTAAGCCTTTTGTTCCTCATGGATAGGCAGTCATGTGTGTAAAGTTTTTCCTTGATCTGTTCAGCCACTTCAGAGAAGATCTTTGAAGGATTTTTTTTTTTTACAATATGGCTGCTGAATCATGTGATCGATGATGTCATCAAATATTTTTTCTGAGGATGATTTTATCCTTCGATGACCATCAAAAATGTTCATACTGATCAGATGTAGCATTCTACACATGCAATTATGACGTCATAATGGCATCTATGATGGCATTAAAAAAAAACACATACTATTTCCCCATGAAGAGTACTTGCCATGTGCTAAGTTTCAATTTTTCCTTGCTGTTGTTTCAGAGATACAGAGATCCAAAGTTTTACTGTTTTCCAACATGGCTGCCAGAACACGTGACATATGACATCATAATTATAAACAAAACATTCTACCTGAGTAGTTGCTCCTATGGTAAAAATTTTGTCTCGATCCGACAAGCAGTTGCGGAGAAAAACATTAAAGTTCTGTGCGGACAAAGATACAAACAAACAGACAGACAGATAAACAAACAAAGAGACTCAAATGCAATACCCTCTTCTCCGGCAAGGGTAAGAATACTAATTAAATGTAACACTCAATGATTTCTCAAAGAATCCACAAATTAAATAAGTCAAAACATCACAGACAACAATGTAGCTATATAAGCTAACTCACCACTCTCAATGTGACAACTTTGCCCAAGCAAGTAGTTTCTATCGTAACTGCAGCGGGTTATAAATGGGTGAAAGGTCGACGGTGAGCATGGTTGAAAGGATCTAGTCTGGAGGCTGCACATAGGATGAAGCCGACTGGACAGTCACGTTTTACAACTTCTCAGAAGGTGAAGTCCTCGTATCACTGAAGCATAGGAAATAAATTGAGTCCACAGGTAAAGCTGTATCACAGATAATGAAGAGGGGATCTCCAAGCTGTAAAGGACTGCGTTACTTTAAGGAGAGGAGAGATTGGAGGGACAAATAGCTCTGAGAGCATGTACCAATCAATCAGCCACGTGCCTTCTCCAAAATGGTGTGTTAATCACCAAAAATGGTGTGTTAATCACCCAAAATGGTGTGTTACTCACCCAAAATGGTGCAAATGAGGGGACACAAGCTGTGAAATCATCACTGTGAAAACAACAGTGCAATGTCCAACAGGTAGATACCACGAGTAGAGGGAGTTCAGAGAAGAAGACTTCACTGGGATATGATATAAGAAGTGAAACTGAAACCCCACACAGACCAATGCACAGCAGGTTTAAGTTTGTCCGTCATGGCCAGGGAATAGGTCATACCCATGTTCGCATACAGAAGACCCCCAATTCTTCCTTTACTGTGTATGTCAGTTTTAAAATGATATACACCACTGAAAACAGAGCGTGGCTGCTCAAGAAAACGTGTCCATGTCTTTCTCTTCTCGTTGTCCTTCTATCCGCCTTCTCATTCCCCTTATCCCTTCATCCTCAGTACTGCCATACCTTTTTATTTCACATGTTGTAGTTATTGGTGTGACTTCACAGGGAATTTAACAGCCAATATATAACCTTCACCAAAGCACAATTAAATGTTTTACAGTTAATACAAAAATACAAAAAGGAAAAGAAGGCATTGCAAATTGAGGTTTCATTACCCAGTGATTTTGGTCTCTATGTATTATGCAAAACTCAAGAAAATGACCAAATATCAAGATCTCAAGGATGAAGTGAAAATATCCTGGAAGCTGAAGAGTGCCAAAATTGTACCAGTGATAATTGCAGCAACAGAAATACAAAAATAATCTTAGAACTAGAAGAACCTTACAAAGATCCCAAAGGACGACCACAAACAAACTAAAGTTGGAAGCTTTCCAGGGCTCAGTGACGATCCTGAAAAGAACCCTCGGAACAAAACTCTGAGAACAACACAAGTTAGTCCATGAATCACGATCCTTCAACGAACTGAAGGTGGATACTTCAAGTCCTTGGAAGAATCCATTTTACCTTCTGATACACGAGTTATGGAGATAACAATCAATGACACACACACACACACACACACACACACACACACACACACACACACACACACACACACACACACACACACACACACACACACACACACACACACACACACACACACACACACACACACACACACACTTTGTGTCTTTCTGTTCCTCACACTTCAAATCATTTCTTGAGGAACGGTAACAGCTATTTCTAAAACATCATATTAACATTTGAAGGAATAAGTGATATCAATTTTACAACACCCCATATTTAATTTTCTATTCATCGCAAACCTCGAAATAGTTTATATGTAAAGGAATAACCATATTAACTGGAAGCAATTGACAGATTTTCCGAATGCTGGGCTACATTCTTCAAAGACATTTCAACCCTTTCAGTCCAGAACCTCTGCAAACAATGGAAAACAGTGGATCCACAATAGCAGTAATGGGTCACATCAGTCGATCTACAATCTGAGCTGTGTACAGTCAGTCAACCCAACAATGCAACCTCATTATTCAAGCGTTATACGTATAATAATATCTATATCTATGTGTATATATATATAAATATATATATATATATATATATATATATATATATATATATATATATATATATATGAATATATATATATCTTCTTCTTCGTCTTTCGGCTGCTCCCGTTAGGGGTCACCACAGCGGATCATCCGTTATGATCCGCATACTGATTTGGCACAGGTTTTACGCCGGATGCCCTTCCTGACGCAACCCTGGTCGCCTCTTACGACACAGGGATAAGGATTGGGTTTCGCCTTGATTCCGGGCTGCCCGACACCCTCTCATAGCGCGGCCCAGCGCAGAGCTCCCGTCCTCAAGCAATCCTCCAACCCAAGCCTCCTAGTAGCCGAATTACAGGCGCACGCCACTACGCCCGGTATATAGATTGTTACGGCTGTGGAAATTCGCATTACACCATAAAGGGTCCTCAAGTGAGATATATCGGTAAGTTCATGTGTAGTTAGCCCAAACCCGTTGTTTAGAGGGAATATATGTGATCCATTCGGGCTGCGATTCTTCAGTTAGCCGTTTTTCTTTTGCTGTCGTTACTTTGGTGCAAGAACAACCACGAACATCGCCACAACCAACATCTCAACGATCACGCCATTCACTACACGATGCCCACAATCACGCCATTCACACCATGATGCCACCTTCCACAACGACGCTACCACGATCTACGCCACTCGCCATTCAACGAGCACCGTGCGGTCACGATCTTCGCGGGACGGATGAAAGGAGCGGAGTGGCAGCAGCAACCAGGGTGCGAAGGGGCATCTCCCGCCCAAAAATCTCCCGCCGGATTTTCCCTCCTGCTTTTCCCACGCTTTGGCATGGGGAGGTGCGATTTGAGCCAGAGGTCAAAGGTGAAAAAAGGTGGGGGCCTGATTTTGGGGGAATAATTCCCTGGCCCCGAGCCAAAACTGGCTTTCCTCGTCCCCTGCACGGCGCGGGGAGGGGGGAACGAGAGGGCACGCCCCTTTTGGGAAGCTTCAAGAAGGGAGGTGGAGCCAAGAACGGGGCGGGGCATGGGGCGGAGCAAAGGGCGGAGCCCGACCCTACAAAAGGCGTGGGCGTGAAGGTCGAAAAACGTCGTTCCCTTGTCCCTGTTTCCTTGTCCCTGAAGGGGAATTGTCGAGAGTTGTGGTGATTGTTCCTGGTCGGAGGTTCTGTTCGCTCGTCCCTGTTGAGCGGACGACACGTGCAGGCGCGAGGCACGAGCCAGTAGACCACGCCGGAGGGACGAGGAGTTACGGCCGCCAAGGGCTGGACGACACGCTAAGGGAAGTCGCGACTTCCATTTCTTTTGGGTTCTGTGTAAACATGTGTGTGTGGCGCCAGTCTGGTGAAGTAGAACTGTTATAAGTGTTGCCGTGTGAATTGCATTATTCGGTTGTAGATCTGCGTGTATCTCTTCGCTTGCTTTTATTGTGTTTTCTTGCTTGACTGTAATATACGTGCCTTCCGTGCTGCCGTGTGGCGCGGAATAATTGTGCTGGTCCAATTGTTCCCCGTTTCACTGCATCCTTTCCTTTGTTTGAATCTCCATCTTGCATCACGTAAGGGATTAATAGTGGGTTTAAAACACCCGGTAACTAATCTGAACCGTCAAGGTCGACGATAACTCCGCTCGGTTATCCCTGTAGCACGGAACGAGCCGCTTAAGCGGTTCGTGTCCGGAGTCGACCTGTGGCGTGGTACAACTCCTCGTTACGCGACCCGCGCGGGTACTTAGGTAAATCGACCATTCAGCGATCGGACCCTATTTCGCGCGGGTAGAATGCGAACTGAGTTGTGGTGAGGTTAAACCCCCACCCGTGACTAGCTCCCGGCGTTGTTCCGAGAGGGTCATGACTGAATTGCACGTTCGGTGGGCGAAGCGGCCGCTATTGGTTACACGCGGTCGTTCGCACGCCGGCGGGGTGCGAATTCGCAACAATATATATATATATATATATATATATATATATATATATATATATATATATATATATACATATACATATATATATATACATATATATATATATACATATACATATATATATACATATATATATATATACATATACATATACATATACATATATATATATATATATACATATACATATATATATATATATATACATATATATATATATACATATACATATATATATACATATATATATATATATATATATATGTATATATATATATATATATACATATATATATATATATATATATATTCGTATAAAAAAAAATTCTGTTCTGGAACAATTCTGGAACAATTCTGAAAAGGAATTTATGAAGATCGAAAAGAACAAAATAAGGAGGTGGAATGGATCCAAAACCTGGATCTATTCCAAACCTGGATCCATATGAAGATCGAGAAGAAGCAACATCGCGAGGAAATATCCCCAGTCATAATTGATGTGGAAAGATAAGACAACAACTTGCAAAGATGGCAAACTTCAAAAGCCCTGGCCCAGATGGGATCTCAAACTTCTGGCAAAAGCAATTTGATGCGCTCCACATTCACTACGCTCGACCACTCAATTAACTTATCCAAGGGGATCAGGAAATGGATGAATGGCTCAGAGAAGGTAACACCTTACCTCATCCCAAAATCTGAAGAACCCCAACTACCTCACAAATACAGGCCAATAACCTGGCTACCAAGAACATCCAAACTTTTAACAGGAATCATCACAGAAGCAATTTACCACCACCTAACACAACATTGAGGCCAAACGGCAGAATAGAAAGGATACAAGAGAGGATGTTGCAGAACAATAGACCACTTACTACTAAACAAGGCCATACTCGAAAACTGCAATACCAGAGGAACCAAATTGTTCACAGCTTGGCGAGACTATGAAAATGCTTTTTATAGTGTCCCACATTCATAGATGATAAAGTGTATGCAAATGTACAAGATAAATCCCCAAATAATCAATCTCATTGTGAAAGCAATGAATCTATGGAATACCACACTAATCCTGCAGCATGCGGAAGGAAAGATCAAAATACCAGGAGTGAAGATACGACGTGGGATCTTACAAGGAGACAGTCTTTCCCCCCTCCTGTTTTGCCTGTCTCTGGATCCACAAAGTAACCTCATTAATAAGTAAGGACACGGATACACCCTCACAACCAACAAAAGAATGTCCAAATAAATAAGGAAGGTCACACATCGACTGCACATGAATGATTTCAAACTTTGCACTGAACGACAAAAAATTGACAGAACAACTGAAATTAGTGAAATGGTATTCTGATGACATCGAAATGGAATTTGGCCTAGAGAAGTGTGCCAAGTGCACATTCGTACAAGGTAGACCAACAAAAATGGACAACATCAAAATCGACCCATACACAACACAGGAGCTACGACAATGAAGCATCTTACAAATACCTTGGAGTAGAACAGGGCCACCAAATATGTGCCAAACAATGACCAAAGAATACCTCAATGAGCAAAGGCTGATCGTGAAAACATACCTTTCTTCAAGGAACAAAATCAAAGCCATAAACCAACTACCAGTACCAGTATTCCAATACAGCTGTGGAATAGGAAACTGGTCACAAGCAGAAAACAGAAAACTAGATATCAGAACAAGGAAACTCCTCACTATCCACAATATGTTCTACAAAATCAATGCATCCTGAGAATGCACCTGCCGAGAAAAGAAGGATGTGGTGGCCTAATGGAGCTCAATCAAGTGAACAGTGCGATGACTTTAGGATTAGCAGAGAACGTGAAAAGTTCAACAGACTACCAAATAAAATTTTTACACAAGCGTGAACACAAGCCAGAAAAGTTATCTCTCATTCACCTTTGAAAATATTTCCAAAAACAGGTCCAACTAGAAGATGTCATGCACTAAACAGAAACAGCAACAAACACAGCCCCAACAATTGCAAGAAAGACAAAAGAAAAATACAAGAAAAAATACCAGCATATATAGAGTGACAACTGGGAGAAAGACAAAAGAGGAGGGAAATATAAAAAAAGAGTTGTACAGATTGGGGATAGACAAAGAAGAATCACTGGAATGGCTAAGAAGAAGTCAGCTCAATTGGGACAGAAAACAAATCATTATAAATATCCAAGACCAAGGTCACGAGATGAATGACTTTAAAAAATGGCAGGACTGAGCCAATTGGACAAGTGCAGATTCTGCAAGGCAGAAACAGAAAGCACGAGTCACCTCCTATCGGGATGTAAAAAACTCATGTGAGAACAACTGTACATACAAAGGTACAACAGGGTTTGTCGAGTCATCCACTGGCACATCTGCATAAATTTAAATATCCCAGTTCCACAAAACGAATGGAAACATGAATCAAAAGCAATCATTGAAAACAAGGAAATAATGCTCACGTACGACCTGATGATCCCATCCAGTGTGAACATGAACATAGAAAACAAAGCACTGCGACTGGACATTGTACTCAGATACAAAAAGGAAAATAAGACATTGCTAATTGACGTTTCAGCACCCAATGATTTTGGTCTAAATAACACTGAAGTGAAAAGATCCTGGAAGCTGAAGAGTGCTAAAATTGTACCAGTGATAATTGGAGCAACGGGAATGATAAAATAATTAGAAATGGACAGGATAGAGTGAACATCATAAATATAAATATGTGCAAAACTTACACACCCAGACTGGAAATAAAGCAACAGGTCCTCCAGCCAAGCAACCTATACCAGTGCTCTGCTATCTGAGCTATCTGAGCTGTCTGGACAACCCACTGGCTGAGCACTGCAATACTTCCACATATACAAGTGCCACTCTCTTTCCTCCACTGCTTCTAGGGCACTCGATGCCAACCATTGGAGTAGCTTGGGCCTGCTCTCGAGAGGCTCTTCCCCCTGTGGGGGGGACACATCCATGTCCGCTATGAAACACCACAGAGGGCATAGTAATATAATTAGAAATGAATAGGATAGAACCAACATCATAAATAAATATGTGGAAAAATTTCCACATATATATTTTTGCCAGATGTTTGCCTCATGGTTTGCCAGAGGACCTGGGTTTGATTCACGGTCTGGGCCCATAATTTTTCCACAGGGCAAAACGGTCCACAGAAAAAAAATTGATGACGTCATCAGTCACGTGATTCGGCAGCCATATTGTTTAAAAAAAATTTTTTTAAATCCTCTTCTCTGAAATGGCTGAAAAGATCGAGATGAAACTTTACACATATGACCACCTGTCCTTGAGAAACAAAAGGCTCACACATATGATGTCATAGATTACATGGTTTGGCAGCCATATTGGATTTACCCTAAAACCTGTAAAAATACACCACTCAAAAGAGGTCCTGGTGAGGGTCTGCAATCTCTGATTGCTCTTTTTCTTGTTATTCATGTTTTGGAGGGGGGGATGGGGAGGTGGGAGCTGTGCTGGCTGTGAGTACCGTTTATATACATATATATATATATATATATATATATATATATATATATATATATATATATATATATATATATATATATATATATATATATATATATGTATATATATATATATATGTATATATATATATATATATATATATATATATATATATATATATATATATATATATATATATATATATATATATATATATATATATATATATATATATACATATATATATATACATATATATATATATATATATATATATATATATATATACATATACATATATATATATATATATATATATATATATACATATACATATATATATATATATATATATATATATATATATATATATATATATATACATATATATATATACATATATATATATATATATACATATACATATATATATATATATATATATATATACATATATATATATATATATATATATATATATATATATATATATATACATATACATATATATACATATATATATATATATACATATATATATATATATACATATATATATATTTATATACACACATATATATATATATATACATATATATATATATATATATATATATATATATATATATACATATATACATATATATACATATATATATATACATATATATATATACACATGTATATATATATATATATATATATATATATATATATATATATATATATATATATATATATATATATATATATATATATATATACATATATATATATATATATATATATATATACATATATATATATACATATATATACATATATATATATATATATATATATATATATATATATATATATATACATATATATATATATATATATATATACATATATATGTACATATATATATATATATATATATATATATATATATATATATAGTGCATATATATATATATTTTTTTTTTTTCCGCGGGCCAGGGGGTTGGGTGAGAAGACCATGAGGGGGGAAGCTATCTCGGCTCCCACCAGACTCCCCGGAATTGTAGGCCGTCGCACACGGATAATTCTGAGACACGGCGGGTTGCTTAACCGACCGTAGACGCCAATAACTCAACCACGTGACTTCGGGTCCTCATTGACTTAATCCGGTTACCTAAAAATAACCATGTGATGTAATTACCGGGGAGCACGGCCTCGGTACACCTTGTCCAAACCAGATCACTCTACCAAACAGGATCACTTTACCGGATCGGATGCAGCCAAGTGACACTCCTAAGGACATATTGGCTGAAAGGAACAGATTGTTGGGAATAACGTCCCGGCTAAGCTAGGACTCGGACCATGCTGGACCAATGAAAGAAAAGACAAAAACGAGCAGGGAACATTTCAAATAAACATTTCAAATAATAATTTTTTTTCAACTAGTGCTTGCCCGTAAGTGCATGGCCGTACGTGAAAAAAAAAAAACAACTTTCAAACCGCGTGCCAGAAACAACCACACAGGCCGTTCCTTCGCTCTCGTGTGCCCGTACATGCGTGGCCGTACATGCAAACCTCCCCCCCCAAAAAAAAACAAAAAACTTTCAAACAAACACACAGTCCGTTCATTCGCTCTCGTAAATGACAACTGGATTGGGGCATTGTGTTTATCTATTAATGTGCATAAGAAATCCAGAAATTATTATAATACAGTAAGTCATCACTATCCGGAAGTAGTGCGTGCCCGTACGGAATGTTCATATGCATTCCACGAATTATCGCTTGCATTGAAGTAACAACTGCTGTGATACTTCCACACAGAGTTAATTAAAATCCAAATTAAAATCAAGTTTACCTCCCTGTCTTTGCGAGCGATGACATTCGCTGCCATTGACCATTGCCACTCCTACGCCACGGTAACTAAATGGCAACCTTTCCCCATCGGCCACGCCTATGTAGCAAAGTGTCTTGTCATTGGTTTGGTAAATAATTGGCCACAGCAACGTGTCCTGTCATTGGTTTGGTAAATAAATGGCCATAACTTGGGAAGCACTTGTCCAATTAATATCGAACATTGAAAAGGCACATACTCAGATCCCCAGCAATATAGCTGGCAAGTTTCAATTAGATCGGACCAGTGGTTGTCGAGAAACAGTGGTCACAGACACAGACACACACACAGATAAAGACAAACACACACACACACACACACACACACACACACACACACACTGCTGGAATTATAGATAGATGGGATGAGGAAAAGTATGTGGTACAGGTAACAGCTTTGTTGGGGTGTGTTGTGCAGAGATAGGGAAGAGAGGTGAGGTGCGGAAATAACAAGCAACTTATGAAAGCGGACGCAGAGCAGACCTAACCAGAAAATAATAACAATCTTCTGCAGGCTTACTTATATGGACAGGCGCCAGGACACGCACGCACGCACACACACACACACACACACACACACACACACACACACACACACACACACACACACACACACACACTCAGAAAACCCGATGAAGAGGAATGGAAGCAAGACAGGAGAGGAGTTGAGGCTACGGTCTCTCCAAACCTTTGTATAATTGATACGCGGTAACCGAACGCACCACCAAGACGTTTAGGGGAATGCTCCGTGGCGCGATACCCCCTGGCAGCTGGCATGTCATCTCTCGCATCGGGCAGCTCACGTCGAGACCATGGGCGTGAAGGAGAGGCTCGAGTTGGGAGGGTTGTCAGCGTCGTGTGGGTGGAGAAGAGGAGTCCAGCGAAGATGACAGAAGGCAGAGGCGAACACCAGCTTGAGCGGGAGAGGAGGATCCACTCGGACCTTTATAGGCCCCACGGTGCGGGCAAACCCCAAAACTCGGTGTCGTCACCCGAATCGGGCGCTCTGATTGGCCCCGACCCCCTGCACAGCCCGGCCGCGATAGCCGGAAACCGCCACATTCCATTTCCGGCAAGATGACCCCGAGCCGTAAAAATGTCTTGCTCCGACTTCACGACATGATATGAATCACCCACACCGAACTCCGCGTCATGACTTGCCTTGTAAGAACCCCCGGGCCATGCTCTGATGACCGGCCGAGGGCAGCGTCGGTCCCGCACAACCGCTCGGGCACCCCTGGCCAGCGCTGGCAAACGCGCCCGGTCCGTGTGCGCCACGTTGCCCGAGCTGCACAACATGCCCCTGCCGATCACAGTTTCACTCGCCGTAGAGGCGGGAGGACATTTGCCATCCACAGGGAACATCCATGGCCGCCAACGAGGATCGAAGGTATGATGTTATGGCGAACCCATGCACAGACAGTAAGATGTATCCATTCGTGCCCGGCTCTGTAGGATAACAAAGTGTCGTGAGCGGCTCACGGGTCTGCCTTTGAGAGCACGTTCCATACAACATCTTCCGTTCCGATCTGCCATTACACATGTGGCCAGCGCTCGCCCGATTCTGCGATCATGTGCGCGGGATGAAGCCCTATCGATATGATTAGTCCAGAAATGGGTTGAAAGGAATGCACCACTTGTGCCTTGCACACTCACATCCCGCGCAACGTGGCGTGGGGTTGCCTTTCTATTATCGGCCTCGGTACGCATTCCGTGCAGCGTGGGTGTCGTGCTGGGTGTGTTTCCTGTGTTGTGGAAAACAGCATCGGGTGGAAATTAACGCTGCGAGTGTGTTTGGCAGGCTGTGTTTTCTACGGAGGGGTGGGGGTGTAATGCCTGCTTGACCTTTGCTGAGGACCCATCTCACAGCGAAGAGCGCACGTTGCTCAGATTTACCTCAGGAATAATCAGAAAAGAAGAGTAGAAATGACGTTAGAAATGAAATGAAGAAGAAATGATGTAAGCAAACCTAGCTATGAGATCCTCACAACGCACGCCCCTGTTGTCCCGCAAGACAAAAGGGAAGGGACTATCTACACGTATATTAATAGAATAACTGTCTTGGGACCACTATCTGTTGGATGCATGCGGTTCCGAGAACCGCAACAATATACACATACATACAGTGCCAATGTTGAAGTCGACACCCGCTATCAAAATTTTCACCTTTTGTTGCCTTATAGCTTGGAATTAAATTCCTTTAAATAAGACTTTTTCCACCTTTATTTACACATTGTAACCCACAACTTCCAAATGAAAAACAATTTCTACAAATTTCAGAAAATTAATTTAAAACACAAAAAAAATAAGTGTCCACTCTCCTGAGTTAATACTTTGTAGAAGCACCTTTGACAACAATTAGAGCTGTGAGTCTGTTGGGATAGTTCTGAACCAACTTTGTACAGTTTGTGTACAAAGTTGTGTGGGGACTGTTGATGGACAACAATCTTCAAGTCATGCTACAGATTTTCGAATGGATTTAGGTAGGGGCTCTGACTGGACCACTCAAGGACATTTATTATTTGCAAAATCGAAGTATTTCAAGTATATTGGTTCGTCACTTTTGTTATTCTATCTGTCTGTTGGGTCACCGAAATAGGTGACCCTTATTGTTAGTAATTCTGTCTGTTTGTTTGGATGTTTGTTCATTTGTCATCAGCATAATTGGTAGTAAACGTAGGCGAATTTTGACCAAACTCGGGTGGTAGGTACATCTTATGACCTAGTGCTTTGGAAATTGTGATGGTTGCTAGGGATGCTTTGGTCCCCTAGCAACAATCGAAAAACCTTCAAAGTCGGTACCGTTCACGCGAAATCAATTCCGAAAGCCATTATCCCACATAAGGTTATGAAATTTGGCACGAATGATCCACAGGTGATGCTCTATCAAATATATTCCGGTTTTTATGATATATGGAATACTTTACCTACAGCGCCCCCTACAATTAGGGTATGCGAGAAAATTGGCGAAAATTGAAGGCCCCTAGCGACCAGGTGAGTGCATCGATATGAATGAAACTTTGCAGGTTCATGGTACTCAATGAGTACTACAACTTTGCCTCAGGACATATTGACCGATTCCGCTTAGGTCAGGGGTCAAAGGTCAATTAGTGCAAAAATCGATAATATGCGAGAGCTGGAGGTGCCTTCGCGCCAAATGCTACTCCTCCTGGGGTTATGGTCGGATGGTCATGAAAATTCACAATAATCGTCTGGAATACATTGTGCACAAACGATCGAGCTGGATTTTCGATTTAGATCTTTGTTCACCCACAGTACCCCTCGAACTGTGGGGATTTCCGATTTCAAACCGCATTTTCAGTACTTTCATTCAAATGGATACCGAGTAGTTATCAGTAGATGGAACTGGATGGGATTTGATATGCATAATCTTAAGGTGATTCCCTATCCGCTATATGACATCCATTTTGCTCTATATCTTATAGTTTCCATGCTCGGCGACCCATCGCCGCCTACCGGATTGTTGGGTGGTCACTAGATTACCCTTATTTTCACTTTTTCCGTCTGTCTGTATGTTTGTATGTTTGTATGTAATGGACAGCTTTGGAGGCCAGAGGAGTCAACCGATTTTGATGAAACTTGACAGGTAGATTCATACCAGGATCTAGTTCTATGCTTTTTAGCACTGTTGCTATGGACACCACTGTTGCCTTGCAACGGGACTTTGAAATTTTTGAAAAATCCTAAAAAATATATTTTTTTGAAAATAAAAAAATCGGGTTCCATGCTTTTATGCGCACTATAATCAACCTCTTTGTCAAAAATTTTCAGCCAGATGCATCAAAAACTGTATGCAATTATGTAGCGACCACCCATGTCACCTACCGGCTTGTATATATATATATATATACATATATATATACATATATATATATATATATATATATATACATATATATATATATATACATATATGTGTGTGTGTGTGTGTGTGTGTTAGATATATATGTATGTATGTATATATATATATATATATATATATATATATATATATATATATATATATATATATATATATATATATAACTATACATGCACATATATATATATATAACTAACTATACATATATATATATATATATATATATATATATATATATATATATATATATATATATATATATATATATATATATATATATACAGTATGTGTGTATGTTAGTTATACATATATATATATATATATATATATATATATATATATATATATATATATATATATATATATATATTATATATGTATGTTAGTTATATATATATATATATATATATGTATGTTAGTTATATATATATATATATATATATATATATATATATATATGTATGTTTGTTATATATATATATATATATATATATATATATATATATATATATATATATATATATATATATATATATATATATATATATATATATATATATATATATATATATATATATATATATATATATATATATATATATATATATATATATATATATATATATATATATATATATATATATATATATATATATATATATATATATATATATATATATGTATGTTAGTTATATATATAAATATATGTATATATATATATATATATATGTATGTTATATATATATATATACATATATTTATATATATATATATATATATATATATATATATATATATATATATGTATGTATGTTAGTTAAACATACATATATATGTGTATGTTTAATTCAACCAGCAATTATTTTTGAGGTCAAATTTATTTTTTGGGATTTTGCAAGTGTTGTGCTCTGCAAAACGATCTCTTCTTGTCTTTTTGTTTCTTAGCACAAAGACAAAGCTACAGTGAAGCTTTGTCTGTGTGCTTTATGTCGTTGTCATGCTGAAAGGTGAACGTCCATCCGAATTTAAGCTTTCTCACAGAAGGCAGCAAGTTATCCTCTGGGATTTTGCTGTATTTTCCTACATTCATTTTCCCTTCTATCCTGAAAAGTGCCTCAATCCCAGCTGATGAGAAACATCCCAATAACATGATTCTGCCACCACCATGCTTCGCAGTAGAGATAGTGTTCTTTGGGTGATTTGCTGCGTTGGGTTTGCACCAAATGTAACATTTTGCATTTCGGCCAAAAAGTTCCATCTTGGTTTCATCAGACCAGAAAACTGCTTTCCACCTGGCTTCAGAATCTCTGGAGTGGTTTTTTGCAGAACTCAAAAGGTACTCAAGGTGGGCTTTTATGAGTACTGGTTTCCTTCTTGTCATCCTCCAGGCCAGACTTGTGGAGTGCTTGGGATGTTGTTGTCAAAGGCACACAGTGACCAATCTTTGCCATGAAGGCATGCAGCTATTTCAAAGTTGCCAATGGCCTCTTGGTGACCTCTCTGATCAGTCTCCTCCTTGCTTGGTCATCCAGTTTGCAGGGACGGCCTGATGTAGGCAGGGTCTCGGTGGTACCATACGCCGGTACCATACACCTTCCACTTCTTAATGATTTTCTTGACTGTGCACCAAGGGATATTTAACTTGAAGGTTATTGGCTATACCTCAGCTAATTTACAATTGCTATTATAAGAGGGGTGGACACTTATCCAACCAAAATATTCTCGTTTTGTATTTTTAATTAATTTTCTGAAGTTTGTTGAATTTGTTTTTCATTTTGAAATTGTGGGTTACGATGTGCAAATAAAGGGGGAAAAAGTCTGATTTAATGCAGTATAATTCCAGGCTATAAGGCAACAAAAGTTGAAAATTAAAAAAGGTGGTTTAGACTTTCTATATGTACTGTATGTACTGTACGTATGTACATATATATATATATATATATATATATATATATATATATATATATGTATAAATATACATACACACACACACACACACACACACACACACACACACACACACACATATATATATATATATATATATATATATATATATATATATATATATATATATATATATATATATATATATATATATATATATATTGTTGCGAATTCGCGCCCGCCGGCATGCAATCGGCCGCCTCGACTCGAATGGCGGCCGCCTCACCCACCGGAACGGACAATTCCATCGTGACCCTCTCGGAACAACGCCGGGAGCCAGTCACGGGTGGGGTTTTAACCCCACCATGACCGTGCCAATTGCCCAACTGCGCAGGATAGGGTTGCTCGCCAAATTCGATCTACCTAAGTACCTGCGCGGATGGTTGACCGGGCGATCGTACCTCGCCGCAGGCCGACTCTGGACACGAACGGCTTAAGCGGTCCATTCCATGCTATCGGGATAACCGAGCGGTATTATCGTCGGCCTTGACGGTTCCGATTAATTATCGAGCGTTTTAAGCCCACTACGAACCCTTTTACGTGAAGCAGGGTGGAGAGTCAATAAAGAAAAGACAAAGCGAAACGGGAAAACAGTTCACACAATGCACATTTATTTCGCGACACATGGAAAGCACACATATACAGCCAAACAGTCAGAATGCACCTATATCAGGTAAACAAAAGAAACAACGACGCAGAGTTATGACCAAATACGCGAACACACGGTAACACTTATACAGTTTTACTTCACAGACGGTGCCGACACACATTTACTCAAAAGCAAAGGAAAGAAGCCACCCTCATAGGCAAGGGGGCAGACAGGCCTGTAGGCCAATATTTGCGCGGGACCTGCATGAGCGGCCAGGTCCGTGAGACCGGGGGGGGGGGTCCTACCCACGTCCTCGCGACGAGCCGCAAATGAGGCTGCCCGGCGGTGCCCCGACTTCGTGCTCCTTCGCGGGTTTCGTTGGTACTGCTTGGAGTGGGGTGGGAATTGGGCCCCCTTTTTGCACTATCTCAGCGCGGGGGAAAGGGGGAAATTGTTGATGCCCTGGAGGAGGAGAATGGCTGGCTGGCTTGGGTCCCGCGACGAGTGATCCCACCGTGACCTCGTCGCCGACCGCCGTCTTCCCTGCCTCGGACCCGAGCTCCTTGGCCTACTCCCACAATTCTCCTCAGCCGACTGCAGAAACCACCTCGACGCCTTCGCCTCCCGACTCCACTCCGCTCTCCAACCCGACTTGACTGCAAAAACTCTCTCCGATTCTCTTTGCGCTCGGTCCTTTATAAGCCGGCAGGAGAACCCATATGCAAATTTCCGGATCAGGATGAGCTCGGGGGCGGAGCCATGCTCACCCATTGGACGGAGGAAAAGTGGGCGTGAACCTCCGCTGATCCTAGAATTTGCAGATTTCGATTTCACACGGACCCGCCTGGAGGCAGGGCCAAGCCGCTCCGCGCTTGCTGATTGGACGGATCAGAAGTGGGCGTGTAGCATTCTTGATCCGAATTTCCCCTTGGAAAGGCCGCTATTTGCACTCGCAGCTCGGTGCGTTTCGCTGAACGAGCCCAGGACAGCCCGACGCTCAGTGTTCACAGGCAGTGTGGGAATGGCCGAAGAAGGAGAGAGGTGAGGGTGGTGGAGGGTTTTTGGTGGTGGTTTGATGGTTATGGCGGTTGATTCAAAATAAAGATAGAACAAAAAAACGCCTAACTCAAAGTGTCGCAGCCCGAATGAATCACATAAATTCCCTCTAAACAATGGGTTTGGGGATAACTACACATGTACTTAGTTATCTCACCTATGGGCCCTGAATGGTGGTTTGCGAATTTCCACAGCCGTAACAATATATATATATATATATATATATATATATATATATATATATATATATATATATATATATATATATATATATATATATTACACACATATATACTGTTAAGGTTGTGGGGGTAGATGGAGGAATTTCAAAGGAAAGTGAGGATTGAATATAGTTGTTTGGTCTGTGGACATGTCGGAGACATGTCGATGAAATTAAATCGGGAAACTGTGAGCTTTCTTTGCAGAAAGAATGGAGCTAGGAGATGGCCTGTAAGATCAGGGCTTCATGGCTGGCTTTCCTTCAATGCTTTCCTTCCCCACGCATGTTATTTTATGGTGGATGCTGGCTAAATACAAGCTCATCCACCATTTGATTGTTGCCATTGGCTAATATTAACTCAGCCTCCTCACGTCAAGTAGTATATGCTGTTGTGTAATATCGTGAAAATTTTGGGTTAATTTTTGCCAACCTAATTTTTTTTGTGACTATGGACCATAAATTTATCAAAAATTCTGGTTGGCATTTTTTTGGCCGCCATCTTGGAATATTGGCGGCCATCTTGAAATTCGCTCAGGTAAAAACACATTTCCAACCATATCTTTACCTCTGATTGAGGTATTTACATGATATTAGTGTCTAAATGTATGTTTTAGAGGGCCAGCAATCATTTGTGATACTTTATAAAGGTCTAAATATTAAACTTGACAAGGAAATTGTCAATAATGCCATTTTTAGCTTATAGCGGCAGCCAAAATAATGAAATTTTTATTATGTTCTTTTTTGATATTTCATAGCTGTTATCATGACCTAATTTGACTATTTTCCCATAAATACCTATTATCACATGTTTAATATTTATGAAATATTTGTTTCTGCTTTTTCAGAATATAGCTACAACAGCCTGAAGAAAGATGGGAGAGCCACCTACAAAAAGACCACGCACCAATACAAACTATAAACTGTGTATTAAATGTCAAAAACATAGCAGTGATTTGTTGAGACAACACCCAAAATATTCATCATATGAAAAATGTCTGCATTCTGTCCGTCGTAGGGCTGACTTAGGTGAACTGGAATTCCTTGGAATTCATAACCGTCTGGGTGATATAACTGCAGAACAGCTAAAGGACCAACATGCGAAGTGGCATGCTCCATGCTATGCAGAAACTACTAACGTCACAGACATTGGAAGATCTAGCAGGCGGTATGAAACAGCCCTCGCTCCACAGGACTCTACCCAGCTAAAGCGAAAGAGAGGTCGCCCTAGATCTTGTCGCTCTACACAATCTTCTTCTGCACCAGTACGATGCACACATTCCCAAATAAGGAAGTTCAATAAAGCTGAGTGCTTCTTTTGTCAGGGTAAAATACAGATATTCTTCACAGATGTCAAAGTCAAAATGTTAGTGAAAAAATGGCAGTGATTGTGCAAAAATGCAACAATGATGAGTGGAAGGTGAACTACAGTGAACTGATAAATTCAAAGGACCCACTTTCTAGAGATTTGATGTGTCATAATACCTGCCTGGCAAATCAGTGGAAAAAATACAACCCGGTCAAGCAACCAGTTGCAGAAAAAGACCAAAAGGATTCAGATGATTCTGTAAATTTCTTGGCTGCAGAAATTGAGTTTTACAGGTGCCTTGCAGATAAACTCAGCTCTGGTGAATAAATAGGCATTGATAAAGTACAACAAGAACTACTTTGTGAATGCCATTGATAAGCAGTCCTCCAATTACAGCATCTCATGTGTCGTGTTTGATAACTATAGCATTCAAGCATCAATGAAATACAGCACCAGACAAAGACGCACTGGAGGGAGATCATCTCGTACTCCTGACTACAAGATAGATGACTCGACAAAGATTAATGACTTCACTACCTTTCTGCACAGTACTAAAACCAAGGAGCTGTTCACACTCTATCTTGCTCAAAAGGTAGCAGAGAACTGTAAGTCACAAGTCACAACAGTAACCAATCTGGGTGTATCCACCAACCAGTCTCCAGCAGATATAGTGGACCTTAACAGTAGCCAAGAAGAAGCAGACACTCTTCTCATCCTGTATGGTGCAGAAATACACAAATCAGGATTCCATGTTCACATATATGCATCTGACACTGACGTGTTGGTCTTGGCATTGTCAGAGTTACCACAGTTGGGTGGTGAAGCAACAGTCATCATGGGTACAAGCACAAACCGACGGCATGTTAAACTGCAACCAATCTATAATGTACTTGGTGCCAGCAAAGTCTCAGCATTAAGAAGATTACATGCAATAAGTGGATGTGACACTACTGGACGAATCTAAGGGAAGAGCAAGACTAGCTGGTGGAAAGCATTCACAACAGCAGAAGACAATGTGATCTGTGCTCTGACAGAATTGGGCAAAGATCAGGAACCTACACCACAAGTACTCACAGGTTGTGAAGATTTCATCTGCAAACTCTTCAATACCAAGGATCTGTCATATACTGAAGCTAAGGAATTGCGATGGAATGCATTCCGTACCCTGAACGTAAATCAAGGTGTGGAGAAGTTACCACCCACACAAGGTGTAGTGCCATGGTGGAACACATTCGCCGAGCTCATCTACAGTGCTATGTGTGGCAGGAAGTACTTGTTCCAAAGCCCTGTCGTCTTGACCCAACAAAGCTTGGATGGTATCGAGAATCTACCAGTAAACTGAAACCAATTCTGTCCAAAATGCCTCCAGCCCCTGAATCAGTTACAGAATAGGTGAGGTGTGGTTGCAGCAAAAGTTTGTGTAATGCTCGTTGTTCTTGCAAGCAAAACAATTTAGAGTGCACAGAATTGTGCAAGTGTGAAGCCAATCCAGAGAGCTGTATGAATACCCAACAGGACTGCATGTCAGATCAAGAAACTGATTCAGATGAATAACTGTTTTCGCACTTTAAATTTCTTCATATAAGGAAAAATTGCTAATTCAACCCTTACAAGACTAAAAGTGATATAATTTTTAAATTGGTGACTCGACATCATGGTTAAGGTAATGTAGTTGTAGTTCAATGTGGCCAGTGTGTAATTATACATATTTAGAAATCAACATCATCAAAATCCAACTATTATTGGTCGAGATATGGGCAATAATGTGTTTTTATATATTAAATTTCAAGATGGCGGCCAAAAAAATGCCAACCTGAATTTTTGATAAATTTATGGTCCATAGTCACTAAGAAATTAGGTTGGCAAAAATTATCCCAAAATTTTGACGATTCCCCCAAATGACAACACATCAAGCGTATACTAAAGGTTTCCACTGCCCCTCTCAGCTACCAGTTGCCACAAACCGTTCCAATCTGAATGGGTGTTTTTCAGGAGACACCATCTCCTTCCTGGAGAGCCGTTGGCTCCTGAAGGGAGTCATCCAATCTATGTCAGGTGTTGTTTTTAGTCATGGCAGAGTGTCACAGTCACCCTTCCCACTAGCAAAGCCAGTGAGGGGGTGTCGGATTAGTCGCCAACAACTTGACCATTTCTGTTAAGGACCTAATCTCTGTTATTCTTTCAAAAGCTCATCCTTAACCCATTTCTCTATATTCCTTTCCTCCTTAACACCCAACTCCTGAATCCCACACAATATACAATTTATTTTGAGTTTCCACAGGGACCAAGTATAAAAACTTGTGATAGCCAGACTTCATCTGAATTACCATCACGCTCTCTTCCAAATGTCTTGCTCTGTTACATTAGTGCTTCATTTCTTTGCTTTTGATGACCTCTGTCACGTTCAACAGCTTCCCATTCAATTGGAAAATGACAAATATTATTCCAAAGTATAAAAAAACATCAGAACAAGTCGGTAGGCGACGAGGGATCCGCTAGGATCGAAGCGCTGGATACGATGCTTTTCATTCTGACTGATCCACCGACGAAGATTCATTGCCAAGACGTATTGGTTCACATACAATTGTTCCTCTGCCTGGCAAGATTTTTCCTATTGCGTATTTTGCCAACTGGCACTCCTCATAAAAAAATGACGGTAAATAGACACCCTATTTTTGAAGGACTACCATTTGAAAAATAATTAATTGGTTTGCTGGTGTGTGCCGTGGAGCCTCGCATTGCAGACACACACACACACACACACACACACACACAGACACACACAAAACCCGATAAACTTCTCTCAATGCTCTTGTTTGACCACATCTGAGCCACACAATATTTTTCATAAGCCACGCCCACTTTCCATAAGCCACGCCCACTTTCCATAAGCCACGCCCACTTTACATCAGCCACGCCCACTTTCCTACGCCACTCCCACTTTTCATCAACCATGTCCACTTTCCCTAAGCTCCGCCCACTTTCCTAAGCCGCTCATAAAAAATGACGGTAAATAGACACCCGATTTTTGAAGGACTACCATTTGAAAAATAAAACCTTAATCAAAAATCGGCTCCAGTAAAATTTTCTAAATATCTCGAAGTGTTTAATTCCGAAGTCTCGTTTCTCTACATTCAAAACTGAAGGACAAGTATTGAAAATACTGTACGCGGTTTTTCGGCCGCTGCACAGCAACGGGTGGTTGCTAGGCAACGAAATTCAAATGCGCACATTCCCAACAAATACCGCACATGTTGGCAAAGTTTCATCGAAATCGGTTCGCTGGTTTG
Organism: Eptatretus burgeri; assembly: GCF_056783735.1. Taxonomy (NCBI): domain Eukaryota; kingdom Metazoa; phylum Chordata; class Myxini; order Myxiniformes; family Myxinidae; genus Eptatretus; species Eptatretus burgeri. The sequence goes on along the minus strand of NC_140975.1, from coordinate 48,965,860 downwards.
TGCTGTGGAGCCTCACGTTGCAGACACACACACACACACACACACACAGAGACGGAAAACCCGACAATAAGGGATATCTAGCATATATAGAGAATCCAAAAATGGATCCCTTAAATTACAAACCAGTCAGCCAACACAAATATGCCATCTTTTTAATGTAGGTACATGACCAAATTGTATTGATAGTTTTGGAGCATGTCATGTATATATTGTTGTGGTACTGGCGATCCAGGTTAATCACCTCAACTCAAATTGTGGTGACGGGCGGTTAACACCGCCAGCCCGGATAGCCAAACGGTTTTTTTTCCTTAATAGGAGGTGGACACGTTGAGCCTCGGAGATTATATCGCGCAGGAGGGTCAGAGAGCAATGGCGGAGCAACAGCAGCACAGATGGATGCACAGCACAGGGGGGTTTATACTCGAACCCAACCGACAAATACACAGACACATCAACTTAAAATAAACATGGGAATTTAATGACAATATAAATATTTATGAGGAACAATAATCAGAATATAACAATACATGAGGTAAATTAATCCTAAAGTATAAATCGAGGCGCCTCTACACACAGACATGAATACAGACAAGGGGAAACAAAATCAAAGAAAATCCTTTCTTTATTCCGGCAATTAGTTGGGTCAAGTGATGGTCTTTATGGAATGTGGAATCGAGGCGCTTCTATTTGCACTTGTAGATTCGCGCAAAATGGCGCCAAGCAGCTCTCTCGCAGCGGGAATGTTCGTCAGGCAATTCGTGAGCATTATTCAACACCAAGGCTCACCGACCATCATGAAGCTTCTACGTCTATCACACCTGCTGATACGCTTTTTGCAGAATGGCACCATCCCCTTCAGCAACATAATCGAGGATCCGAGGTCCATCCCACACGACCAGCCAAGAGTCGATTGCCAAGGTCCTGCTCAGTACATGAGCCAAATCACCTGAGCACGAATACGAGAATTGTGCCGTCTTCTTCATGCATCAAAGGAAAGCCAGATTTGAAGCCCTGTTCTTACAGGCCATCTCCGAGCTACATTCTTTCTCGACCGCGTGCATCCCTCACTCCGCACTCGTGCGTACCTCCTGATCTCTTTCTGATGTCACACCGAACAAACCGTTCTACCTCCGGGGCATGGCTTGCCAGCATGAAACTCGGGAAGGCAAGACCTCCGCCTGCTCAGCACGTTTAGCTAACGTTTGTTATAGTTGTTGCTATAAAAGTGAAACTCCATATTTGCTGGTTTGTAATACAAAGACATAGGGAAAAGTCACAGTGGCACAATTACATACTGGGGGAAGTTATCCTTAATCCCTATCTAACTGACACTGCACCACCCTCCATGTAGTGACATGTAACACTTAGGCTCACAGTCTCCCTACTTAATTACATCGACATGTCTCCTCCACGTCTACGGACCAAACAACTCCATTCAATCCTAACTTTCTTATTAAATTCCTCAACCAACCCCCACAACACAACAGTTCTTACTGAACTCCTCCATCCACGATAGACAAAAGCGAGACAAACAGCCACTATGGTTAATGCAAATGCCATCACCTGATGCTGGCCTGTTACGCTCATCTGCTTGGCTCCCTGCAATGAGAGTTGGAGTGAGATGAGATATGTTTTGGCCTCGTGCAGCTCTTTATGTTTCTGTTTCATCTTCACATACCCCCGTTTACTTGCCCCACTTTCTTTTCAGCTCCAGCGAGCCCTTGTTGTGCTAGTTTGGCTTGCCGTCAGCACAGCCCATCCAATTCAGCCTGCAGGGCTAGGGCATTAGCCTGCACATGCTCCCGGCAGCTGTGATCACAATCCAACTCAGCTTCGAGCTTACTCACTCTCTCCCAAAGACTTTTTATCACTTTCTGGGTTTTGCTCCTGAAAGACGACAATTCAGCACGCAATGCCATGTCCTCCTGGTATAAGCTCTCTATCAGCAGAGATTCCTTACAAAGCTCATCTTCCTTATTCATCTCATTCTTGCTTTCAATCCAACAATCGTCATACAATTGTTCATTCCCCATGACACATTCCTCAACTTTAAACTCCCTCTCAAGTGGCACAATCTCTAGAGCATCCTTCTCAACCAGTGGATCGAAAGAAGACTGACAAAGTCCCTCACAAAGTTCAGTATGGGTCTTATTGCCAACAAGTCCAGCATTTGGCAATTCACCTTCATCATGCATTTCATTGACCTGTTTCTCCTCAATATCCCTTGATGAAGAATCTATCGGTCTGATATCTGGAGAGGATTCCTGGGGTAAATCAGCTTCTGCAAGTTCAGCCAATGAAAAATTCTGAGCATCATCATCATCATCATCACCAGAATCCTTAACATTCACGCCAAGCGGGGCCATTTTCTCTTCAAAGCCTGCACTCAACTCACTTTGGTTCATTTCAAGATAAGTCCCTTGCTCAACTAACAGAAAGTTACAGCTGCTGCAACTCTCCTACTCAACACTTCCTTCTTGGGATTGCTCCAATCCTGGCTCGACAAAACAAACTTCTGGACTTGCCTTCCTGTGAGTGCCCAGCAAGGGAAGCAGTGCTTCAGGAAGATCACTTTCCTCATCTCTCACCTTCACAACTTCAGTCATTTTCCTTCACAGTCACTCCCTACCGTACAATCACCAAAAAACATACCTGGTAGATCTACTCTCAACTACAGCTGTACCATCTGCATCACAACAACGAGAACCCCCAAATTCATCACAACCTTCTACCTTAACATTACTCCTGCAAGACCCATAAACAGCGAGTAACCGGTCCCCACAACTCCCATCAAAATCCAAACTCTGAGATTGTTTCTGCAAATTAATTTCAAAAACATCACTTGTGCACTGGTCCATTTGACAAGCATCCTGCCCTTCCTCTTGGGGTCCGTCTGTGCCTCTTAAATCGCCTTGTACTTTTTCAAATTGGGAAATTCTCTCTCCAGAGTTTACATCAGGAAGCTCTCCTTAAAATGTTTCCGAACTAGTCACTTGCTCGGTATATGGCATGTTAACATCACTGTCACTCTCTTTCATTACATGTCCTACAAATGGATCAAACATTGGCTCTGCCAAATCTGCTTGACCCTTTTCAGTCGCATCCCCAATGTCAAAGTGCTGCAAGTCCAACCCAACTTCGTACGAGTCAGTCAGTCTAAGCATGGTCTCAACAGGACCATCAACATCACCTTTAATCCGAACAGAAACCTTTGGTCGTATCTCCTCTCCCCCTACGGCACCGTCCCAAGTATTCAGCTGCTCCTGTAATGTCTCATCCATTCTTTCCCCAGTCAATTGTGGCTCCCAGAAGTCTTTATCAACTAACACCTGCTCTCGTTCTATTATATGGGCTTCCAACTTTTGCACTAAACCGCCACCCTGGCGTTTACAAAACTGCAATTCCTCTTCCCGCTGTTGCACCACAGCATCTACACAGGTGTGATTGCCCTCCGGGCCCTCATTTACTTCGTTAACTCTTTGCTTTGTTGACCCAATTTCTTCTTTCAACATTTCTCTTTTTCCTTTTACCATTTTTGTCATTTCATGTCTCGCCTTATATTCCTTCTTTACGGCGCCCAATTCTCCCTTTGTTTCCTCCTGTCCTTTCTTTAATTCATTCATTCCTTATCCAAGTCTATCTACTTCTCGCTTAACCACCGCTATTTTGTTTGTGACTTCATCCTGATCTGTCTTCATTGCAGTCCAAATAACTTCCACATTCTCCTTCACCCCGTTCATTTCCTCACGTACTGTCCTGACCTCATCTGACATCCTCTGGTCCATCCTTTGCTGCCCCTCCTTTACCTCTTCCATCTCCGCCTTCAGCTCCTTCCTGTTTCCATCGCCCATCACTCGCATATCCTCAACCTGTTTTTGTATTTTCCCGTTCAGTTGGTTTTGTCCTGTTTGCATATTTCCATTATTTCCATTCATTTGTTGCATATTCCCGTCTATTTCATCCTTCTGTGTTTGCATATTTCTGTTCATTTGTGCATATTACCCTTAATTTCATCCATCTTTGTTTGCATATCACGTCTCATTTCATCCTTCAATGTTTGCATGTGAATCCTCTGTTGGTCCATCATTTGTTTCATCATTTCCCACATCTGATTCATATCAAATGGCTTTGGAAAAGCCGATCTGCGACGATTAGGTGTGGATTCCAGGGGAATCGCTACATCCTCCACGAGGGGAATTTGGTGGTCGGGGTTCCCGCTCGAGAAGGGGGAAACTTTTACCCGATGCTTATCAACCAGCTCTACCCTCGGCTCGTTTCCTTCAGACATACTACCTTCCCTCCGAACCGCCATTTTGCGCTTGTCCGCCATTTCCCGCACGCGTTTAATCCCCGCGGAAATTTTTTTCATCTCCGTTAAATTTCCATGCATTCATTTCTCCCGACGCCAATGATCATGATCAACAATTTCGTATCCCCTGTGATATGTTTTTCAGAGTTCGGATGCTGCACTCCTGAAGGAGGCGGGGGGAGGGGGGGTCATATCCCACTCCTGATCAACAAATGTTGCGGAGCTGGGGATCCAGGTTAATCCCCAAGACCCAAATTGTGGTGATGGGTGGTTAACACCACCAGCACGCATAGCCAAACGTTTTTTTTTTCCTTAACAGGAGGCAGACACATTGATCCTCAGAGATTATAACGTACGTGGGATGAGCAGGGCGCAATGGCGGAGCGACAGAGGCACAGTACAGGGGGGTTTATACTCAAATCCCATGACAAATACACGGACACATCAACTTAAAATAAACATGGTAATTTAATGACAATATGAATATTTACAAGGAACAATAATAAGAATATAATAATTTGCGAGGTAAATTAATCCGAAAGTCTAAATTGAAGCACCTCTACACACAGACTTAAATACAGACAAGGGGAAAGAAAATCAAAGAAAATCCCTCCTTTATTCTGGCACTTAGCTTGGTCCAGAGATAGTCTTTGTTGAATGCGGAATTGAGGCGCTTCTATTTGCACGTGTATACGCACGTAAAATGGTGCCAAGCCACTCTCTTGCAGCGGGAACGTTCGTCAGGCAATTCGTGAGTGGTATTCAACACCAAGGCTCACCGACCATCATGCAGCTTCTTCATATATCGTGCCTGCTGATACGCTCTTTGCAGAATGGCGCCGTGTCCTCCAGCGAGAAACACGACATTCCGAGGTCTGTCCCACATGACCAGCCAAGAGTTGATGGCCAACGACTTGCTCAGTATGCAAGCCAAATTTCCTCAGCATGAATATGAGAATCGTGCTGTCTTCTTCATGCGTAAAAGAAAGCTAGCCGTGAAGCCCTGTTCTTACAGGCCATCTTCTCGCTGCATTCTTTATCGACCGCATGCGTCTCTCAATCCGCACTCGTGTGTTCCTTCTGATCTCTCTCTAACGTCACACCGAACAAACCGTTCCACCTCCCAGGTGTGGCTTGCTCACATGAAACCCAGGAAGGTGGGGCCCCCCGTTTGGCTACCTTTTGTTATAGTCGTAATAAAAGCGCAACTCCATCTTTGCTGGTGTGTAATACAAAAACATAGGGAAAAGTCATGGGGGGCAATTACATACTGGGGAAACTTATCCTTAATCCTTAGCTAATCGACCCGGCACCACCCCCAATTTTGTGACACATAACACTTAAGCTCACAGTCTCCCTCCTTAATTACATTGAGATGTATCCTACACACTCACGGACCAAACAACTTGATTAAACCCTAACTTTCCTATTAAATTCCTCCATCTACCCACACAACCAAAACAATATTAATTGCAGAAAGAATCGTGAGCACACCAACCTTTCTGCATTATTTCTACATCTGAAAAAAATCCTCAATTCAGGACTGATTTCCATTGGTCATGGATTGCATGGAGTGGGAGGAGGGGGGGTTGGTGTGGTGGGGTGAGGAAGTTGAGTTGTATATGAATTTTATAGGTGGTCAAGAAGGGAGGATTGTCTGTTCAATTCAGCAGATGGGACAGACATGCTCGATTTTTTTCAAAAAAAGGGGTTTTTAAATCACAGTTTCATCCTTGTCGATGGTTGTTTCGTCAAATGGTTAAATAACTTGTTCTTTCTTCACTGACTGTTGTGGATTTCATACTTAGAGCTGCTCACTTTTGCTAACCTGCATTTGGCAAGTATGTCAAACACCCCTCAATATGGGATGAGGGAGTGAATTTCCTGCAAGGCATTGCAAATATTCTGCTTTAAAGTCTTCTTTTCTTTCCTGAATGAAAATATCTGGCAGCAAATAACCTTTAACTATGAATATTTAAAACCCATCCATCAGGAGGATGTATATGTGGATGCAAGAGCAAAAACAAAAGTACTGAGCACGAAAGATGGTTAACATCGACACAGGTGTCAGTGCAAGTGTGGAAAAAAAGAAAAGAAAAAAAACAACATGTATCTCCATAGCTTTCTACTCCACATACAAGCAGCACATACCACTTTTCATTAATTACTTTAATTTTTTTCACCTTGAAATTGATGTCAGGGAAGTGCTTTCAGTCTACTCATCATGTATGTATGTATGTATGTATGTATGTATGTATGTATGTAGACTACCTCCAGGCAGTACCACATGAGACCAACTGGAAAGTTGGACAAAACTTTGGAGTCAGGATCAATGCCTGTCTGAACCACAGAGGGACACATATCGAGAAGGTTAATTTCAAGGATTTTGCGTAAATGCCAATTTCAGACCTTGGGCTCTCACTAACTCGAGCAGTGACTTAGGCCTAAGTCACATTTGCTCTACGACGAGGATACGGCGGCCGTACGCCCTCTGAATTGACAGAAACGTGTGGCGGCTGCAGAGTTTCTGAGGTGGCCTCAGGGTGGCCCTACGCCGTATGGCTATATTTTACAGGCCGTAAGGTCGCCGTGGAATTATAGCGCGGAGTTATAACGTTTTTCATTTCTACGTTCGCCGTAGCAATTCGACAAGCCAAAACAAAAGAACTGGTAACAAAAAAAAAGAAAAGAAAAAAAAGAACCCACTCGTTACCGTCCGTCTGGCCGCACGTTCGCCTTAGGGCCCCCCTGCGGTCCCCCTGCGGTCGCCTTGCGGGCACCTTGCGGGCACCTTGCATCTGCCTTGAAAATTATATGGCCGCTGCAGGGACGCCCTAAGGTCACCGTGCGACATCAAATCAAAGACCGTACGGCACCCCCACGTTTTCGGTCTCCACAATTTCTAAATACGCCGTGCGGCTCCCCGAAAAATAAAAACATATGTGACTGCTACATTGTGTGACCGTGGAAATACTGTGGCCGCCGTATAATTGCAAGTGGCCGTAGATTTTGGAGACCCCACGGCCGCCGTGGCAAATGTGACTTAGGCCTTACTGCAACAGCAATGAGTGATAGAAAATACCATGTCATACATAAGCTTTCAAGAAATGTTTGGTTCACATTCCTGGGGGGTTAAAATTCCACAAAACATGATAGGGGGGTTTTTAAGAGTCATTTTCTCACAATTCATAAATTATAAACACACGACCCGTCACCATCTCCGCGATGGGAAAATACATTCATACAATGCTTCATAAAAAGCCCATGTCCTTTGTGATTTCAACCCGGAAACCTATATAATCGGTGAAGTGGTAACCTCCGATCATCAAATACGGTATCAAATGTGAAAAATGACTACTTAAGACGTTATCATGATCGGTTAGATTGTGGAAGGAGTCGCGTGACCTCTCACATGCGCTAACCATTCAAAAACTGAACATAGTACAAACACAACTCATACATCAATTTAAAGGTAATTTTACTGCTCATTTAACAACAGAAATCTCAAGGGTGAAAGAAGAGTTGCTCATGCGTTTCCATCTTCCCCACTAACACGTCACGTGACCAACGTTTCCATATTCCCCACTAACACGTCACGTGACCAGCGTTTCCCTCTTTCCCACTAACACGTCACGTGACCAACGTTTCCATATTACCCACTAGCACGTCACGTGATCTTCGTTTCCATCTTCCCCACGAACACGTCACGTGACCAGCGTTTCCATCTTCCCCACTAACACGTCACGTGACCAACGTTTCCATCTTCCCCACGAACACGTCACGTGACCAGCGTTTCCATATTCCCCACGAACACGTCACGTGACCAGCGTTTCCCTCTTCCCCACTAACATGTCACGTGACCAACGTTTCCATATTCCCCACGAACACGTCACGTGACCAACGTTTCCATATTCCCCACTAGCACGTCACGTGATCATCGTTTCCATCTTCCCCACTAACACGTCACGTGATCATCGTTTCCATCTTCCCCACGAACACGTCACGTGACCAACGTTTCCATCTTCCCCACGAACACGTCATGTGATCATCGTTTCCATCTTCCCCTTCCATGAAGGTTCCTGTAATGTCCATCTTCTCCTCGCCATGTTTTCCGTCCCATGCCCATCCCTCTCCCTTCCACAGTTCACCTGTGTCTGTTCCCCAATGTTTTGTCCCTTCCACTCCCGCCCCTCTTGTCTCATGCCTCCTTGCTGTGAGTTGTGTGTTAGCTCTCACACGAGCCTCGACCAAGGTATACAAAAAAAAAAAATAATAAAAAAAAAAATAAAAAGAGTTTGCAGAAAAAAAGAGGTCACCATTTAGTTAACGTCACCAAATATACACCTCTCAATCTCAATCCTGTATTTAAAAGAACCAAGTTAACATAGTGATTTGATTTTTGATTGTAGATGTTTGATTAATTTCATCGTAGATGTTTCACCTCAAATGAGCAATTTTTTTTGAGTGTGTAATGTTGTTATAAATGGGAATTCAGTGTAAAAAAAAAAATCAGTGAGGAGATATTGTAGTGAGTGGAGCTGGTAACATTGGCAACCGTTAATTTTTTTTGACTTTCAAATGGTTTCTGGTCACTGTCACAGAAATATTTAATCACAGGTGAGATATATTGCATTTCTTGCAATATTTTCGATATCTCCGACCTCTTAACGATGTCTTGTCTTCGGGGCCATTCAAAAATTATGGACCTAACGCATGGGGTTGGGGTTTGGAGTGGGGTGAGTGTGTGTATGTCCAAATGTGATGGAGTTTCATAGGGTTTGGGGGTGTTTCCAGAGCCGTTACATAACGACCTTTTTCTTTACATATTAAAGGACCTTTTGGACGTTTGTGGGTGAGCTTTTCAAAACCTCAAATGAGGTTCTGATTGAGCTTTTCTTAAGTAGCCAAGGCTTGGCCAAGAAATCTCACTGAAAGCTGGTCGATGGAAGAAAAAAAAGGTGATGCCAGCTCTCTGAGAAGAGGAAGGATACGAAGAAGAGGGAGGAAGAAGAGACTGCAGCAAGAAAATAGGTTGTCGATCTCTACATATAAAAGCAAAATATTTTTTGTTTGTGACCTCACTGTTTTGAGATCTCAAAGTTAGTTCGTGACAAAACTTTCTACGATCAGATTTTTAACCAGGATACACCGAAATAGGTATTGTAAATAGTCATGAGGAGGTCACTTGGCTCATTACTGCCGTGGTGCACTCCAGAGTTAATTTATTTACTAACATGAGGTAATTTCTTTGCAACAGCTTCACTCATTTGCACCCGATATGGCCTGTGTATCCCATTGGACACTATTACACCTCTTACAAACTTTAATACCCATTTAGACTCTGCGAAGACATTTTAGACCCCTTCACACCCATATGGAATCATTTGAGATGAACTGCATACACCTTCTTCGATCCTTTCAACACTTTTTTTTTTGTATACCTTGTTGAGGCTCGTGTGAGAGCGAACACACAACGCACAGCAAGGAGAGCGTGAGACAAGAGGGGCGGGAGTGGGAAGGACAAAACAGTGGGGAACAGAGACATTACTTCTGTGGAAGGGAGAGAGATGGGGTGGGGAACACGGGGTATCCAAGATGGGCATGACAGGGACTTTCAGGAAGGAAAGCAGGAAATTTGAAGGAGGTGGGTTTGGGGTGGATTAACGGAGGCAGAAAAGATCAAAGATTTGGATGGGGGACGATAAGAGGTGGTGGTGAACAGCAGTTTTACCAGAAGATGGTTGTTGGCGGACCTTGAGTGCCCTGTGGATATATGGTGGAGACAAATCGCAAACAGAGCAAGGTGGGGGGGGGGGGGTCGGAGAGGAGATGGTAGAAGACAGAAAGACCACCGACCTGCCTGCGGTGAGAGAGTGAGGCCCAAAGACTCAGCCTCATCGCGGGAGATGCCAATGATCCGAAATGCCTTCGTTTCCACAGCGTGAAGCCAAGAAAGGTGGGAGGCAGGAGCATCAGCCCAGAGGGGAGAGCAGTACTCCATCAGGCTGTGGCTGAAAGCTTTGTCTGTGGTCAGGTACTCAGGTGGGCTGAGGAAGGACTTTGCATGACAGAGGATTCCCAGTCGACGACTGGCTTTCGAGGCCAGGTTGGAAATGTGGCTTTTCCAGGAAAGATCATGGCAGATAGTGAGACCCAGACGCTTTAAAGATAGGACTTCTTCCAGAGGGCTGAGAAAGTGGATGCGGGGGCGGGGGGGTGGAGGGCTTTGCCAAATGGTCCTTTCGGAGAGACATAGTGAGAATGTGATATTTGTCCGGATTGAAAGACATGTTCCACGTGTTGGACCAGTTTGTGATTTTGCCCACATCTGCAGTGAGTGAAGAAGCTGCTGCTTGCCGGTCTGAGGGATGACAGATGGGACGGCAGAGGGTGGAGTCGTCAGCAAAGAGATAAGGAGGATTTTCCAGAGAGTCGAAGAGATCATTGATGAAAACCAGAAAAAGAACAGGGCCCAGAACGCTACCTTGAGGAACTCCAGCGTGGATAGGAAGGGGGGATGAAAGAACTCCATTTGTGGCCACATGTTGAATGTGACAGGAGAGGAAGTCTGCGAGCCATGAGTGGAGATGGCCTTGGATACCATAGGAAGAGTTGGTGAGCAGGGCAGGGTGCCAGACCATGTCAAAAGCATGTGATATGTCTGGAGATATGGCTCTGATTTCATGTCTGGCATTGAAGACCTCCATCCATTGTTGGGAGAGCAGAAGCAGTATATCCAGGGTCAAGTGACCTGGTCTGAAACCAAATTGATGATCGGAAATCAGGCCATTGGAGAAGAAGAAGGATTTAATGTCTGAAGCGAAGACGGATTCCATAACCTTGCTGATGAATGTGAGAAGGCTGATTGGTTTGTCGTTGCAGGGATCTGTTTTTGCACCTTTTTTCTGCAGGCCAGTAATGATTGCTGATTTCCAAGCAGATGGCAGATGACCTTAAGCAAATGAGAGGGTGAATAGAACAGAGAGAGGGCGAGCAAGCCCAGAGGAGCAGGCTTTTAGGACACGTGGGCTGATGCCATCTGACCAGTTGCAGAATCTGAGTCGAGGTTTGACACAAGCTCTCCACCTTATGAGGAGAAAAGGACACAGAGTCCAGGGACAGTTGGTTGCGACTGGGTAAGGTGGGTGCAGAAAGTGATGGGTTTTGGACACAAGATTTCGATGCAAACACTGAGTTTAGGCATTCAGCCTTTTTACATGTGGTATCAGCAGTGCGGCCATTTGAGGTAAGGGAGGGGATGGATTGGAAACATACACCAGAAACAGATTTGAATAGACGCCACCAGGATTTGGAGGAGGGAAAGAGGTTTGAGAGTTCAGACTTGAGCTTAGAAAGATGTTGGTTTTTGGCTCTCCTGAGGGTAGATACACACTTGTTCCGAGCTTTCTGGAAGGAACTGAGATTACCCTCAGTTGGGTTTTCTTTTCAGACCTATAAACCTTTTAAGACCCTGTGGATAAATTCAAACCATTTGGTCCCCTTTGCTCTTTCACCCCTATACCCCTTTATACATTTAGACCCATTTATGACCCTTAAAACACTTCAAACCCCTTTTTGACCTTTTAAGACCATTAAGTCACTCAAGGCCCCTCTTCTGTATATATGTATGTATATCTCTACTGTGTATATGTATATATATATATATATATATATATATATATATATAT
>NC_140975.1:48946363-48948863 GCF_056783735.1 Eptatretus burgeri | reverse complement strand
GTTTCGCCCTTTCTAGAGCTCATCAGGATGACACATCACATGATTGCTTTCCTATGACCATGCAAACTGGTTGGCTTAAATACTGTGTTAAACCTCCTCGCTTGTTAAACCAATAAAAGCACATTTCCATCCCATAACAACCGAAATCGCATGATCTGGGACCAGTATTGTTACTAGTAATTCACGAACCACATTGCTGGAAACCCCGGATCTAAAGATCACTTTGTCCCATCAAGTTGAACGAAAAAAAAGACCCTACCTTAGAAAATCGTCGAACTACAGTTGAGATTGCCAAAATTAATGATCCATAACATCAAAACAACATTTTTTTTCATTTTCTGCGTTTTTGTATTGCCATGGTGGCAAAATACATCACCCAGGCATGCCATCGAGGAGGTATGACAAAGATACTCAGCAAGGTGAGGCTGGTCTAGGCACTCATTCCCCTCCAACCCTTGTCCTCTCCCCCCCCCTCCCCCAAAACACCCCCCAACCCCTTGGAAGAATATGGGAAGAGGTTCTGAATTCTGAAAGAACATAAAACAGATTTTCCTTTCTGCATTTATAATTTAGAATTTTTGGAAATAGAAATTCAGTTGCTCTGCAATTCTCAGTGTTTTAACAGCCTGCTACATGGTACGGTATGAGCAATTTATGTTTTGAATTCGCGTTTTGTCTCCGAGTAAGACATGAATGCCTTATTCATCATGTATTGAAAGCATTGTTTGGAAGTGAGCAGTGAACCTGGATTTTGGGACTTCAAACCAAGAATATGGTTACTGGATTGGTGTGTGTGGCTTTGAACACTGCAATTTTCTGTTTGATTCTCTTTTATGATTTCCCCCCCCCATCTCATATCTTCCCCCATCCAAAATATTGATCTTTTCTTCCCCTGTTAATCCACCCCAAAACCACTTCCTTCAAATTCCCTGTTTTCCTTCATGAAAGTCCCTGTCGTACCATCTTGTTTAACCTGTGTACCCCTCCCCATCCCTCTTTCTTCCACAGATATCCTATTGTCTCTGTTCCCAACTATTTTGTGCTTCCTTCTCCTGCCCCTCTTATCTCCTGCCTTGGTATATGTTCTGTGTGTTAGCTCTTACAGGACCCTCGACATGGAATACAAAAAAAAACAAGAAAAAGAGCAATCAGAGATTGCAAATCCTCACGAGGACTTCTTTTGTGTGGTGTATTTTGTGTGGCATTTCTGTACTGGTGTGATACGTAATTAATAAGAGACATAATTAGAACTGCCACTTTATAACTACTGGCAGTGATGATCGGGTACCAAGATGTCCCGCTTTGATCGAACACTTGACCCTGACCCATGACGTTTATTATTATTCAATTTCATTTAGAATGGGATTAAAATAAATTCAATTCAAATCAAATGGAAGACCAAATAGGTACAGTCCTGTGTTGGAGTAATCAGAAGGAACCAAAACAAGCAAAAAGCAAAGATGAAGTCATCAGGAAGAACCTGGATCGGATTCACATTTCAACTGACTCCTCCACCCTCAAACCCATCAAGGCACAGCCAAGTGAGCCTTATTAAAAAATATAAAAAATAAAAATAGAAAGAACCCATATTCAAACAATTAACTAGTTCTGGCTGCCAGACCATGCATTCAATCAAGTTGAAATTTAAAACTTGTATTCCACATCACCAATCGATCATAAATGTGAAGTTTCACTTTGATTGATGAAGCGGTTCCAGAGAAAACATTATTAAATGTTCTTCAATCGAATATGCCTGCCAAACCATGTCATCTATCAATTATTCCTTAAAAAAAAAACATGTACACCCATGGCTTGGGGAACATTTTGGTGAAGTTTCCCCTCGAACTGTCCAGCCGTTTTGGAGAAGATTTTTATAGGTTTTCGGGTAAATCCAATATGGGTGCCAAACCATGTGACCTATGACATCATGTGTGAACCTTTTGTTCCTCATGGAAAGGTGGTCCAACATGTAAAGTTTTTCCTCGATCTGTTCAGCCACTTCAGAGAAGAAGATTTTTGAAGGTTTATATAATATGGAATAGGCAAAGCCTAGAAGCGAACATAGAATTCTTCTTACATTCGCTTCTTAAATATATCAAATTAAAGTCTTTTTGCTTTGAAAAAATAAATATTACCTTAATATTACCTTCACAATGACAACTACACCACCAAGAACAGGATCTCATCTGCAAAAATAAATATTACCTCAACATTACCTTCACAACAACAACTACACCGCCTACAACAGGATCTCATTTGAAAAAAAAAATCCTCAACATTGCCTTCACAACGACAACTACACCGCCTAGAACAGGATCTCATCCAAAAAAATAAATACGAGATTGAACGTAGAATTCTTTTTACATTCGCTTCTGACTTTACCTATAACTTGTTCACAACTGTATACGCAATTTCCGATTACTTCGGCCTGGATTCGGGATCAGTGATCAAATAATGTAAATCACGATTAAAAATTATTTTTTGATGATGCGGGAGATAT
>NC_140975.1:48928863-48941363 GCF_056783735.1 Eptatretus burgeri | reverse complement strand
GCGTTGGTGCTGCTTCAGCAGACTCCTTGGCTATTGCACTCAATCCTGGACAAGTTGCCACTCTGACACAGTATACAAAGAGGCTGACATCCATTTTGCTGACCTCAGAAGGATGACAAGCCGAGTTAACCCCACCTGGTATTAGTTCAACAGCCGAATGAGGTTTGAACTCAGGATCACAGGATCCCAAGCCCACCACTCTCACCATTAAGCCAACACCAGACATGCAGAACTCTCAGTACCAGAGGATAGTTCAGACATCAGATTGATCAGTTTTGGTGGAAACCCACGAAGTCCAAGAATCCTCCAGGGTGCATCCCGATTTACTGAATCGAATGCTTTGCAGAGATCAATATAAGCTGCAAGCAGCCCCTGCCGAAACTCTCCTCTGCATTTGGTCAGGACCCAAAAGGCAAGGATACAGTCAATCGTTGACCTCTTTGGTGTGAAGCCTGACTACGCTGGGTGCTGGTGCTCAAAGCAGATGGTGGCGAACCCTATCAAGAATTATCCAATCAAAGACCTTGCTCGGCACTGAGAGGAACATCACCCCCTCAGTAGTTGTTGCAGTCCTGGCGATCACCCTTCCCTTTTCAGAGAGGGACAACAAAGCCCTTCTTACAGTCAGTTGGGATGATGCATGTGTTACAGACAGAGCACAAAACTGCACGCAGCGGCATGAGTACAGAATTTCCACCAGCCTTTGGCACAGATCCCAGGAGCTTTACCCCCATCTCAACCGGTTAACCACAGCCTGTGTTTACACAAACAAAAGTGGATCACAGTTGACTGGAGGGTCAGCAATAGGGATAGTAACACCCCTGAAATCCAACCCAACAGCTGGTGGATCAGCCTGGTACAGCCGCTCAAAGTAACCGGCTCAGTGGGCCTTCACTTCAGACTGCTCTGTCAAGAGCCCCCCACCCTCCGCTCTAACTGCATTTCTCCGAGAGATGGGTTTGGAGGAACACAATGCAGGAATTCCCCTGTAAGCAAGACTAGAATCATTTGACCACAGGTGATACACTAACCCCTCAAAAATTCCTTGCACGTAGGCCTCCTTGTCCACCCTCAAAGCACGTACAGTTTTACACCTCAACTCCCTGAACAGCTCAGCTCTGCCATTAATCCTGCCCTGTGACCCTGGTCAATGGTATCAAGTGTCCCTTCAGAGTCAAAATTATTCTTCGCCGTACATTGAGTTCAAAGACATCCACCGGCAACATCAAGGATGGTGGCCTTGAAGGCACTCCACAACTCTTCAGGATTCCCCAACGTAACCCAGACCCCCCCCCCCAAATCCCCACTCAGCCTGTTCGCAAACTCCTCAGCTACCCTCTCATCCTTGAGCTTGCCAACATCCAGCCTTGGCTGGGATGGTAACATTCTCCCAGATTTAAGCTTCACTTCAGAGTTGCTACAACAAGCCTATGGTCGGTATTGAGGAACTGACCACTCTGGTAGACCCTGCAGCTCTGGATCATCCTCGAGTGACCATCAGGGCGCACATGCTCAATCTCCTTTGCCACGGCAACAGTGTTAGAATACCAAGTCCAGCGATGAGCCTGTGGATGCTGAAACCATGAACCAGCCATCCTAAGTCCATGACTTCTTGCAAAGTCAAGGGACTGAGCGCTATTGTGATTCACAGTTCCAGACCCATGTGGACCAACACATGTCTCATAACCATCCCGATCAGTTCCAGTCGATGCAATGAAATCCCCCAAGATGAGAAGGGTATCTTGCCTGTGGCACTGATCAACCACAGACTCGAGCGTGGTATTGAATGCCTCCTTCACGGTGAGATCACTCGTCTCAGTCGGAGCATTTGAAGAGACCAGGAAAACGACACCCAAGGAGTGAAGAAAACTTCGTCTCATAATACGCTCATGGGCCGGTGTTACCTCAATTGTCATTGTAGTCAGCTGATTAGACACAGCTACAGCAACTCCTTGGGCATGGTAACCATCATTGTGACCAGACCAATGGTAGGTGTAATCACACACCATGATCTCGCCACAATCCGGTCTCCGAACCTCAGAGAGTGCTGCAATACGGATTTTCAAACGCTTGAGCTTAGATGATAACAGAGACAGGTGATCATCCTCTCTTAGGGTAGGACATTCCAGGCACCCACCCGAAGGGACCGCCTCAGGTTAACCCAAGGATACCGCCACCTGGTGGAGGACACCTCAGCACCACCCCAACACGCACTACTGCAATCTAACCCGGGAAGGTTACCCCATCGTTTTCTTCTTATCAAAGAGTGGGGGTCCCAAAGGCTTTGCTCCAATTGCATAATCCGGTGAGCTGCTCTGCAAAGTACAGCTGCACAAGAGGTATTCTTACGGAGTGGGTTTTCAATTTTCTTTGCGTTTTTCTTGTGTTTTGGGGAGTGATATGTTTTACGGTGGCAGGAGTTCAAATCCTGCCACAAACCTTCTGAAATAAACAAGTAACCCAACTGCAGGAAGATGTCCGCAGACACAGTTAGGAACGAGATATGGATGGCCGTTGGCTCACAAGGAGCTCCTCCACCCTTTGGTGGAGAATCACTTAAAAAATTAAATAATACACGTGTCCAGATTCGGATCTTCAAAATCAAAACAATTCATCCTTGTCACACACCCAATCTGTCCACCAAGTTTCATGTGAATTCGTCCACAAATTTTTGAGACATCGTGAAATATATCAGTTTAGCCCTCTCTCTGAATGGTGAAGAATCACTTAAAAATTATCAGATCTGGATCTGGATTCGGTTCTTCACTAAAATTGAGTCAATTCTTCAAGGTTACACACCCAATGTGTCCAGCAAGTTTCGTCCGATCCGTCCACAACTTTTTGAGCTATCGTGCTAAATATCGTTTTTTGGCTCCATCTCTCAATGGTGAAGAATCACTTTAAAAATTCCAGTAATCGGATCTGGATCTTCACCCAAATCTTATCAGTTCATCCTTGTCACACACTCAACCTGTCCAGCAAACTTCATTTGAATCAGTCCACATCTTTTTGAGATATCCTGCACACAAACAGCCAACAAACAAAGAGGGGTGAAAACATAACCTCCTTCCCCAGAGAGAGTGAGTGAGAGAGAGAGAGAGAGAGAGAGAGAGAGAGAGAGAGAGAGAGAGAGAGAGAGAGAGAGAGAGAGGTGGGTGGGGGGGGGGGGGGTGAGGCTTGAAAAACTCCTACACGGAAGGGTATAAATAGGTCTTCATGCACTATTTAGAATATTAAACTGTTATAGTATTTCTCCTTCAAATTGAGAGCTTATGCCAAAAGCAACAATTGATTGAAGGGAACTATAGCCGCTTTTTGGTGGAATTTAGGTCCCACAAGGGAAGGAGCTGCCATGGAATGAAGTTAGCAAGGTGTTCGCTGATGTGTAAAATGATGAGATGTATATACTGGAGGAGAAGACGACAAGGAATTGAAAGTTTGAAGAACTATTCTATATTGTCATCTCTTTGAAACCAGGAATCAATCTAATTGGCTTCACATGGGAGTTACATGGGACCATTTAGGTTGCTGAAAGATCAGGTGGGCACACCAACACAATCCAGAGTTAGAGAGCATGAGAGCATGCATGAACAACATTATGACAAGTATCACTATTCGTATACTTTCTGAAGATATTAAGATTTAAAATTCGCCAATAAAGAGAGTGACACAACTGTACGACTGATCAGACATTCCTCATGTCATGAATAAACATCTTGATCCGGTTTGGGCTTACTCAGGCCTACTCCTCGGAGAAATGGCGAGCAGAATCTGTCTCGCTTTTAAAGTTGCTTCTCATTCCGCATCTTGTTTATTCCCCCCTTAAGTTTAGTTCTTTCAACTTCACTTCAAAAACAAAGAAAAAAAAACCAACTATTTTTCACTCCAAAATCCGATCTCATTCTGGCATACCTGGACTTCCTTCTTTATCTCTCCCATCTGAATCTCCATTGAAGGAAATTCTTCTTTCTTATTCCTTTAAAAATTCTTAAAACATTTCAAAATGCTTCATATTCCTTCTTACTCCATCATGAGCTTCCCACGTATGCTTCTCATTCATCACAATCTATTCTTCTTCTTATTCTTCTTCCCCTTCTCCTGGACATACAACATCACCCTTCTCAGTGTCTCAAACCAAAATTCCTTCCACTCATCCATCTCATGATCTTTATCTCCGTATGTCCAATTTGGGAATCTTGAGAACTCCAATTTGCAGAGGTTGTCTCCTCAGGACAATCAAATCCCCTTCATCTTATTTTATGGTGTCAAACTCCACCATTTCAGTACCCTCCCCCACATCTCCTACAAGCCCGTATCATCCCAACCCAAACCCCTTCTACGTGTTCCCCTCTTCAGAATCCCGTCACTTCATTTCCCCACTTTCCGCATCCTCCCTCACCACACCCTTTCCACTCATTGCACATCCTCAGAGGTTCTCCCTCACCCACCAACTCAAAGCATTCCCCTCACCCTACCCACTCAAACCCCCTCACCCCACCCCTATTAGATTCCCCCTCATCCCACACACTCCCATCTTCCCCCCAGCCTCCCAACCTCCCTCAAGCACCCTGCCTACCAACTCTCCCACACCCACCCCTGTCCCTCCCCTGTGTGAAATTCTAACATCTGAGTCCTCAGCTACAACCGGACAATCTCTCAATACAATCCACTGCTGATAAACCAGACACCATCTGTTTAACAGAATTCTTACTCCCATAGGACGTCCCAGACTCCTTACCGTCTCTCGATGCAATTGTCTCCTCCAATTTGTTATGCCTGAACCCCTCTCTCATGGCACCATTTCACTTTGCATCAATAACTTTTTCCCCCTTCTGGTAAAACTACCAAAATCAAGAATCACTGCTCACCTTTACCCTTTCATTCCTCTTTTTCCCCACTTTTGGAACAAACTCCCACACTATTCAATCCCACTCCTCCCTCCAGATCTTCAAAGCAGCTAGCTGTTCACCACCATCTCTTATCTCCACCTTTCCAAAACCATTCTTTTTTTCTACCCCCGTTAATCCACCCCAAACCCACCTCCTTCAAATTCCCTGCTCTCCTTCCTGAAGTCCCTGTCATGAAAGGACCGGAAAATCCCTGTAGTGACCATCTTGTTTACCCTGTGTACCACACCCTGTCCCTACCCCTTCCACAAATCTCCTGTCTCTGTTCTCAACTGTTTTGTCTTTCCTTCTCCCACCTCTCTTGTCTGCTGCTCCCCTTGTTGTACGTTCTGTGTTAGCTCTCATATGAGCCTTGACATTGTTTTTAAAAAAAACAACCCAAAAACACTCAATTTCCCACAGTCCTTGCACTGATATTACACCTCTCAACCTCCAGGAGTACCTTTGACTGACTTGCTCTCCGCCTCCACCTCTTGTTAATCTGTGTATTGTACCATCATCCAAAAGGTGACAACTTCATCTCCATCTCTCTTTCAGACAACATGACCATCTTTTAACCTCTCATACCAACTCTCACTCTCTCTTCATCATATGTGGCAATTTCAATTGGCGCTATGCAAATTGGCTGGGTGTTACAACCCCTCTCACCAGCCATGGCACTTCAGTAAAGGACTTCTGTGACTCCATGGGACTGACTCAATATGTGAACTTTCCAACTTGGATTTCTCCCAATGGCAAATCCTCTCTTCTGGACTTGGTGATGACAAACTTCACTGCAAGTGTCTCCTGATCTTCCTCTGCTGAAATTGATTCATCTGATGATGTTCTTGGGAGAGTCAACAGCTCTCTGGCTATTCTCAGAGAACCACCTCAACACTGCTGAGGCTGGCAGTTCACTCAGGCAGATTGGCAGAGACTGTAAGGAGTCATCTCCCTTCAGCACTGGCCTTCTCTATCTACTTCCTCTGATATTAACTCAGCCGAGGAATTCTTCCACATAAACCTGCTCTCTCTTAGGCACAGACCTATCACTTCATGTCTTCAGTTATCTTACCTTCTTCACACCCAAGGTACACTGAATCTTGTGGTGAGGCAGTTGCTCTGAAACAACATCCTTCTCTTCATAGAAAGCAAAGCCAACCACAGGCAATCTCAGATCATTCCACAAAGCCCACAACAAGTGTGTGTCCACTCTCAGAAGAACCAGAAAACAACATCTATCCAACCTCAAGATTGAACTTTCAAACTTGTCTCTCTTCTCTCAAACCTGGTGGCACCTTGTTAAGTCTGAGCTTTCGATATGATATGGCACCACAACCTGCTCACCAAACTCTCGTCCTATGGTATCCAAGGCAATCTCCACTCATGGAAAACGGACTTCCTTTCCTGTCACAGTCAATGTTTGGCCCTTAATGGAGTTCTCTCATCCCCTCTTTCTGGCTGGATTTCCTCAAGGTAGTGCTCTGGGCCCTGTTCTTTTTCTGGTTTTCATCAATGATCTCCCCAACTCTCTGGAAAATCCTCTCTATCTCTTTTCTGATGACTCCACCCTCTGCCGGAAAATCTGTCATCCCTCAGAGTGGCAAGCAACAGCCTCTTCACTCTCTGCAGATCTGGATAAAATCACAAACTGATCCAAAACTTGGAACAAGTCTTTCAATCCTGATAAATCTCACACTCTCACAATGTCTCACTGAAAGGACCATCTGGAACCACCCCCCCACCCTCTCCCCCATTTAGTTTCTCAACAATCCTCTTGAAGAAGTCCTTTCATTGAAGCTTCTGGGTCTCACCATCTGCCATCATCTTTCCTGGGAAAGCCACATTCCAAGCTGGCCTCCAAAGCCAAAGCCAGCCACCGACTGGACATCCTCCATCGTACAAAGTCCTTCCTTGGCACACCTAAGCTCCTGACCATGTACAGAGCTTTCATAGGCAGCCTGATGGATTACTGCTCTCTCCTCTGGGCTGGTGCTCCCACCTCACACATTTCTCGGCTTCACGCTGTGGAAACCAAGGCATTTAGGATCATTGATATCTCCCGTGATGAAGCTGAGTCTTTGGGTCTCGCACTCTCTCAATGCAGGCAGGTCCAAGGTCTGTCTGTCTGTCTTCTGCCATGTCCTCTCTGGCCTTCCCCCCCCTTGTTCTCTCTGTGCTCTGCCCCCCCCCCCATATTTCCGCAGGGTGCTCAAGGTCTGCCAAAAATTCCCTTCTGGTGAAACTGCCAAAAGCAAGAATCACTGCTCACCTTCATTCTTTCATGCCTCCTTTTTCCCGCCTCTGGAACAAACTCCCACACTCTTCCATCCCACTCTTCTCTCCAGGTCTTCAAAGCAGCTGTTCACCACCATCTTTTATCTTCCCCCACCAAAACCATGATCTGTTCAATGCTTGTTAATCCACACCAAACCCACCTCCTTCAAATCCCTGCTTGCCATCCTGAAAGTTCTTGTAGTGTCCATCTTGTATACCCCGTGTACCCTGCCCCATCCCTCTCCCTTCCAAGGATCTCAGAAAGTCTCGTGTTTCCCATTATTTTGTACTTTTATCTTCCACCCCTCTTGTGTCCTGCTCCCTTTGTTATATGATCTGTGTGTTAGTTCTAATACGAGCCTCAATATTTAATACAAAAAAAAAAAAAAATTTTTAAGTCTTTCTCCGGAGTATGCTCCCTCTCTATCCCATCCCTCACTTAAAATAGCACCACAGCCGACTCCACTCGTGAGAAGGCCGAATGCCTCAATTTGGTGTTTGCTTTCAAATATTGTGTTCCCAACCCAGTGTTCCCTGTACCCACCCTACCCAGTCACACCCAACTGCTCCTGGACTGTCTTTTGCACCTGAAATGGTGGAGAAGTTTGTGGCAACACTTGACTGATTGTATAGCTGGACTGGACAGCATCAGCTTGAGTCTTCTTCTTCTTCTTCTTTCGGCTGCTCCCGTTAGGGGTCGCCACAGCGGAACATCCGTATGATCCGCCTAGAGATTTGGCACATGTTTTACGCCGGATGCCCTTCCTGACGCAACCCTGGTCGCCTCTTACGAGGCAGGGATATGGTACACCTATTTTAACCGGGGTATACACCGGCCCAGTATACTGGTACTCATTTCGCCGACCTCGGAAGGATGACAGGCTGAGTCAACCCCCCGGTGTATTAATTCAGTGGCCCAACGGGGCTTGAACTCAGGACCTTTTGGATCCCAAGCCGCTGCCCTAACCACTGCGCCAACACCAGGCTCAACAGCATCAGCTTGAGTGTTGTATATAAAAAAAAACAACAGCTCTGGTGCTCTTGCACATCTTCTCTCTGCACGTTTCACCATATCATTTGCCTTTTGTCATCTTCCATCTGCTTGGAAATATGCCAACATCACAGCATTACATAAAAAGTGCAAAAAAAAAAACGAGCTGTGAAACCACAGACCTGTTCATTTACTTCCAATCATCAACAAGGTCATGGAATCCATAATCACAGTTCGTCTGAAATCCTTCGTTTTCTCCAATGTCATCTCATCTCAGATCACTAATTTGGATTCAGACCAGGTCACTCTTCCTTCGACATGCTGCTTCAACTCACCCAACAATGGATGGAGGCCCTCAATGTCAGACATGAGGTCAGGGCTGTCTCTCTGGACATAGAGTGCCTTCCGAAAGTATTCCCACCCATTGACTTTTCACATTTTGTTGTGATACAGCCTGAATTTAAAATGGATTGAATTGAGATTTTTTTTGTCATTGATTTTCACATAATACCCCCATCATGTCAAAGTGGAATATTTTGTTTTTAGAAATTTTTTACAAATTGATTGAAAGTGAAAAGCTGAAATATCTTGAGTTTATAAGAATTCAACCCCTTTGCTCTGATTCAACCTCCTTGCACTCCAAACTCTGCCTATGGCATCCAAGGTCAACCACACACATGGCTTCCTGACTTCCTCTACCCTGCGGTAAAATAAACTATAATTGAACTTATAATGGGGGTACAATGTTAATTAGCCTTCGTAAAAGCTTGTGTGCCAGAAATAATTTAATCAGTACAAACTGGGAAAACGACTCCACCAGCCCACAGATGCCCTGACCAAAGGGTCACATTGTCTTTACTCCCTCGTCCAGGCCAACTGGAGTGAGGCTCAGATAAGGAGCCATTTCTCATCCTGTGTTTATGATTCTAAACTCTACAAGACCCATCTGCACTTTCTCAAGGCCTCTCTTAGTTTGTCAGTGATTGATCAGTTTTCTTGGAAATGATGCTCATCGAGTATAACCATGCCTTGTTAAGATTACATATATACTCGATGTAACCTCACATAGAGTTAGACGCTGCTTGGAATTCGCAACAGGCTTTCTTTCCGCACGTGCACTGCCTTTTGTTTCATTTTTCAATTAACCACCTCAACTGGACTCGAAAGTCTTTTCTCTCGAAATGTGTTCAAAACTCCCTCGACAAACCCTCAAAACCAATGTGTGGCTCTCAAAGGAATCCTTTCATCTCTTCGCGATGTTAAGGCTGGAGTGCCCCAAAGCAGTGTTCTTGGCTCAGTCCTATTCCTGATCTTCATCAACGATCTATCTGACTCTGGAAAATCCCCTTCATCTCTTTGCTGATGATACCATTCTCTGCTGAAACATCCCTCATCCTTCAGACAGGAAGGCTGCTGCCTCTTCCCTCTTTTCAGACATTGACAAAATCACAAGTTGGTCAAACACTTGGAATGTGGCTTTCAATACTGATAAGTCTCACACCATCACTCTCTGTCTACAAATGTCCATATGTTCAACCTTACCATGTACTTTCCTAACAATCCTCTTGAGAAAGTTCAGTCACTCAATCTCCGAGATCACACTATCAGCCATGATCTTTCTTGAGCAAACCACATTTCAAAGTTGGCTTCCAAAGCCAGTGGCCAACTGGGCCTCCTCCAATATACAAAATCCTTCCTTTGCACACCTGAACTCCTATCCACCGACAAGGCCATCATCTGCAGCTTGATGGAGTACTGCTTTCCCATCTGGGCAGGTACTCATGCCACACACCTTGCTCAACTTCACACAGTGGAAACCGAGGCCTTCAAGATTATTGAAATTTCCCACCTTGAACGCACTGAGTATGTGTGGGCCTAACACTTTCCCATCACAGACAGGCCGGTGGTCTCTGTCTTCTGCCACCTCCTTTCTGGTCTTGCTGACTCCATCTACATGTGCTGCTCTTCCCATGCTTTGTCCCCCCCCCCCTTCCCCCAGGTTTCTGAAGGACTCACACAGTCCACCATTCACCCAGTTCTGGTAAAGTGCCTAAATCCAGGATCACATCTCACATCCACTCATTTATCCAAAGTTCCTCTTTTTCCCCCACCTGTGGAATCAACATCCACATTCTCTTCGATCTCATTCTTCCCTCCAAGATCAGATGTTCAGCAAAATATTTATCGTTTACAGTGTACTTCAAGACAGCTGTTCAGCACCCCACCCAGAATGTGATCCTTTTCTACCCCTGTCAATCCCTCTCTCTGCCCCCAAAACCAAACTCCTTCCAAATTTTCCCTTTTTATCCATCTGGTCCACCGCATGCATCCTCCCCTACCACTCATTCCTCCCCAAACCCATGGTTTTCCAAGCCTCCCTCTATTTTGTCCTTCAACCCTGCTGCTGGTGTTTCCCCTCTCTTTCTGTATTATTCCTTTTGTTCTGATGTATCCTGATCCGTTCAGTGTTCTAGCTCTTCCACATCCTTGACATGCCATGGTCTTTGGTCAAGTGACCCTCCATGAGCAAGCGCAATGTCACAAAGACTGACTTTTGTTTATGGATATTTTCGTTTACAGACATTTCTAGTTTTCTGATTTTTTTTCCTGGAATATTGGCTTTGAGTTACATCAGTATGCAAAATTTCAACCTTTGAGCCCACCTAAAAAGTACGAAACATTTATATGAGTTAGTCAGTGGTCACAAAGAGCTGTGATGTATATTTTACTTGTGGGGGATGCATGCAAACTGCAAGCAGACACTGGTGTGTATCGATTTGACGTGCCGACATCATAAATATAATCTTTATATTTTTGATGAAGTGGATCCTGAAAGAGCTTTACATATTTGATGAAGTGGACTGTGCTTTTATTCTACAAGCAGCTAAATAAATCAAGTAAATGACGAATAAGTGTTCAGAATGAGATTTTCAATTAACAGTTTGCAGACAGAGGTTTTTATTGTGAAAATGTCAGAAGTTATGAAATAAGACTCTTGTTTACTTTCTGATTGGTTGCTGAAAACACTAAGAGGAAGAGTTTACACTCTTATGGGTTGCTCAGGAACGCTGAGGTGACGTAGATGCATTTGTACTGGACAACATATTTCACCAACAGGATGAAGCCAAAAATGCAGGAGTGATAAAATTGTTTCTTTTGATGTTTTGCTGATTAATTTTCGTCATCTCCTCTGTATTTCAATCATTTTCGAATATATGGCCTTGAGTTTGGGTTCAACTTGACGGGATAGAGTGACATTTGTTTATCTCCAGCATTTCCAAGCAAAGTATACTGAACAAAAATATAAACGCACCAACCTAAATATCTAAGTCAAGATTGCCATTATGGGAAAATGGTCAAACCGATGATATGTTTGAGCAATGGTTCCTTTGTTTTGCTCAAGACAGATGTTCCCATTGAAATTGACCACTCTGAGTGTGTGGACTCACACGTTGAGTAATCCTTCCCATGAGCACCATGGGGCTTGACAGAGTGATGGTCAGTGAGCGTGACCAGGACACAAACACTCCCTATAGCTTGCCCTATAAAAGGCCTCCCCAAAATGTGGACTGGTGCCAAATGTCAACATGCCACAGATGTCACAAATCTTGAGGGAGCGCGCCATTGGCATGCTGAATGCTGGGACGTCAGTACGGGCCGTTGCAGCACACTTCAATGTCCACCACTCCACCATTAGCCGCCTGAGAACGCGCCTCAGAGAGACTGGAAGCACCGTGAACCGCCCACATGCCCGGCGACCACGTGTGACCACCGCCGGTCAGGATCGTCACATGAGGCTGCAACATCTCCGGGATCGACTCCGACCGGCCACGAGGACTGCCGATGAGACTGTCGGGCTGCATAACAGGCGCATTTCAGCCCAGACGGTGCGTAACCGCTTGAGGGAGGCCAACCTCCGAGCCCGCCGACCACACCGGGGACTCGACCTCACTGCAGTCCGGCGTCAGACCCAACTGAACTGGGCCAATGTTCACTTGCGCTGGACCCTCGCACGATGGAGGAGAGTGCTGTTCACCGATGAGTCACAGTTCCAGCTGTATCGGGCTGATGGCGGACTCCGCGTCTGGCGTCGGGCTGGGGAGCGCTACACTGACGCCAATGTCCTTCGTCGGGTGTCACACGGTGGTGCCAGTGTTATGGTGTGGGCAGGCATATGCTATGGAGAGCGCACTCGGCTTCATTTCATTGAAGGCAACTTGAACGGGCAGCGGTACAGGGACGAGATACTCAGACCCATCGTCGTGCCGTTTGTGCGCCTTTACCATGTGACGTTTCAGCACGACAATGCTCACCCCCATGTTGCCAGGATCTGCATGGACTTCCTC
>NC_140975.1:48921363-48923863 GCF_056783735.1 Eptatretus burgeri | reverse complement strand
AAATTTGAAATCTTCGGTTCATCATGCAGGGTTTTTGTACGCCGTCGAGAAGGCAAAAGGATGGTTCCTCAGTGTGTGACACCAACTGTCAAACAGGGAGGAGGAAGCGTGATGATCTGGGCTCTTTTGCTGGATTCAGAGTCAGCGACTTGCACAGAGTGACTGGTAGCCTGAACAAAAAGGGCTATCACAGCATTTTACAGCACCATGCAATACCCTCTGGTCTATGCCTCGTTGGTCAGGGGGTTCATCGTACAGCAAGATAACGACCCAAAACATACCTCCAGGCTATGTTAGAACTACCTTAGAAGAAAAGAACAAGACGGTAGGCTTCAAATCATGGAATGGCCAGCACAGTCTCCAGACTTAAACCCCATCGATCTGGTTTGGGATGAACTGGACAGATGGATGAAAGAAAAGCAACCTACAAGTGCAACACATTTGTGGGAACTTCTGCAACAGTTTTGGGAAGAACTCTCCGGACAATATTTGATTTCCCTTGTGGAAAGAACGCCACGAGTAGTCGAGTATGTTCGGCTGTTTTATCTGCAAAAGGTGGCTACTTTGATGAGTCAAAAATTTAGATTAAATTTTGTTCAACAAAACGATTCAATGATTTCTTTTTTTATCTGCAATTGTTTATTTGTTCTATGCTTTCATTTCAGAGTACATTGAACATTAAACTGCTTAAATTTCACTAAAAACTGGAAAAATGGGGGTGTTCTAAAACTTTTGACCAGGCATGTGTATATATATATATATATATATATATATATATATATATATATATATATATATATATATATATATGTATATAGGTGAATATATATATATATATATATATATATATATATTTATATATATATATATATATATATATATATATATATATATATATATATATATATACATATATATATATATATATATATATAAATATATATACACACATGCTGTGTTGGGTTTGGGAAAACATAACATTTTGCATTGATGACAAAAAGTTCCATCTTGGTTTCATCAAACCACAAAACTCTTTCCCACATGCCTTCAGAATCTCCAGAGTGTTTTTTTTCATTCCTCACACAAGACCCAAGGTGTGCTTTTTTGAGTAATGGCTTCCTTCTTGCCACCCTCCAGGTCAGACTTGTTGAATGCTTGGGATGTTATTGTCACGTGCATGCAGTGATCAGTCTTTGTCATAAATGCCTGGAGCTCTTTCAAAGTTGTCATTGACCTCTTGGTGACCACAATGATCAGTCTCTTCCTTGCTTGGTCATCCCATTTGGAGGGACGGTCTGATCTAGGCAGGGACTTGGTGGTACCATATAACTTCCACTTCTTAATGATTGTCTTGACTGTGCTCCAAGGGATATTGAAAGGCCTTTCAAATCTTATTATATCCATCATCAAGGTGGTACACGAGTTCTTGCCATGTTCGGCTCAGCATGTTTGCGTCCACCAGTGTGCATGCAGCTGTGATCCAAGAACGAAGATCCTGCAGGTTCGCCACGTTGGTGATGTGGACATCTTTGACAAATCCCCACAGAAAAAAACATCAAGGGGCGTAATGTCTGGTGATCATGGGGGTCCGACAGTTGGTCCATCTCGATCAATCCAGCAACCTGGAAATTGTTCATTCAGGATGTATCGAACGACGAAGGTCAAATGAGGGGGAGTGCCGTTCTGTTGAGAAATGATATCGGGTTGCAGGTCTTCAATCTGCTGCAAGGCGAATCCTTCTAACACGTTCATGTAAATGGTTGAGGTCAATGTATCCTCCGCAAAGAAAAACGAACCCACCAAGTGGTCATGGAGAAGGCCTCACCACGCATTGACCTTTGGATTGTCGTGTATGTGTTCAATGACCACGTGGGGATTTTCAGAGCCACAGATCCTCACATTGTGCCAGTTGACCTTCCCCGATACATGAAAGCAAGCTTTGTCTGCGAACATGACCTTTTTCAAGGAATCTTCATCCTCTCTATGGGACTGAGCATTTCCAAGGCAAACTCCTTGCATTTGGGTCTAGCATTTGGTTTGGGTTCCTGTAGAATCTGCACCTTATCAGCATAAAGCTTCAGCCTTTTATGCAAAATCCTGTGTACAGTGGTGGATGGTAGTCCCAGTTCTCTGGATGTGCATCAAATTGATTTTCTGGGACTTTGTTGAAATGATTCACGCACTCGTTCAACGTCTGCTGCACTTGTGCTTGGTCAACCAGTACTTTTCTGTTTCTGAAAACTTCCAGTCTCCTTCAACCCCTTGTACTACTCTCTGATACTAGTCCAAGATGGTGGATTCCTTCCATGCATTGTACAGAAATCACACTGAACTTGCGTGTCGGATCTCGTCTCGATGAACCATTCCACGCACTGAACTTTCTCCTGTGGAGTCACCATTTTCTTTCGCATTAAACCACCAGACCTGAAAATAAAGAAAACTTGATGAGTTTCTGTTTCATATGAAAAAAAAGAGTATCGTTGTATTATTTGTGGTACTA
>NC_140975.1:48883863-48916363 GCF_056783735.1 Eptatretus burgeri | reverse complement strand
TTTTCCCCCAGTACATTTTACCTACGGATCCCTGAGTGCGACATTCATGGTATTCGTGTCCCCAAAATAAATAACCTAAGGGCTGAGTAACTACCTAAACAAACTCACTCACACGGACGACTTAAATAAAATTGCCGGCGCTAGGACAGACATGCCGGGGGCGCACTCATATTTACAGTACATCTTTCCTTAACTTACAAATTTTACACTAAACCATGGCCCAGGATCAATGAACTCTGCAAAAAGAAAGCAGTTAGCAGGGAGCCAGGCTGCTCGCATGCAGTCTCTGACTCAACAATGCAGGTGACAGGGAACGTGGCCGGCTGCTCACACGCAGTCCAAGGCCTTCCCTTTTGAACTGAACGCAGTGAACCACAACGGTGCATGGGCTGCACAAATGCAGTCTCCGTGCCAGCTCAAGTGGCACACGCAATGAACACAACGAATGGATGGATGAACACAAACACGGTGCACGGGCCGCCACTGCAGGCCCGTGTTGTAGCTGCCAACAGGGCAGTTCTCGCAGCTTGCAAACTGTTGCCTTGACCCTGGCGCACATGGCAATGAACAGGGGGGGGGGGCAAAGCAAAAATTGAACGGGGCTGGTGAACAGGGGCAGTGGGCATGGCATGGCAAAGGCAGCAGGCAAACACAGCCCGCAGAAGAAGGCCGCTGCAGGCAAACACAGCCGGCAGATGAACTGGCCGGCACAGGCCTTGAAGAAAAACAGCCAGCCGGCAGATGAAGTGGGCCGGCACAGGCCTTGCAGCACAGCAGCTGCAGATGAAGTTGGCCAGCCTTTGCCGTTCCGTGGAGGTTGGTGGAGGGAGTGTGGTGGTGCTGGCCACTTGGAAGGTGGGCACGGACCTACCTACCTGTCTCCCTCCCACCTATCGCCTTTGCCTGTCACTGTACATACCCACTCCCTTAATTTGTCAAACCCCAATTTAGCCCCAACTTTTTTTTTTTTTTTTTTTTTTTTTTACTTCCCCACTATAAATCGTCCCCTAACCCCCTTTACTGTCCTTGTTCGGCTAACCTATCCTGTCACCTAGCCTACTCACAACCCCTACGTTCCCTTCCCGGAGGGGAACAAGGGAGAGCTAGCGTCCTGTGCCGAGGCCCAACGAAGCCTCAGGATGGCCTCCCCAGAGTTCAGCGATCTATAACCAAAGTGGGTCCAGCGGCCCACAACGAGAGCGAGGGGATGGATGGTGCGGAGGGGTACACTTCCTAATCTACCCTAACCATTTAACTGTTAAACTACCCCGGAGCTTTCAACAAGCGCCTCTCGCTTAAACTATTGGTTCTATAAACCCAGATTCCCATCACCTGTGTTGGTGTCCTTACAATTTCGGGTCTCGCCCCCCCCCCAATTTTCTCTCTGTGCCCTCACACGGTCTCGTGGCTGGGACACGTGGCTCCCTTTGGCAGGCACGACCCTCTGCCGATTCTCCCGCTATGGCACCCCCGGGCACTACACTGCCTCCGAGCCTACCAGCTCCCTAACACCGGGGAGTGCCCCCCATGGCACCTCCCCTGAAATGCACACGTGGCAGGCTGGCTTCCCAGGCTCCTTTCCGAGGGTCACCCTTGCCCCCAACACTGCCCACGCGGCTAATGGCGCCCGGGGCCCCCGCACCAAGCAGGCGCACCCGTGCCCACTACGCTATCCCGGCCCCCCATGGGCCCTTGGCCTACCACGGCCGACTAGCCTGGTGCCCGGGGTACCCACTCAGCGATACTCACCTTTCGCAGCCACGCTCCCAAGCCCGTCAACAGGGCTCCTGCACCTCTCCAAACGGGTTTCGAGCCTACACTCCCACCAACAACAAAACGACCTCCATTTTGTAAATTTGACAAACCCCCTAACTCACTTTATACTGACCCCGGGGTCCCTTGGGCGGGAGTCACTCCTCCCCCCAATCACTCATCGCACCATGCATTCCCCATTCGCTCCACACACACAGACCCGCTGGCCTCACTCACTCACCATGTACTCACCTCACAACTCTTCAACACACACACCGCTGAACTCTGCCATCCTCCTAACTACCTCCCCTAACTAACTCGTGCTCCCACGTCGTCCCTTAAACTACAGCACGTTCCTTTTAACACTACGTAGCTAAGCTACGTCCCCACTACACATCCAAAAGTCTGTCACTGTCTCCAAAGAAATCATTTTATTTCCCAACCTAAAGCTCACTAAATCCCTCTACCTAATCCATTCCACGGACTCCATGAGGACTTACCCCTGCCCCATGAAGTCGGTCTAACTAAGCTAACCCTTCCCCCTAACTAGTTTCCATCCTGTGCCCAGGTAAGGGGGTCTTCCACCCCTTGCCCAGGAATCCTGTGCACCCGAAAGTGAGGCTTGTTTTTTTTTTTTGTTTTTTTTACATGCGCATCACCAGCGCGGCAACTCCCAGCTCGCGCACTTTGCACCTGCCCGTGACGTCATGCAGCTGCACGTGTTCCTCGTCCCTTCTTGGACGGTACCATCCGGCAGGGATACCCCTTCTGCCGGATTCCAACCTCACGTGCAGCCATGGCGTCACCGTGCGCATAAAAAAAAAACACAAGCCCCACGTCTCGAGGGGTTCCCCACGCGAACACATGTGCTTTGCCCGTTGGAGCTTAACACACACGATCGCGTGGAGAACCCGTCCGGTCCAAATCCGTAATCCTGCCTAAACTTTGTCCGTCCGCGGGATCGGCAAATCCACCGCGTGCGTTTCCGGACCGGGACTTCACTCTCGCAAGCGAGCACGTGGGGGCCTCGTGCGTTGCACAGCACGGACCTCGTGCTCACTGCTGGGTGAACCCGGCACGGTCCCCGAAACAACTACAGCTGCTACCCGGCTTTCTTTCTTCTGTCGCCGTCGTCATCGCCATTCAACACACGCACACCTGCGTGTTACGACGCTCACACACCACACCATTACATTCACACCGGGAGACGCGGCTGCGTGCTCCCGCATGCCAACCGACATCTCCCTCACATACCGCTCTCACACACACGGTCTCCCTTGCATAAACCATACCACTCACACGTGGTGCTCCATTCATACTGGCCGTTTCACTCACTCGTGCCTCACTCATACACGCGGGGGCACTCACCCGCGGTGCCTCATCCACACTGGCCGTTTCATCCACACACACGGCCTCACTCACACATGGTGCCTCACCCACACACGCGGGGGCACTCACCCGCGGTGCCTCATCCACACTGGCCGTTTCATCCACACACACGGCCTCACTCACACACGGTGCCTCACCCACACACGCGGGGGCACTCACCCGCGGTGCCTCATCCACACTGGCCATTTCATCCACACACACACACGCGGGGGAACTCACCCGCGGTTCCTCATCCACACACGGCGTGCTGGGAAGCACGTACTCCGGCACCATCGCCACCACACCACTCACACACGGGGTCGCTTCCACACACAGGTACGCACTCACACCTTGCACCACACACACAGGGACAACCACACTGGGGATTCGTGTCCCCACAAGGGTCTCCGGGGCCTCTATACCCCCCAAGCTCTCCGTGCACCTGTCCACAGCACTCCTCCCCTCGACCTCGCAAAGCACGACCGAACTTACCTGGTCGTGACTCGCCTCAAGGGGGCATACTCCCTCCCCTCGTTCCTGGAGGAGGCCATCCAGCTGCTCGCACTGGGTCTCCACCCAGTCCGCGAGCTCACCCTCATCGTCCTCCACTACCTCCGTGTGTGTGTGTGCGTCACTTACCCCGTCTTCATCGTGCAGTCTCTTCTCTATTTTTTTTGTCTCCCGTGTCTCTATACATTTATAAGTTTCTGTTGTCGTCACCTCGTGTCTCGTCTCACACGTTTTGGTCTCCCCATTTAATTTTTCCCTTTCGGTCATCGTCACGACCCTCGCCCAACACGCCCCCCGAATTATTTTTTCACCCGCCTCCACCGCGGGCCCGACAGCCGTTGCACCCCCTTCCAGCTCGTTCGCTCCTACACGTGGAGTCGCCATTTTGAATTCCCTGCTAACGGCCTTCATGCCCGCCTGCAGGCATCGGCCCATGTTCATTTCCTCCTTCATGTTTGCTTCCATTCCGTTTATTTGCTTGTTCATTTCGTTTTTCATTTCATTTGTATTTGTATCCATCTTTTCGTTCATGTTCGCATTTATTTTCGCTGTCATTTCCGCATTCATCTTTTGTGCATTCGCATCCATCTTTTGTGTATTCGCATCTATCCTTTGTGTATTCGCATCCATCCTTGCTGTCATTTCCGCATTCATTTGTGCCAGCATGGTGAATAGCTGGGCCATGTCGGGTGCGCTTGGGTGAGCCGTTTCGGCAGGGGTTGGGGAAGGGTTTTGGTGGAGAGGGGGAGGGGAGGTGTCATACACCGCGGCCGCTGCCGCACCCATTTCGGGCTCTGGGTTCAGTTGGGCGAGTTCGTTTCCCTGTACAACCAACATTTCCTGCACGGGGATTTCATCCTGAGCCATGGATTCTACACATTCTACATCCATTTCTAATACCCCCGGCTCCCGCTCGCCTTGAGACGCCATCTTGCTTCTCTTAAAGGGTTAATTTAGCTCGCTCGTAATTTGGAGGGAATCGGGGGTCGCTCCTCTCACCCCTGGACCGATTCCCGTGAATTTAGCCGGAGACAGGAGAGCCCGTTTTCCCGTTCTCCGATACCAGTGCCGCGAGGAGGGCGATGGGTTTATATCGCACGACCTGACACCAGTGTTGCGGATTCGCGCCCGCCGGCGTGCGGACGGCCACGTAACTCGAATCGCGGCACGTCGCCCACCGGACGGACAATCCAGTCGTGACCCTCTCGGACTAACGCCGGGAACCAGTCACGGGTGGACCTTTCGGTCTCACCACGATCGTGCCAATCGGCCCCCGCGTGGGATAGGGTTGCTCGCCAAATTCGACCTACCTAAGTACCCACACGGAGGGTAGACCGGGCGATCGCACCTCGCCGCAGGTCGACTTCGGACACGGGCCACTTTAAGCGACCCGTTCCGTGCTATCGGGATAACCGAGCGGTGTTATTCGTCGGCCTCGACGGTTCGATTGATTATCGGGCGTTTTAGCCCACGACCAACCCTTTACGTGAAGCAAGATGGAGATTCAATGAAAGAAAAGACGAAGCGAAGCGGGAAAATAGTTCAACAATAAGCACATTTATTTCGCGATGAACGGAAAGCACACATATACAATTCCACCAAAAGCACATGTAAAAGAAGAAGACAATGCAATATTACACAAAAAGCAAATGCAACGATGCAAATCTAACCGACTACCGGGCACATGGCAACACTTATACAA
Source organism: Eptatretus burgeri (assembly GCF_056783735.1). Classification (NCBI taxonomy): domain Eukaryota; kingdom Metazoa; phylum Chordata; class Myxini; order Myxiniformes; family Myxinidae; genus Eptatretus; species Eptatretus burgeri. The sequence goes on along the minus strand of NC_140975.1, from coordinate 48,911,031 downwards.
TTTTACTTCACAGACGGCGCCGACAACACATTCCCAAAGCAAAAGAAAAGAGAACCACCCTCCAGGATGAGGGGGGTAGGCGGGCCTGGGGCCGAGACCGTGTCGGGCCTACCCGTCTGATGATGAGACGCGGAGCGGCGGTGGTGCCTCAACTCCGCGGGCCTCACGGACAGTGTCTGGTAGGGGGTGGGAAGGGGGCCCCCTTTGTCGCACTATCTCAGCGCGGGGGGAAACAGGAGGGGGTTGCTGATGCTCGGGGGAAGGAGGATATCACCCTGTCTCGGGTCCCGCGGCGAGCGTCTCCTCCTCCACCTCAGTCGCGTTGCTGGCCTCTCCCTGTGCAGCTCCCGGCACCGACGCGAGCACCCCCTCGTCCGCCTTCGCCGCCGTCACCTCTCCACAGCTCCGTCCTCTTCACTCTGACTAGTACCACTTCTTTCCAGCTCCACCGACGACTCTCTTGAACTCCGCACACTCAACTCAACTTCCAACTCTTTACTGCCTTGACTGACGAACGCAGCCGTTTTTATAAGCCCCGTGGCTTCGCTCTTTCACCCTTGACCCTCTGCCTCCGACCCTTCACCTCTCTTGCTGGCTCCCCATTGGCCCGAGGAAAAGTGGGCGTGAATGCTTTTTGATCCATGAATTTGCATATAGCGACCGCCCTCCAACGCCCTGGAGGCGGGGCCAAATCGCCCCTCGCTCACCGATTGGACGGAACAAAAGTGGGCGTGAGTCGTTTTTGATCCGTTTTTCTTCGGAAAGTCCGTGATGTTTTTGAACACGCTGCTCGGTGCGCGCCCCGCATGAGTCCAGCATCGGTGCCCAAGAGTGGCGCGAGATGGTGTGGATGCGATGGTGGCGAGTTGTGACGGTAAAGGTCGTGGCGGTTGTGGTGAAGCGGCGTTGTGGTTGGTGGTTGTTGTTGTGAAGCGGCATTGTGGTTGGTGGTTGTTGTTGTGAAGCGGCGTTGTGGTTGGTGGTTGTTGTTGTGAAGCGGTGTTGTGGTTGGTGGTTGTTGTGTGAAGCGGCGTTGTGGTTGGTGGTTGTTGTTGTGAAGCGGCGTTGTGACTTGGTTGGTGGTGGTAGTAATGGTGGCTGGTCCAAAATAAAGATAGTAAAAGAAAAACGGCTATCATGAAGAGTCGCAGCCCGACTGAATGACATTTATTCCCTCTAGACAACGGGTTTGGGCCTATCTACACATATACTTACAGAGATATCTCACCTAAGGGACCTGAATGGTGGTTTGCGAATTTCGTCAACCACAACAATATACATATACATATACATATATATATATATATATATATATATATATATATATATATATATATATATACATATATATATATATATATACATATATATATATACATATATACATATATATACAATTTTTTTTTTTACGTCACTTCGCTGATGGGAATACTAAAGGAGGGGGAGAAAAAGAGGGGGAAGGAGAGAGAGGGGTGGGGGAGAGAGAAGGGGTGTGGGAGCAAGGAGGGTTGGAGTCAAGGACGACAGTTTTAAGGTGAGAGGAAGAAAAGGCAGACGTGTGGTGGAGCGATAATTACGATTCATACCGTCTCATCAAAATGGTTCTGCATAGAAAAACAGTGAAGATGGAAAAAAAAATCGTCTGAGATCCACTTTCTACCGGTCATACTATTAACACGGCCCAGAGACAAACACCACCCGGACACTTTCGGAGACAAAACCTGCCGGATGCATCCATCGCCAATCCATCTGGACACAAACACTGTTCGGACACATCCAAAGACAAACACCATCCGGACACGTCCAGATACAAACTCCTGTCTGGAGACAAACTCCCGTCTAGAGACAAACTCCCGTCTGGACACATCTGGAGACAAACTCCCATCCGGACACATCCAGAGACAAACTCCTGTCCGGACACATCTGGAGACAAATTCCGGCTGGACACGTCCAGAGACAAACTCCCATGCAGACCCATGCGGAGACAAACTCCCGTCCAAACACGTCCGGAGACAAATTCCCATCTAGACATAAATATTGCCCAAATGCGTCCGGAGCCAAGCTGTCCAGAGACACATACCACCCAGATCCGTCCAGAGAAAAACACCACCCAGACACGTCCAGAGAAAAACACTGCCCAGACACGTCCAGAGACAAATACCGCCTGGACACATTCAGAGACAAAGACTGCCCGGACGCATCCAGAGTCAAGCTGTCCAGAGACAAACTCCCATCCGGATATGTCCGGAGACTATTTTCATTCATGCACTTCCTTGGAGTTTTCTTAAATATGCATGCAAAGTTTCAGGCTGATAGGTTTGATGGTTTTGGAGTTGTATGGAGGAGACGCGCGCACGCATGTACGCATGCACGCACGCACGCACGCATGCACACACACTGCCATTTAACTTTTTTTTTAAAGAACCCACAGTAAAAACAAGGACAAATCTGTCCAAGAGCCGCGTCCTAAGGGCAATAACAACAACAACTTCCGATATTTCGTCACGTGCCTTGATGGAGCCAATAGCGAGACCCATTATGGAGGCTCCTGTTCATGACGAGAAAATTGTGTATTTACGAAATTACAACACATTAAATGGAATAATCTTTAAATAGTAACGTGAACTTTTCGAAACTTTAAAGCAAATGTCCGAATATATTTAAAAGTTCATGATAGACGCTCTCAAAAGGCACCGTCTATGTGAGGATGTGTACAAGTGTTTAGTATTTAAGGAGATCCGGATCCTGTATATAAAAGAGCCGAGTCTTAAAGGTTTTGTCTGAAGAAGAAGAAGAAGAAGAAGAAGAAGAAGAAGAAGAAGAAGAAGAAGAAGAAGAAGAAGAATGCGGAGCTCTCCTCGAGTCACGTTCGCCACTCGAGACGCGGCTAAAAATTAAAATAATCGGCTATTTGGATGGCCATATCGTTGCCACCTGCCGTGATCTGGGGGCACTCTTTTACCAGCTTAGTCATGGCACTATAAATTATGCAAACCAGGTTCTGGAAATGTGTAAACTGTCAATGAATGACTTATATGATGTACATACATATAAAATACTATGAAGTACAACCCATCGCTTTGCTGACGGGAATATAGAGGGGGGAGTTAGAGGAGGGAAAGAGGATGGAAGGGGGAGTGAGGAGGAGTTTGGGAGTAAAGAGGAGTGGGGGGCAAAGAGGGTGGGGGAATGGGGAGGAGTGGGGAGTGAGGAGGGGGTGAGGAAATCGGAGAGCTCGGAAGGGGGAAAGAATGAGGATGGGAGGGGGTGGGATCACCAAACATCACTGTACACTCTGCAAGGGGGTGGGAGTGAGCTGGATGTGGGAGAGAGGAGGGGGAAAGTGGGGGGAGGGTGAGGGGATTTGGGAGGTGTTAAGCATGAGGGGAGAGGTAGGGAAGGCAGTGTGATGGGAAGGGAAGGCAGTGTAAGGCGAGAGGAATAGAAGGCAGATGTGCAGTGGAGCATCAATTACGATTCATAGTCTCATCAAAATGATTCTGCATAAAATAACAGTGAAGGTGGAAACAAAACAATGTCTGAAAATTATACCATCTGAGAGGTGTGGGAGGAGGGCAGTCTAGAGAGAGCGAGAGAGAGAGAGAGAGAGAGAGAGAGAGAGAGAGAGAGAGAGAGAGAGAGAGAGAGAGAGAGAGAGAGAGAGAGAGAGAGAGAGAGAGAGAGAGAGATGGACGATGGCTCAGTAATTTAGAAAACATGTTAATATGGCAAACAGCTCAGAAATCGGGTGTCATCAAATATATTTTGGTTTGAAACTTCCAAAGAGAAATCCCATGACCTTTCTAAAGCCGACTCAATTCATATAAAATAATCAATTGTTTTAGAAACAGCACAGGAAACTCGAGAAACAGCACAGGAAACTTTAGAAACAGCACAGGATACTTTAGAAGCAGCAAAGGACAAAGGGAAACTGCAATCGCTCATACGCTGCTGAGATTAAAAGGTTAAAAAAAACCTCCAACACAGCGCCACACACCATGGAGCCACACACCATGGGCCTGGGTGTGAGTTCAGTACAGCAACCCACAAATCCCATGCACCACACACACGGAACCAACGTTACAGGCACGTGCGCGCGTGCGCACACACACGAGGAGTCCCTTTAAAAAACCAAATCTACCCATTTATACCACATCCCTGAGTGCTATGTACCTCTTCATGCTTGCACATGCAGCAACCTCCCCCCCCCCAGGTTGGCTCACTTCAGGTCAGATTTGTACATGCTACACTTTGGGGAAGCAGTCATGTGGGCAGAGTTGCACTGTAAATCAAGAACTCCATTTCTCACTCTCCCTCCCTGTACTTTTCTTCCACCTCCCAAACCCCAGAACTGCCTCTGGCTGCAACTTGCCCTCCGTTCCCACCTTATGTTTGCCTGTGTTGTACTGCACCTCCCAACAGTGACGACTCCATCTACATCTACTGTACTATTTGTGTAATGTGTGGATTCGAGGAAAATTTGATGTTAGAGTAATACCTAGTAGGTTTATTGTTTCACATGGTGTAATTGCCGAGCGTTTAAAAGAGATTGGAGAGTTGAGAGGAGTTTTAGAGAGAGATGAGAAGAGATAAAGTTTTAGAAGGATTAAACATAACTTGATTACATTTGCCCCACTGGGAGATCTTGTCCAAATGCGAATTTAAAGAGGCGGCTGTGATGAAACGAGATGCAGATCGAGTGAGGAAGATGGGGCAGATGGGAAAGACATGGAGGAATGTAATGTTGAGTCATCAACATACGAGTACATTTGGTTATTTGTGGAAGAAAGAAGGTCATTGACAACAAGAAGGAAGAGTGTTGGAGACAGGATGGAACCCTGAGGGACACCGCTGTTGATAGGGAAGTGGGTCGATGTTGAACCATCAACAATTACGGAGACAGAGTGGGCGGAGAGAAAGCACAATATGAGGAAGCAGAAAGAAGGAGGGAAGCTGAAAGAGGGAAGCTGAAAGAGGGAAGCTTAGACATCAGACCCCGATGTCAACTCTGTCAAAGGCTTTCTAGATATCAAGGCCGACAACAAAGGATTCGCCAAAGTCTCTGAAAGTAGAGGCCCAGACATTTGTCATGTAAGAAAGGATATCGCCTGTAGATCTTACCTTGGAGAAGCCATATTGGTGGTCAGGTAAAAGACTGTGAGATTCAAGATGCTTGAGAAAATGTGAATTGAGAAGACATTCAAAGATTTTGGAAACAGTAGCAGTCAGAGCATTGGGATGGTAGTTAGAAGGGTTTGAATGATAACCCTTCTTTAAAATAGGCATGTTTCCAGGAAAGATGATAAGTTTTGGTTTTTAAACAAAAACTAAACAAACGAGCAAGCACGGGTGCAAGTTCTGAAGCACATTCCTTCAAGACACGGGGAGGAATGCCATCTTTGTCCATAGGCCTTGCTTATGTCCAGAAAGAGGAGTATTTTTTTGACTGCATGAAAAGAGATTACAGGGAGGGACATAGGATTGGCGAGAGGAGTATCAGAGGGAGATGGAATGTTAGAGTCATCCAGTGTGGAGTTAGAGAAGAAAAGAGAACCCAAAAGAGATGCTTCATCGGTCGGAGAGAGAGCGATCGTATCATCGGAATGGAAAAGCGAAGGAAAGGTAGAGCGACAGAAGTTATTGGAGATACTTTTAGCTGAGGACTAGAAAGATCTATTCGTGGAAGAAGATGAGAGGTTGTCAGATTTCTTTTGAATGAAGGAACGCTTTGCTTCATGAATAACATGTTTGCAATGATTTCTGGCAGATATGAAAGCTGAATGCGAGTCGGAGGAAGAAAAGTTTTCCATGTCCGACGTGCGGCAACCCTTGCACGAATGGCTTGCAGAGCAGGAATTATTGAACGAAGAATTGGTAGGAGAGATCGATTTGAAAAAGAAGGGGATATAAGCCTCCATTCCTGCAACAATAACCTCAGCTACACGTTCAGCAGAGCCCGAGGAGAGGCAGCAATCTTTCCAGGGAAAGTCAGAGAAGAAGTTTCGTAAACCAGCCCAGACAGCATTATTGAAATGCCAATACTGGCGTTTCGTCGGAGCAGTCGGTTGAGAAAAAGTGGTGGTAAGTAAAGTGATGTTCACAACATTGTGGTCAGAAGAACCAATTGGAGGTGAAATTGTGTAGTTGTGATGCAACGGATTGGAAGTGAAGAATAAATCCAAAGTATTGGTGGTGTGGTCATGACAATCTGGGATATGGGCAGGGTGGGTGATAGTATGTTCCAAATCATGAATAATGGAAAATGTAAGAGCTTCAACCCCCACCAACAATCCGTGTGGGAAGATTTCAGCCACTCCCTGTGGTGTACATTGAAGTCTCCGAAATAGAGAAATTCTGCTTGAGGGTGTTCAGATGTCATGGCCTCGTGGCAAGAATTCAGATAGTCAAAGAAAGCTACAAAGTTTATAGAATTGGGAGAGCAGTAAGTGAAACAGTGAAAGATAGTGATGGTCGGGAGACTAATCTTCAGCCAGATGACATCAACGTTTGGAGACTCGAAGTCCACAAGGCGTAGAGCAGGCACGTTGATGTTGGAGTAAACACAGACTCCTCCTTTGAAGTGGAATCGTGAGTAAAGGTTGTCGTTCAAAATTTCAAAAGATTTAACACGAACATCAGGTGACAATTGGGTCTCTGAGAGAAGCAAGATATTAGGAGAGGAGCTTGCTAGATTATGCTCAACAGAGGAAAGATTCTAAGAAAGACAACGAATATAGGTGAAATTAATTGAAAGAGTCGCGTTGGTTCAAAAGGGTTTTGGGAGGGACCGATACTACTACTACCTGAGCATCCCCTCTCGTTGGCAACAGAGACAGGCAGGTCACCAGAGACTCTTCGCACCACGTAATGCCGGGAACAAGGGACCATTAACTTTTCGGACTTTATCCTATTTAATTGGAGGCTGTCTGAGGGAAATGAGAGGAAAGATAAATAAAAGAGAGAGAATGTGAAGTGAGGAGTGAAAATGAGTGAGTAAGAAAAGTGTATGATGAAAAGTGTGTGATGTTTGTTTGCAAGAAAGAGAGATTAAAGCTCGCCCGGTAGGTATAGTTTGAGTGAGACAGAAATAAGACCAGCAATCCTGACACGGAGAGTGTAAGATGGTTCCGGGCACCGCTTTAACGCTCCTCAGTCAGAATGGTAGTACTACCCTGAGCGGTTACCGTCAACAACCTACTACCTAAAATTTGCAAATTGGGTCACTAAATTCAACCAAATATTATGTTTGAGGTCAACATCAGCCAAAAGGTCAACAGAGGCCAGATTTCTAAAATTGTCAATTTTCATTGCATTGACTTAAAATTTGACAAGCATTTTAATATCGGCTCACTGAATTCAACCACGTATTATTTTTGAGGTCAACGGAGACCAAAAGGTCAACATAGGCCAAATTGCTAAAATTCTCAATTTTAATCCGATTAATTTGAAATTTGAAGAGCATTTACATATTGGTTACTGAATTCGCTCACCTATTATTATTGAGGTCAATACAAGCCAAAAGATCAACATATGCCATATTTCTATAATTGTCAATTGACAACCGATTGACTTGAAATTTGAAGAGGATTTGCATATCAGGTCAATTAATTCAACTACCAATTATGTTCAAGGTCAATAGGTCAACATAGGCCTAATTTTTAAAACTGAAAGATAGCGCCAAAAACTTTATGAATCATGATATCTCAAAAAGTTGCGGATAGGTTTTGACAAAACTAGGTGAATGAGTTGTTTCGGTGACAATAAGAACAAGTGGATTATATTTTGGTTCAGATCCAGGCCATCAGTGGAATACAAAACATAAACTGTTTAGCCTGGTGGAGGTATGCACTCTACCAAGTGCTGTTCTTCTTTGTTCTGTTTTGCCAAGTGTCGCTCTATGATTGATTTTTCATTTGTCTTCTGTCTGTATTCAATCGCCTCCAGATGGCAATTTAAAACCGATATTCACGAAACTTCAGGAAAAGGTAGAGTTGGTCATAAACAAAAAACCTGTTGATTTTTAGGTCAAAAGGTCAACATAGGCCGAAGATCAACAACATTGTCAAATTTCTCAAATCAGTTTTCATCTGATTGACTTGAAATTGGAACAGGATTTGCACATTAGGTCAATTAATTCAAGCACCAATTACTTTTGAAGTCAACCAAGGCCAAAAGGTCACCATCGGAACACATAAGACCCATTAAACCCCTAAAACCATATAGACCACATTAAACCCTTTAGAACCTTTAGACCCTGAAGACCCCAAAGACTCTTCAGACCACAAAGACCATATAGACCCCCATTAGACCCTTTAGACCTGTAAATACCATTGAAACATACCCTGAACTCCCCTTCAAACTTTTAGACCATTCTAGACCCTTTAGACCTTTTAAGACCTTTTAGACGCTTAGACCACTTGACCCTTTAGACCCATTTTGACACCTTAGATGCCTTTCGACCATTTAGACCCCTTAAGATCTTCCAAGACCCTTTGTACAACTTGGACTCCTGAAGACATTTACACCCTTTAGACCACTTAAACCACTTGACCCTTCAACCTTTAGATGCATTAGACCCCTTTAGACCATAACTCCTATTAGAAAATACGATTTTGATTTTTCGACCCCGTTATGTATTTATTCATATGCAGCCTGTGGCTGCTTGGCTGAATTATTTTTGGGGGGTGCGGCTCTGCCGCTGTTGCATTGCCCCCATCAGCAGCTAGCTGGTACACATTTTGCCAACATCGGAAGGACGACAACTGAGTCGACCCACCTTGTGTTAACTCAACAGCACAACAGGAGCTTGAACTCAAGACCCTTGGATCTTAAGCCAACCACCTTAACCCTTAAGCCAATACCAGGTGTTTTTAGACCCCAATAAGACCATTACAGATCATTACAGACCCCTATAGATCCTTTGGACCAGTTAGATCTTGAGACCTTCACATCCCTTGGACACCTGAGACCCTTTAGTCCTGTACATCCATTAGTCTCCTTTGGATGCACACAACACAAACATCAATGGAGTCTTTTTGCAATATACAGATGACTTTTTCAGCAAGTAATGTGCAATCACGAGCAACCCAGAGGGTGGGTACTCTGGTTAGTTGAACATAAATTGCATATTGCATTCCTGAATTGTTTCACCAATCAAAATGTAGGTCAGAACGGGTATGGGAGTATGTGCCGCAGCAGCGCGTCACGTCCACTTTCTACTGGTATTTCAGGGATCTCCGTCTGGCCATCCCCCAGGCAGATGCCAGGCGCATCCCCATGTCCTTGAGATGCCGATCAATCTGCTGCTACCACGAGGTATGTGGTCGGCCTGTTGGCCTCCTTCACTCACAAGGCTTCCTCGACGAGAGCATCTGTTGAGCAGGATCAGCATCAGGAAAACAAGTCACATTTCCATACAGCCGCAGATGACGCTCATGGACTATACAGGTAGCTAATCTCATCTGAGTCTCTGTCAGCAACTTCTCATTGGGCACAAAGTCTGACCAGTGATAGCCAAGGATTCTTCAAAGAGACCTGGTACCAAAGGAGTTAAGTCTCCATCTCAGATCCCTGGTCAGAGTCCAAGTCTCACAATCATAGAGCAAGACCAGAAGCACCAATGACTTAGACTCGGACTTTCGTCCTCCTGCATAGATACCGACAGTGCCAAACCCCACGATCCAGTGAATCCATGACTCTCCAGCCCCAACACAGATGTATATTTACCTCTGGCTAACAAAACCGAGAAGCATTTTGTTTTTGAGATATAAAGCTCAAAGGGTCAAAGATCAAGGTTACAAAAATCATCAATTTTCATTCGATTGACTTAAATTTGTACAAGGTTTGCATATCAAGTCACAGAATAGACCATAGACCATGTTAGACCCTGAGACCCCCAAACACCATGAAGACCCCATTAGACCCTTTAGACCTGTAACTACAGAGACATGACAAACGTAAATAGACACTTTAAATTTATTCATTTCATCTGTATAACGCAATTTTAATCAATGATTTGTACTAAAATTCGACTATTTCTTTGCCGAAATGAGTTATTGGGTCTTGTACGACAATTAACTATGCCTCAAACCCAGGGAGCCCAATAACTTTCAATTTTCAAAGAGGACGAATTGTTGGCCATTGGGAAAGGTAGCATCAGCTCGTGTCAGATAGCTCAGAACCTTGGCATTCTGCTTTCTATGGTCAATCTGGTGATTGTGCAATTCACGAGGAAGGCAAGGGATGCAGAGCTTCCCATTCTGATCACCCTGGGCCCTCAGAAAGGTGTCTTCAAGCTGTCAAGCGGTCCATTGAGAAAACTCCCCATTGCAAGGCAGCAGATGTTGCAGAGGAGGTCCAAGTTAGCTCAAGAACCGCCGTGCAGTACGTTCATCAACTGGGCTACTATGGGAGAGCAGCGAGGAGAAAACCTATTCCTAGACCAGCCAACATTCAAAGGAGAAAGAAGTGGGCTGACGAGATGGCCACCAGACCCTTGGAGTTTTGGCAAACTGTAATTTTTTTTCAGATGAGTCCCAATTTGCTCCATTTTCTGACAATGGACGTGTATGAGTCCAGAGACTTCCCAGTCAAGAATTTTCTTTGAATCGATTGCAGCCAACTGTCAAACACGGTGGTTTTTCAGTGACGCTGTGGGGAGCAATCTAGAGCGCTGGTCGGTCAGAGCTTGTGGAGTGTGTTGGCAACATTAACACTACAACACACATTTCTCTCCTTGAGGATGGACGTCTACCTGTCTTCTCCACTGAGAAGATGGTCAAAAACAACACTGTTCATGGAAGATGGAGCTCCATGCCACACTGCAATAAAGACCAAAAAATGGCAGGACAGAAATGGGATCAAGTGGCTTCCATGGCCAAGTCATTCTCCTGACATGAATCACATTGAACACCTCTGGGCCATATTGACTCGAGCTGTGCGGAAAATGTCCAGGAAACCAACATCATGGGCAGAATTGCAGAAACCTTTTGAGTGAAGCCTGGGCAGAAATGCCACAAGAGAAAATTTCTGAACTTGTGAGTTCTATGCCTGAAAGAGTAAAAGCATTGAAATCTGTAAAATATTGGTGTCTGTATTAAAATGGATCAAAATTCCTACAAATGTTGAATAAATAAATTCTTTGAAAATCAAGGTGTCTCTTTACTTCTGTCATGTCTCTGTACTGTTGGAGCATACCATCTAGACCTTCAGACCCCTTCGACATTTTAGACCACTTTTGAGCCCTTGGACCTTTTGAGACCCATTGGGCCGCTTTGATCCCTTGACCCTTTCGACCCATTTGAATACTTTTGATCCCTTTAGACCTTTAAGACACCTTAAGACTTTTAAGACCCTTTTAACTCATGAAGACATTTAATTACATCCTTTAGACTGCTTATACCCCCTTGACCATTCGACCTTTAGACCCAATGAACTCCTATATAGACCCTATAACTACTATTAGAAAATATATTTTCCATCTTTTGACCCCTTAAGACCCCTATATTCCATTATAGACGCGCAATAGACACTTTGGACCACTTAGACCCTTTTGACATCTTATTAGGCCCTTCAGACCTGAAGACCCATTAGACCCCTTTAGATGCATACCATACAAATATCTACAGTCTTCATGGAATAAACAAACTCTACTTTTTCAGCAAGTAATGCACAATCTCTCACCACCAAAAGAGTGGGTACTCTACTAGGTTGAACATAAATTGAATATTGGTCACTGAATAGGTTTAACAATCAAATCCGAGAAGCATATTGTTTTTGAGGTCAAAAGCTCAAAGGGTCAAACGTCAAGGTTGCACAAAATCATCAATTTTCATCTTATTGACTTGGATCACCAAAATTTGGTTACAGACTTGGTTCACCAAAAATTAGAACCATCAATTTAGTCTTTTTGACATGTCAACGGTTTCCATGCCACCAATTTCACCCCCATTATAATCAAATTAGCAGAAGCCCATGGTAAAAATACCATGACAGAAAAAAAGGAGGCCTTATATTCTCGCACTGGTTTAAGGAGCTCAAAAATGGGAGGTTCAATAAGGAATACCTCTCTTGAGGTGTTGTACACACCTGCCACTGAAAGAAAAGAGAGGGTTAAATGAGTTGAACAACTTTTTTTTTGTCTGTATTGTCGAGGCTCGTATGAGAGCGAACACAATGCACAGCAAGGGGGGCACGAGGCAAGAGGGGTGGGAGAGGGATGGACAAAACAGTGGGAAACAGAGACATGAGGAATCTGTGGAAGGGAGAGGGATGGGCGGGGAACACGGGGTATACAATATGGACATTACAGGGACTTTCAGGAAGGGAAGCAGGGAATTTGAAGGAGGTAGGTTGGGGGGGATTAATGGGGGTAGAAAAGATCGAGGTTTTGGATGGGGAGAGATAAGAGGTGGTGGTGAACGGCTGTTTTGAAGGCCTGGAGGGAAGAATGGGATTAAAGAGAGTGCGGGAGTTTATTCCAAAGACTGGGAAAAAGAGGAATGAAAGAGTGAAGGTGAGCAGTGATTCCTGATTTTGGTAGTTTTACCAGAAGGGGGTTTCTGGCGGACCTTGAGTGCCTTGCGGAAATATGGGGGGGGGGGGGATATCACAGACGGAGCAGGGGCGGCGAGACCAGAGAAGAGACGGTAGAAGACAGAAAGACCACCGACCTGCCTGCGGTGAGAGAGTGGGAGGCCCAATGACTCAGCCTCACTGCGGGAGATACCATTGATCCTAAATACCTTGTTTTCTACAGCGTGAATCTGAGAAAGGTGAGAGGCAGGAGCACCAACCCAGAGGGGAGTGTGGCTGTGGCTAGTGTGGGGAGTGCTAGTGGCTGAATAACATAATCAAGGAACCACTGGTTGCATGGATGACCCACAAAATATGTAACGGAGAAGCAAGTCAATACCTATGAATTTTTTTCTTTTAATCCATGAACAAACTTTGGTACAACATGGGTGATAAAGGTTGTGGTCAAGTTTCATCAGAATTGTGTGTGTGGTTTCGGAGAAGAAAGCAAATACATATTTTGGGGGGCAATCCATGCGTAGAACCCCTAAGACCCCAATTGCTTTTAATGTCATGAACAAACTTTCGTACATCACGAGTGATGAAGGTGGTGGTCGAGTTTCATAAAAATTGTGTGTGTGTTGTTTCAGAAAAGAAAGAAAATGCATATGTTGGGGGGCAACCCCCCATACAACCCCTTAGGCCCTGACATTTTTAATGTCATGACCAAACTTTAGTACATCATGGATGATGAGAGTTGCATTCCAGTTTCATCAGAATTGTGTGTGTAGTTTCTGAGAAGAAAGCAAAGACCTATTTTGGGGGGCAAGCCCCTGTAGGCCCCCTTCGAGCTCGATTTTCTTTTAATGCCATGAACACACTTTGCTACACACGGTGATGAACGTTGTGGTAACGTTTCATCGAAATCGGATATGTTGTTTCAGAGAAGAAGTTGCAAGTATTTGTGGATGGACGGACAGTCGGACGACGCACCTTCCCATAAGCTCCCCAGAACTACGTTCCAGGTGACCTAAAAAAATTGGGAGGATCGAGGAATCCCAGTCTTGTGGCACCCACACTGTTGTCTATACACCACCCAGGTTCAATTTTTTTTGTCTGATTCAAAAAAAATCATAATTTTCCTGTAGGTGTGGATTAATTTGAAAAATCTTTTACTTAATTTTTTTTCTCTCCGAGGAGCATTTCCATATTTCAGGGTGGGTCAGACAGACAGACAGCATTCGCATATTACATACGAGTGGGGCACTCGTGGGAAACCCAGACACATAAACATACATATTTATAATAAATATTGGATGTGATCAATAAATATTGGATTCCATCATTAGTCCACAAATTCAATATATTATGTACAACGTTTTTCGCAATATTGTTTAATTATATAATTCAATTATAAATGAACAGGGAACAAACATTATAAATATATGTGGAAACATTACACACCCAAACCAGGAATCAAATCTAGGTCCTCTGGTGAACTGTACTAATGTTCTACCATATGAGCTATCTGGGTGACCCACCGGCTGAGCATGCAATTCTGAGCAATCATTGAGGTACCAAATGGCACCTGATAAGAAGAAACTAGAGCCACTTGCGCAACCTGGTTGGACAACCGAGGTGTAAAGTTATAAGGTTCACCAACAAAGACTGTAGTCATCCAGACTGCAACACCTCTTTCAACCAGCCATTACCCTGACCAGCTGTATGAATCACCAAGGGCAAATGAAATGATACATGGCAACCAACATGCATTTCCTTAGACTGAAGGAACTGTCTGGACTAGATTTGGACATCTTTTGAAGCGTCCAGTGTGGTACAAGTGAAGACCTCTCCAATCACACCATTTCACAGCACATGAGCAGTATAAACAAAGAACAGGTGGTGAACCCCAATGATCATTCAATAGTGTCATTGTGTGGAAAAGAAACATCCGAATTGTGAAGTCTGAAATGTTCAAGACTGTATTCCATATGACAAGGCCATAGCATCATCATCCACAGCCATGCAAGAAGCTAGGACTCTGTAATTCAGAGTTATTCCACACTGGCAGCCGAGCAGGGTTACCTGGCATTGCCCATTTCTGTTCCAATCCTGTTAGCATTCTGAAGAAATCAAATTTTGTTTTTTTTCTATTTTTTTGTGAGGGTAAAAAACATTTCCCTACACCCACTAAGGAATGGGATCAGGGATCATATCGTATTTACAAAGCTACAAAGTATTTACAAAGTTTTTCATATAGCTGAGGCAGGTATCGAGTGATTTTTTTTAAATCCAAAAAAACCACCAACTTTTTAATCAAAATTTTCAAAAAAATATTTTTCTTGAAACACTACTTGGCACTCACTGATGAATTTCTGAAAGCTTGACGAAGATCCGTTTGGCCGTTTCTGAAAAACAATGGCGATACAAACAGACACACAGACAGACAAACATCTCTCTTATAGTATTGATGATGCAAAACAATTGCTTCATCGCGGTGTATTCTTTTATTGACGAGGGGGGTGTAGTGATAACAACAATAGCTTTCCATAGTTAAGTGTAGGTATATGAGACACATGAAGGAAATGACAGTTTGAGAGGACCAGAGCAGTACAATGTAAGGCACCATGCTCAGTATCTCAGAATAAAGTTAGAATCATACCTGTACCTCTGATACCAGTGTCATCCAGACCCCATTGCTTTACTGACACTCAACTCCTTGTATGTGTTTGGTATGTGTATTTTGACTGCCAGTACCCCATTCACACCCACCATTCTGAAAAGTTGTTGCTTTCTGTTGTTGAGCTCTTCCATAAGCCTACACTTCCAGATAGAAATGATATTAGTTTTACAAAGTACATTATTTGCATTCAATTTTTTAAAGGTTGACTGAAACGGTTTGGAAAACCTGAAATTAAATTTTGTGCCAGATAGTTGCAGCTACCTTCAAAAGACTCAAGTGTTGAAATCAAAGTGCATGATAAGCCCTGGGATATTTAAAACACAAGAGCAGCAAAGCCTTTCCAGTCGATATTATGCAGACAATTGCCACGCACAGTACATTATGGATGACCTTTCCCAAAAACCGAAGACAATGACTCACAACTGCAACCACTGACTGAGGGTCTGTTATACCCTATTAAATGATGACTTTTCTCATCCACTTATTCATGACTGGGCACTTTTGCTTTCATTAGCCGAGACCCCACTCAGTTCAGTGGGAGATAGGGTTTTGCATGGTGTGTGTGTGTGTGTGTGTGTGTGTGTGTGTGTGTGTGTGTGTGTGTGTGTGTGTGTGTGTGTGTGTGTGTGTGTGTGTGTGTGTGTGTGTGTGTGTGTGTGTGTGTGTGTGTGTGTGTGTGTGTGTGTGTGTCCGCGTGCGTGCGTGCGTGCGTGCCTGTCTGTCATTTTGTCAATAAATTATAACATTTTGCATTTGAGATTTTTTCATCAAATTTTCAACAAACCCTTTACTTTGAAAATATGGAGAAGTTGTTGTTCTTCTTTCGGCTGCTCCCGTTAGGGGTCGCCACAGCGGATCATCCGTTATGATCCGCATACTGATTTGGCATAGGTTTTACGCCGGATGCCCTTCCTGACGCAACCCTGGTCACCTCTTACGACACAGGGATAAGGATTGGGTTTCGCCATGATTCCGGGCTGCCCTACACCCTCTCATAGTGTGGCCCAGCGCAGAGAGCCCGTCCTCAAGCGATCCTCCAACCCAAACCTCCGAGTAGCCGGATTACAGGCACACGCCACTACGCCCGGTATCTTTGAAAATATGGAGAAAATAAATTGATAATTGGGTCAAAATGTCAAAATGCAAAGTCACTAAGTACATATTGACTTTATTAGCCAATCTGCCATATGTCAGTGTGAGATGACCCGGTTTTGGAATCACTTCCGTGTTTCTTTATTTTGTTTGCTTGCATTTTGAAATGCTTTCTAGATTAATCATGCAATGACAATTTCATATATATATATATATATATATATATATATATATATATATATATATATATATATATATATATATATATTATTCAATCGTCATCATGGCTTTGTCAGTTTAAAATAATTAAAAATTAAAATCATCTTGGAAGGCATTCCTCAGATGTTTGGCTTGATAAACAACTGGCAATATTCTTGTCTACTTTCCTTCAGCAAATTACTCTGTCTTGATGACATACTCTGATAACCCATTTCAGCATATGGGATTCCCCCTTTTTTGGCTCTTCTCTAACACTGGAGATACACTGTACATTGAAATAATAATTTCCCCTTTTTCAAAAATTTCCATTGCAAAAATGCGACTTCTGTTCTAATGGCACAAGGAAACTCATTTACCACTGGCAAGAATGTTACTCTGTCTAATAGATACAAAGAAAAGAGCGAACATCTGTGCCAAGATTAAGTAAGGAAGTACTATTCCCTCATGGTTGGAAGAGAAAGTTTTTGCAACCGTCAAAACAATTGCACAACGAAGTAATTGCTCTAAAAACAGTTGTGTGGTCGAGTATATTGTAACAAATATTGTGCAATTTTCAAGCATGCTGTTTGGTTCTTACCCCACACACACGAAGTGTAAAGCAGAGTTAAGCAATTGCTTCATTTCTGTCTGTCTGTCCTATCTACAAACTTCAGTTCATGATTGAGGAACAACTTAATTTCAATTAAATGTTGGATTTTGAACATTAATCGGAATATGAACCAGAAAACAAACCTGTAGTTTAGCAGTACTTTGGCTTTGAATCCGTCTAAATGCGCATGCACAGAGAGGAGTGTGATAATATTTTTACTCTGTCTGTCTAGTGGTCGAACAAAATTGAAAATCATTCCAAACATGAAAATTACTGTCTTTAAGGACGTCATAAAGGACACAAACAACAGATACGAATAACTAATATAATGTGTTAAATAAGGTGGTATGCAAGACAAGCGGTAAACTTCCGGAAGTTGTTTTTCTATGACCTTTAAAATCTATATTTTCTTTCAATTGAATTATAGACTTGAACATTGTAGAGCACCAACTGTCATTTTTCAAAACACTTCCATTTAGCAGTACTTGGACAAAATATTGTGGCATTTTACATCATCACTATAATCAAATTTGCCACTCGTAGACCCCACCCATGTCCTTGTTTCTCAAGACAGTTTGGGTTAAGGTGTTCCATGAAGTCTCTAGTTGTAACTGTAGTGAGCCTATATGTATAAGTTAACTTATAATGCGAATAATATGCATATTGTGGAATATAAATCACAACAAGAGTAAGAATTGCTTTACAATACATGTCCCCTACCAGGAGACATTTTTAAAGTCCATAAAGGGCATAACTCTGTGAAAAATTGACGAATCACCTTGAAACTCGAACATGTTCTGAAACTTATCATAATAAAGCCATGTACCAAGTTTCAGTTGAATATGTTAAAGGGTATGGGGGGAAAAAAGTCTGAAAAACCACGGGTGGGATGGACGGACGGACGGACAGACAGAGTGCAAACCTATAGTCCCCTCAGGTAAAACTGATAGGGGACTAATAATGCAAGTAAGTTTCCTGTTCCAATGATGTGATCAAACCAATCATTTAAAATTACATCATTATTTGTGTTATTTCCAATTGTGACATGTTGCACAAACTTTAAAACAGTGCTAATGTATATGGATGTATTCAATATAATATAACTTACATCCCCAACACCTGAAGATCCAAAAGCATATCATCTTTAACTAAAATTGTTATTAATTAGATGTTACATAAAAACACAATGTTACAACAGATCAATGTAATCTGAGGTCAAACGCCAAAAATGTTAAAATGCCTTTAAAATGTTTACCTGGAAGAAAGCGAGGTTGAAGAAATTTGTATTTCTGTATGGACCTGTAAGAGCTTATTCCTGCTTGCTCCTGCCTGCATGAGTGAACAAACCATTGAAGGTATATTCTTCGCCTGATGAGCTCTTGTGCGGTAAAAGGTAAGACCTTATCTGAGCAGTAGCCATCTGCTTGGTTGGGGATTTACCATTGTCCTGGATAACTATTGAAAGGCTGGCTTTGGAGAGTTCAGGCAGGATTATCATCTCACTTGTCATTTTCTTGACCTTGACCCCAACATACTTTCCTTTACTTTCTTCCCATGACCCAGATTTAAGTAACTATATAACACAGAAATTCATCAATGGGTTCATAAATAAAGTAGAGATCACAAAAATACAAAAACTGGTAAGTTTTCCTGACTTCAAATTCTTAATGTAAAGAGGAAACATTGTTTTGTTTTGTTTTGGATAAAATAACAGGCATTATGACAACATGTTGTTTGGAAGGAGAATAAATAAACAGATTTCAATTTTAAGCAATGCCCTCTCAATGAAGCATCATCATAGTAAAGTAAGTATTGAACATTGAGAGTGTACACACACACACACACACACACACACACACACACACACACACACACACACACACACACACACACACACACACACACACACACACCTTAACACCAAGATTCAATTTTCTTCGCATATCTTAATGGCTCTCTTTTTGTACTGTTGAATCTTCTATGAGAGACACCCAGAGTGACCATAAAGAGGCAGAGCAGGAAGCTGGGACAGACAGTCACCGCCTCAATACCATGCCATGCATTAATGCCGCACTAAGCTCGCAATCAACAGGGAGCCAGAGGGGTGTTTGGGAATAGACAAAATGCGACAGCTGACGCCTCACGGTTGTTCTAAGGTGGTGGAAAAATTAGGAATGGAGCAACAAAATACACAAAGACAGTGCATGGAAGGAAATAACCCCAGACCCTCCTTAACCCACCGACCACCACGGATCTTATGAGGAGGTTAGTGATGGCTGGAACAAAGAAAAACAAAAAAACGAAGAAAGAAGCAAAAGCAAGGCAAACTCAAAATGGCAATAAGATGGTATCTACCGTAAGATTCTGTTTGTTTACCATGGCGTGTCCAATGCTTGAATGCTACGCAGAGAGGGGGAGGAAAAACGGAAAATATAAAAGTTGTAAACTGAAAAATTGTTACTCAAAAAACAAGATGGCAGCAAAGTGTTAGTACTTTATCACCTCCAGCTGTGAAAGAGGTTAGTAAATGATAAATTCATGAATGAAAAAGGTTAGTACTAGAGCTGGTAGTGTGGTTAGGCACAGCAGAACTAGCAGCGAGGCGGAGCGAGACACGGCTTCTGGGCGAGGAACACCACGCGCGCACACGCTGGATGTGCGTTTTTCCACATGATGTTTTAGCAAGCATTTAATGACTGATGAGAATCCTCAGTGCTAATGTATGTATAAATATATGTTAAATGTTACTTGCTTTGTAAAATACCATAGAGGGTTGCAGATCTGAAAAAGACAGCATGAGATTGTGGTTAGATTGTAAGGTCGGTGCAAGAAACAGATCTCGAATATCATGATCTGTGTTTTATCACTCTCCACATCCCCCACCTCTCTTTTAATCTTTACATTAGTTAGTTCAATAACAATTTAGACACATTGATATCCAATGTGATAAATTCACAATGGTTAAAGCAATTTAATCACTATTTGATTACAAACAATGCAATATGCATTATATTATCAAAAGGTTTTTATCATCAATTTATGGACAGGCTTTACAAAAGGCTGACTCATATATTTTTATTTTTTTCTACAGCTACCACTGCAATGGTTTTGGAAATTTGCATATTTGCAGTGTAATTCCTGATGATGAAAGCAACTTTCCTGCTGCTTCACAAATCTTTACTCATCATATTCCTGATCAACAGTATAAACTTGCATTGGCCATCTCCATGTCTCAAAATGGGATTATAGATCACCGCACTGCCACTGTCCACTAATGTGGACAGCCATCTCCCAGTATTAACTCAGTTCAGTTGTTTTTGCTTCTATAATTTTGATAATGCAAATGAAAAAAATGTTCTTTACAATGTTTAAATTGCCATTTGAAAAGTTATATTAGTCAATTTTTGGAAGAATAACATTATAAGTATAAATATGATAGCTGGTGCGAACGATATCAGTAAAAGTAGTAATGTTAGTAGGAGTAGAAGAAGTAGTAGTTGTAGGAGTTGTAGTTGTTGTTGTAGTAGTAGTAGAAGAAGTAGTAGTAGTGATTTCACTACATGATAGGTGGGCTGTGCCTAGTGCCAACAAAACTCCAACTCTCCTGTACCAGAGTAGCCACTTTACCTGCCGTAAGTTCCGTTCAACCTTCACTTGGTGCCAGCCGTCATCGTTGAACTTTCCTGTTACGGGTTCAACGAGTGCCTCAAATGCACCCGAGCCCAGGTTGATCACAAGGGACACCGCACCAGCCTTGAGTGCCAGATTTACGTAGTCAGCTGCCTTGCCCGTGTGTAGAATGAGTCCATTCCGTTGAAGGGTCTTGAACCATAATGAAATCTCATCACTGCTGCTCTGAATGGGGCTTGTTGCCAGATCATAGGAAAAGTACTCAGAGCCCCTGAAGGTCGCCTCACTTTCTTCCCTGTCTGCGATACAAGAAAAAGAACAAAAAATGAAGCATGCTCAGAGTACTATTTCCAAAGGGCAAGATTTAAAGGCTCTATTTCATGGAGGGAAATTAAAGCTCCAAAGGGAAAAGTTGATGCTATGTAATAATTTTGAAACTAATCTCAGAGATCTATGCTGTCTAGCCACCACAATCTTGAATTACAACTTGAATTAAATGTCTTCAGCATCTGCACAATCATTTTCTGCACCACCAATTGGATCAAAAAAATCATAATTTATATGAAATATATTTCACGACAGCCCCTTTTATAGGCCAAGGAAAACTTACTTTTAGGAATGTGATTGACTCTGTACCAGCAATTTCCAGGATAAATAGTCAAAGAAAACATTAAAATGTGGAAAATTTACAAACCCCAGATCAACCTGTGCATCTACCTCAAATTTAAATAAAAAACTTAATTATCCAACAAATAAATGATTAAACCTTCCTCAAACATTACACCTGTTGTTTCAACATTTTGTTATTAAGGAAATAAATTATCCCGATACAGCATATAAAATGGAATTCCTCTGATCTCAAAAATTTTAACACAAAATTATAAGATCTATAATGTGGTAATGAAGAACCATTAATGAAGAAATTTTAACAAACCAAAACATTCTGATGAAATTAAGTGAACATACTCCAGACTGAAAGGAAGGAATACAGAAGCTACTCTTGAACCAAAAACAAGATGCATAAAGTTGGAGGGCTCTGTAAGAGAAGCATTGAGACAAAAACCCATTCTTAAAATTTCTTAAAATAGTATCTTTTTATTGTTTGTTAGTGATGATTTTGAGCAGAGGAAAAACGGCAGTACGTGGATGATTTATCCTTATGACAGAGGCCCTCCTTCAACTTTATAAAAATAGAGAGATAGAAGTGAAAGATCCTGCCTATGAAGATAATGTGGAAGACCATCTTACATCATTTTCGTATTAATCTGGTTGCTATAAAAAGAGTTATTTATTCAGCCAAACCTCTCGCAAAGGTCAGCATAACAATCTACCTGAACTAACCTCAACAACTTAGATTGATATGGGATTTAAATGTATGCTATCCAAACAGGATATTTCAAGTCAATAAATTACTGAGAAAATGATATGAGGTCAGCAGTTTATAATGTGTTTTGAAATTATAATCTACATTTAAGAGATATATATGAAAAACTCCCAGATTATGAAAAAGCATTTCAAGGAATGGCCAAAAGGAGTTTTAATAATCAAACGATATTCATGGTTTACATGTTTTGAAAATCCACACCTTTATCAGCAGCAAGAAATATATTATAACTCTTCCAGAGGTAATAATAAATATTAAGTGGTAATCGATAAAAAGCTATAATAAATATTCCGAATAATGATAACAAAAGCAAAACACGGTCAGTTCCTGCACATATTTATCCAGCCAATTATTAGAATATCAAATGTAAGTTTGAAGAAAACAAATAAACTTTCAGTAAATCTGTATTCCCCAACAGATTCTAATGAAATTAGGATATTAAGAGTTTCTGGTAAAAATGTTTAGGAAAAAGTTTCAAACCAACATATCAACCTTCTCTGTATAAAATACTTTTAGGGCAATATATAACAAACATTTTCATGATTACTTCGTTCACAAAATTGTAATAAACCAGAGTTGGTGTCAAAGCCACCCAATGCTCGCCTGTTTATACATTTATCGTTTTTAAAAGACTCGTCTAATAATTAATATTTTTCATAAAGCATTGCAGTGAAGTCTGAGCCAAATAATTTTAAAGAAACATATGTATTGGTATATTGTAATCAGTAACAAGAGCGCAAGTGAGCACAATATACGCCCGAACAAGAAGGTATATACAGAATTGTGCTACTACATGGAAAGCAGCATCCTGGTTGCCATGGCAACCACTTTAGATGATGAACGTATGTCGGGACACACCGTCTCCACAGTCTGTACCTATGTACCAGATATGAAACGTGAAAGTAGAAAAGTTTGGGAGTTAGAGTGTGGACAGGAACAGATGGAAAACAGCATCCTGGTTGCCATGGCAACCACTTTAGATGACGAGGGTATGTCACAACACACCGTCTCCACAGTCTGTACCTATGTACCAAATATGAAACGTGAAAGTTGAAAAGTTTGGGAGTTAGAGTGGAGACAGGAACGGATGGAAAACAGCATCCTGGTTGCCATGGCAACCACTTTAGATGACGAATGTATGTCGCGACACACCGTCTCTACAGTCTGTACCTATGTACCAAATATGAAACGTGAAAGTTTAAAACTTTGGGAGTTAGAGTGTGGACAGGAACGAGCGGACGGACGGATGGACAGACAGACATATGGATGGACGGACGACCGGTATCACATAATACGCCCCGATATATATATATATATATATATATATATATATATATATATATATATATATATATATATATATATATATATATATATATATATATATATATATATATATATATATATATATATATATATATATCGGGCATATAAAAATAGTGTGGTAGATAAAAACATTAGAAAGGAAAAAATAACTTGCACCAAAAACTTTAACATTTTCACGCTCACGCTGACGCTGACACTGACACTCACGCTGACGCTCACGCCGGGGGTATCGCTATAGCTCTCTGTTCTTCGAACAGGCGAGCTAAAAATAGAAGAAGAGATGTTTGGTGCTACAGAACTTTAATATGCAAGAAAACAAACACGACGTGTTGACCAAAGCCTTTGGTGCTGTATTCCTCAGGGTTGAAACACAGCAAGAGAGTCAGTAAGTGAGAGAGTGTGCATATATAGGCTTATCTCTGTAAAATCAACAATGATTGGTTCATCAGTTATGACATCAATGGTAATCTGAGCCCCCATTGGTTGCCCACAATCATCAGTATCTCTGGATCTGATTCTCTGGAGCTGTTAGTATCTCTTGCTCCTATTATCTGGAGCTGTAGGGAGCTACCCTGGAAGTAATCGCAAACACAAGTATCATTCCAAAGATGTCAGAGCCACAGGTAATTCAAAATATCTCATTGTGTTGTTCGAGTTGGAGGAAAGGTGATATGATGGTCGAAAATATAAATAGTGCAAAGAACTGAACACAGGGAAATCACACCATTGTCAACATATGGTCACTTCTGGATGGCTGACTTAGGCCTCAGTCACATTTGCTCTACGGCGCGGATACAGCGGCCGTACGCCCTCTGAATTTACAGAAACGTGCGGCGGCCGCAGAGTTTCTGAGGTGGCCTCAGGGTGACCCTACACCATTTGGCTATATTTTACAGGCCGTAAGGTCGCCGTGGAATTATAACGCGGAGTTATAACTTTTTTCATTTCTACGTTCGCCGTAGCAATTCGACAAGCCGAAAAAAAAAAACTGGTAAAAAAAATAAAATAAACTAACCCATTTGTTACCGTCAGTCTGGCCGCACGTTCGCCTTAGGGCCCCCTGCGGGCACCTTGAGGCTACCTTGCATCTGCCTTGAAAATTCTATGGCCGCCGCAGAGCCGCCTTAGGTTCACCGTGCGACATCAAATCAAAGACCGTACAGCAACCCCACATTTTCGGTCTCCACAATTTCTAAGACCTAAGGCCGAAGTCACATTTGCTCTACGGCGAGGATACAGTGGCCATACGCCCTCTGAATTGACAGAAACGTGCGGTGGCCGCAGAGTTTCTGAGGTGGCCTCAGGGTGGCCCTACGCCATTTGGCTATATTTTACAGGCCGTAAGGTCGCCGTGGAATTATAATGCAGAGTTATAACTTTTTTCATTTCTACGTTCACCGTAGCAATTCGACAAGCCGAAACAAAAACACTGGTAAAAAAAAATAAAAAAAATTAACCCATTCGTTACCATCCGTCTGGCCGCACGTTCGCCTTAGGGCCCCCTGCGGTCGCCCTGCGGTCGCCTTGCGGTCGTCTTGCAGGCACCTTGCGTCTGCCTTGAAAATTATATGGCCGCCGCAGGAACGCCCTAAGGTCACCGTGCGACATCAAATCAAAGACCGTACGGCAACCCCACGTTTTCGGTCTCCACAATTTAGAAATACGCCATGCAACTCCCCGGAAAATAAAAACATATGTGACTGCTACATTGTGTGACCATGGAAATACTGCGGCCGCTGTATAATTGCTAATGGCCGTAGATTTTGGAGACCCCACGGCCGCCGTAGCAAATGTGACAGGCCTTAAGAAGGGGAGTGATCAGGTGTGGCTTGGTTTTGGTCATCATGGTGGCTTTTCCCACCGAAACTCGTGCTGATGGCCTGTCGGATTGTTTGAAAGCACATTTTTGACAGATTACAGGGGGATAAAACGTGAAGATGGCCAAAGAAAGCGATTTTACACACACACACATACCGGGCATTAAGACAGCAGCTTTCGATGCAAATAACGACGCATAATCCTATATCACAATTAATTAACCTCACACTTATGCTGATACATGCACTAAGTGAAATAACTACCACTAAACTATGCAAAATTATCCCTGATATGGTTTCCCCACTACAGTATAACAAATGCCATTTTTGACTTCAAATACGGCAAACAAAATAGGATATAGTACAGTTCATACTTAGATATTTTAACAGAATGCTCCTCAATCTTTCAGATTGTGAAAGGAAATTCCATATTGGACACTATTGCTTCATGGTGTCTTGTGACTGTGGCACCCTCCCCTGTTCTGTGATGCTCTGGGAAACACCCACCCACTCTCCAAAGCATCACGTATTTTGTGAATGACCACTCACTACTACAACTATAACTACTATGACTACAACTTTATTCTTCTTCTTTTATGGCCACAATTATTACCACGACCTTGTAGGGTTAAGCAGGGAAGCTTGGCACAAGTCTTTCATGAACCATCTGGCCAAACCTGACATTCCACTAAGATTAGAGCAGGAATTTGTAATTTGTTCATGGTGTTGGTGATAGCTTGCCTAATATTTGCGAAGGACACCATGAGATCTTTAACATCCAATAACGAATGCCGGCAGACAGGACACATGTTTAACGGCCATCTGAGAGACCGCACGCACACATTGATGAAGCACCCTGCCTGTGAAACACCGGGATGATAGTTTATATCTGTGCTGAAATTCAACCCAGAATGCAATATGTTTATGCAACTAAGAGGCCATCCTGCCAGCCCCACGACAACTACTTTAATGACCCCAAGTAATCCAACCTTCTTGTGGGCTCAGCATAGCAAGTAGATTCACACAATTCTCAATTTCATGAACCGGCTGGACAGGCCTGACGTTCGACTGAGCTTTTGACTGGAATTTTGCCAGCATTCTGGTGATAACTCACCTACAATCCTTGTGAAATACATGGTGGGATCTCTAACATCCTCCAAGTAATGCAAGTTGATGGGTCCCCAGATGAATGTCAATCCAAGAGAAAGTACACTTTGTGATGTGAAGCCCTATGTCTAAAATATCAATGCAACAGATAAGTTTATTGTCCGACTAAGAATCAAACTCAGAATAATTAGCTCAATGGTAAGTGTACGATCTCAGCATAATTCTGTCATACCGTCTTACCCAGTACATGATAATTGAATATTGTAAGGCACTCGGGAGTGCAACATCATTGATTTACATTAGGGTTGCCAATACTGAACACCAAGATAGTTTTATGTACATAGCAGCCATAGCCATGCCTACCGATCACTTTGCTGATAGGTTTAATCAAAAGACAGCATGTTCCACTTCACACTCTCTCACACACACACACACACACACACACACACACACACACACAAGCATTTAAAGGCCATTTCCCCTGCTAAAGCGGGGTTAGCCTTGAGGGCCCCATGACAATCTTCTCCACTTTACCCTATTTTCTGCATCTCCCCTTCTTAATCCCCTTGCCCACATTTCTTCTTCCACCACCTTTAGCCAAGTTTTTCTCGGTCTTCCCCGTCCTCTACTTCCGACTACACTCATTTCCAACACTCCTCTCACCCAGTCACTTTCATCCTTCCTCAACACATGACCCAACCATCTCAACCTGTTTCTCTTCACAACCTCCATCACAGACTCTATTCCCATCATCTTTCGCAAGTCATCATTTGTCTTCCTCTCTCTCAACGATACTCCACACATCCAC
>NC_140975.1:48873863-48878863 GCF_056783735.1 Eptatretus burgeri | reverse complement strand
AAGAAAAGGCTCATAATGAGAGATAATCATACACGCAGACACAAACAATGAATCATCTCGGCTCAATAACTGCTCTTGATCGAAATTAAATAATGCGATAACTAAATCAGAACACAATACGTTGTCCATGATTTTTCAAAATCCGGAATATTACACCCTGCAATATTTGAGGGTTTACTGTATAAACAATCGCTAATTGTTTGCCAAGCCAGGTGTTCCTTCTCAACCATTTCATTGGAGCGCTTGCTTGAGTACTTAATAGTGGTGGTACTCATATCGATTCCAAAGTATTCTTTTCCAACAATGGAATTGAAAGGAATCGAGCAGTGAATGAGAATTGACATCGATTTCGAGTAATTCCTACTTCCGAGAAGTTTTTTTTTTCAGGGAAAAAAAAATTTCGTCCCTGTTGGGCATGCTATGGGAACATATGGCCTGGTAATGTATTGATGAAGAAGGAACACACCCCTGGGGTGTCCCGTTTGTAACATAGCAGACAAAAACAAGTCACTTGCAGACTAAACATACCCCAAACTCGTATTCCTTTAAAATGAATTGCAAGGCATTTAGAGTTAGCCAGTAAAGCGTGCTGATTGCTTTGCTGATGGACGGGTAGGCAATACATAGACTGAAAAAGTTTTGACAATATGTCATTCAAAAGGTCCAGAAGTGCAGTTTGGAACTATTTTGAGAAGGTTAAACAAGACAGTCCGAAAGTTGCATGCTCACTTTGTTCAACAGCAAGAAGTTCACTTTCGCAATCAATGATTGAAAGTACTTTCTCCCTGGTTATGCCCCAGTATGCTGCCTTACCTTACCCTCCCCTCACGCTACTTTCCCTTCCCCACCCCTCCTTGTTTCCCCAACCCTCCTTGCTCCCATCTCCTCGCTACCCCCTCGTTACTCCACTCTCCTTGCTACCCGGCCCCTCCTTACTCTCTCTCTCTCTCTCTCTCTCTCTCTCTCTCTCTCTCTCTCTCTCTCTCTCTCTCTCTCTCTCTCTCTCTCTCTCTCTCTCTCTCTCTCTCTCTCTCTCTCTCTCTCTCTCTCTCTCTCTCTCTCTCTCTCTCTCTCTCTCTCTCTCTCTCTCTCTCTCTCTCTCTCTCTCTCTCTCTCTCTCTCTCTCTCTCTCTCTCTCTCTCTCTCTCTCTCTCTCTCTCTCTCTTCTCCCTCCCCATCCTTCTCTCTCCCCCCTCTTAATATCCTCATCAGTGAAGCGATGGGTTGTATGTGCTAGTTATCATTATAGAGAAAATACAACAACCATTGTTGGTGTTGAGTAAACTTCCATAAAAAATAAAAAATAAAAGAAAACCATGAAGGGTTGTGCACACTAGCTTTGTGAACTACAATATGGGGAAATATCTTCAACTATCAGAAAACAGTACAATAGATGGACTTAGAGGAATGGATGAATGACACACCTCCTTGTAATTGCAAACCTCTATATTTAAAGAATTACATCATAAACACATCACAGCTGATCTCAGAATAGTGAAAGATAAAAAAATGTACATACATTACTTACAAAATGACCAAATTACAGGGGGAAAAAACAAAAACAAAACAATAACTTCATAAACAAATTCATACTTCACACTTCATAAACAACGTATTAGAGAACAAATTCATAAACACAAGTAGATATTTGTGATCGCCAAGGGAAAGCCTCCCCCGGCTTACCCTTGGTGATCGTCCAAGACTTACCCTTGGCCCATCATCCAATGATGGCCATATTTTTTATTGACCACCATATCACCTTGACCTTCAAAATTTAGAGCAGCAGTGTAAATAAAGAAAATGTGTCCCCATGCACAGTCTATCCATAAAACTCACATTATGAAAATCAGAGGAAAATTATTCAAGTTATGAACAAAAATTTTTTTTGTTAATTGGGTCACAATTGGAAAAAAGTAGGTCAAGGCCACTAATCAAATATCAGGTGCACAACATTAGTGCAGGTCCACTATGATGATGCAAGAGCATCTTGGAAGGCCAAGCGGTCTGAGATTCTGCATTGGCAAAATTGAGCAATGACAAGAAATGCATTATTCTTTTCAGACCACCATTTGACCTTGACCTTTAACCCAGAGGGGTATGGTGTAAATGAATCATAAATTTACCTTCCTAGGCTATCTAGAGAGAGCAATTTTGTTCTTATCAGACATACCTTAGTTGAGTTTTTGTGAAAATGTTCAAATAGCTATAATTGGGTTATGACCTTAATATTAGGTCTTGGTCAAAAAAAATTCTGTTCACCCCATATACTTTGTAATACCATTGTTGCGGCAAAATTTTATTCTGAAAGTCCAAACCAGCTCCAAGATACAGCTCATTGTCAGAAAATAGGGAGAATAAACCTAAATAGTGGTTTTATAATGGTAGGGGTGTAAGACCTTGACCTTTAACCTGGATAGGTATGGTGTAAATTAATCTTAAATGTGCCTTGCTTTCTAGAGAGGGAAATTTTGTTCTGATCGGAAAACCTTGGTCAAATTTTGGTGGAAAATGTTAAAATCTCTAGAATTGGGTCATGACCTTAAAATTAGGTCAAGGTAAAAATGTCAACCTGGCATAATTTATATTCACATTAATGATGCAAATTTTCATTTCAAAAGTCCCTGCCGGTTCCGAGATACAGCTCAGAAATTTGGAGTTTTGAGAGTGAAGGAAAAAAATAATAATAATAATTAGTCAAACCCGTGCTCCGCGTGAATTTTGTAAAGTGAGGGTTCATTAGGACGTCAATATATCCAGTGTTCACAATGTGATTTGGAGAATTTCTTTAGATATAATGTTTCTTGTTACATTTTTTGTGTCAAATGCACCTCCTGAAGTCGTCAGCATGTGCAGAAGAGAGTTTTACATTGCAGACACTGTTTTCTTGGAGTGGCATTACGCCTATCAGCGGTGACGGTCTGTCGACGACAGACGTAATGATGTCAGCGTATGACCGATGATGTCATGACGTCATTACACTTCTCAGCGGTGACGTCACACGTCACCATGCAAACGAAGGTAAAAACTTAGAAAATCGCCAAAAATTTCCAAACCTGTCCGTCTGGCACGATCTCACATGGCCTATTCTGTACATTAGACCACAGAGCACCTGCATGCCAAAAATGGCGACAATCCATCGGGCAGTTTCGGAGGAGATACGTCCACAAAATATGGCTTAGCGTATAAATGTAATAATAATAATAATTTTCCACAAGTCTGGAGATGGCGATGGTTCACGAGCAATGTACACGGTTCGCCTTTTTTATTTTTTGACCTTCGAGGAGACGCCATGGGCGAACTGGCGGGAATCGGGAAAAACGTAAATGATGAAATTTGAAGTACTCGAAGAGCACAACTTGCATACCAACTTTCATTTGAAACAGTTGAAAACCCTAGGAGCTCGATGCCCAATTTATTGATTTTTTTGACATTTTCTAAGTTCATGACCTTGTGACCTTGACCTTGGGAGGAAAATGAAAAATCGAGCTCTGTGGGGCTATGCAGGTGCCATTGGGCTAACCAAATACTGAAACCCCTGCCAGATTCGACAAACGCCCTCAGAGAAGATGTAACTTGAAATCGGCTACCCCTAAAAACACATGTTTTTGGGGCGTGGCTCCGCCCATAATGGGCGCAGCCCACCCATTCTCCGGAAAACACAACTCGATCATGATATAAACCTCATACCCAAATTTTATCAGGATCGGATCAAAACCCACGGAACTATGCTCGGGACAGACAGACACACACCCATAATGAATATAGTGGTCACTGACTGACTCGTGAACCTAAAAGGTGGGTTAGTTATCCTTGGGGTCTAAGAAACTCTGTGGTATCATTAATAATTGGGGTGCTAATTGTAGAAAAAAAAAACCCCACAACAGCAATAAGCCTTCCCCTATTCTATAGGGGGAGGCTTAATCATATATATATATATATATATATATATATTCACATATATATATATATATATACATGTGTATATATATATATACATATATATATATATACATATACATATATATATATATATATATATATATATATATATATATATATATATATATATATATATATATATATATATATATATATATATATATATATATATATATATATATATATATACATACATGTGTGTATATATATATATTCAGTAGACTAGGCGCAAGTCGTCACCATCGGGACCGAGAAAAAAGTGACGACTTAGAAATGTGACGACTTACGCATATGCGAACATTCATGATGACTGTGGGGTGAAAGATGAAGTCGCGCGTGGTCTGGACACATATGTGTGAGAGCCGGCTATTGTACCAAAAGGAAAACACAATCCTCGGGGCATAGGTGGGGGTGAGTTGGTGAGTTGGAAAGTGATCAAGCAAAGATGGAATTCATGAATCAGTTTATCAAAAGTAAAGATAATGAACAACTCTGTAAGACAACTCGTATACCATCGGTGATGGTATGGTGACAAATTACATGACACACAGTCATCGTGGTGATGATTACCACTCAATGCCTATGTGTAAGTGAGTGCGGTAATGTACAAAACAAGCCAATATAAAACCATGATCGGACTTCAACATGAAGCTCGATCGATCCTTTACTCCTTCGCGAAGTAATCCGTTGTTTGACTGCCTCAAACTCTTGGGCATCTGGTGCATGAGAAAGGATTCAAACCGGTCATTGTATTCCATGATGTTGGCTGGGCAATCCTCCACCGAAAGGCAGTATCGGCCGAATATTTAGCCGAATCGACCGAATCGGCCGAAACCGAATATTTGGCTGAGCCGACATTTGCCGAAACCAGATGATGAGTGTGTCATCGACATCTTCAAAGGACACACATTTCACGCATTTCACACTTCCCACTGGCCTCACGATCTTCTCCACTTGTCCAAATATCTTGCCCTTATTCTTCAAGATATCGTTCAATGTCTGCCGTTTGATGTCCAACTTCTCAGCTATGGCTGTTTTCTTCATCAGTGGATTTGCCTCGC
>NC_140975.1:48746363-48868863 GCF_056783735.1 Eptatretus burgeri | reverse complement strand
ATCGATACAGATTATTACAGATTAGCGATGCAGATTTGCAGGTTCTGAAATAACTGTTTCAGTTTCAGTTTAGTTTATTTAATTGGTATTTATTGTATAATTATGATGTATTTGTTGCAAAAATAATAAAATAGCAGCAAATTGTTCAGAATTTTTTCTAAAATAAATTTAAAGATGTTGCCTCATGGTTAGATGTGCTCACAAACACAATGTTGATGGATAAAATCATAAATGCAGAAAACTCAAGCATGTAAAGATTTTTTCACTCTCGCTGTGTTGTGTTGAAATCCCATTAACTTCACCCATACCTGCCAACAATGAATCATAAAAATCTATAATATGCTACAGACTTGTACAAGTTTTTAAAGTGACTTTTATAGATGATATTCTTCGTAATTAAAAAAATGCATTAAAAAAAAATATTTCTATACATTACTTTTTGTGCCGCTCGTTAATGTGTTCCACAGGTTCATAAACCATTCTTTGTACACAGGGTTCACCTTAACTTACATCTTAGATGTTTGGCTGTATACTTCTGCTCGACTTTGTTATCGATTTCTCTCTGCATCGATGATAAAGCTGTTATCAAAAGTAAAGACAAGCATGTATATTGACTTTAGTGACAAATGTATTTCTTACCTATCAATTTCTTCTGTACATTGTGAATTGTTGCCATGATAAAAAGGACAGAATCAAGGAAACAGAAGGGAGCTTTGCCTTTGGGTGGAGGAAAAGTCTATTTCGTCCACCAAGGTTATGTCATATACACTCCCTCCCTTTACTTTTGTAATTTGGTCGAAATTAAGTGAACAAAAGATAACATGAAAGTGCTTCCATTATTTTCTTAATGCATGTTTAAAAACGAGATTCATCCCATAAAACATCCCATTTAACCCTTCACTGCTTTTTATCACAAATATATATATATATATATATATATATATATATATATATATATATATATATATATATATATATATATATATATATATATATATATATATATATATATATATATATATATGCAAAGAAATATTATAGTCTTCAACAGTATCCTTGTTTAATTAAATATTAACTCATTATGTATCATTGTGGAACCCCTTCAACATTTTAGACCATTGTAAATCCTTTCCACATTTTAAAACCCTTAAAAACCCCTTAGACACTTTCATGAATTTAACTGCAGAACTTTTGAAAAAAGGAAAGTAACGAGCAAAATAATTCCTTACAATGGGGGTCCGGAGGCATGACCCCTCAGTAAATTTTGAAAAATTGATGTCAAAATATGCATTTTGGGGGTGATCTTGTCCAAATTGTAACAAAAAAAACTATGCAAATGAAAGTGATATTTGGAGAATTTTTTTTCTTTCACCTGAACATCCATTGCTGGGAACATTATTGTCACCTTTCTTGTTACTTGGCGAAATCTTCGATTTTGTCAATTATGTTGGTCTGTTCCGTTTGTTGGTTTGTTTGTTTGTTTGTACGGTCATCTACAGCCCAAACGGCTGGACCAGTCGTTCTTAAATTTTTACACCTGATAGGCAATCCACCTGAGACGGTCCGCGTCCAAACCCCGTCTTAATCGGACTAAACGTCACGACGTGATGTCACACAATGTGAAAACACATTTTTGGCCATAACTCAGTAACCGGAAGTCGTAGCGACTTCCGGTTGACGCCAAATTAAACTTCATTCAAATATCTAAATGATTACTAAATGCATCTTATTACAAATTACGCATAGTTTTCGCAAGCGTATGACATCAAGGTTTTGCCTATTGACATCATTTTTTACAAATACTTACACTCGCATGCAGCCAAAACTACTGAAGCAATCATTCTCAAATTTTAACACGTGATAGCCAATCTTGCTGAAATAGTCTGGGATCAAATCATGTCATAATCGCACTTAACATCACGACATAATGTCAAAAAAGGTGAAAACAAGCTTTTGAACATAACTCAGTAACCGGAAGTCATAGCGACTTCCAGTTGATGCCAAAACAAACTTCAATGGAATATCTAAATGTTTTAAAATGCATGTTAGTACAAATTATGCACAGTTTTCGCAAGCGTATGACGTCAAAGTTTTTAGCTATTGGCGTGATTTAAAAAAATTCTATTCGTTCTACAGGTAACAATTCTTAACCGATTTGGATGAAATTTTAACAGCTGATAGAAATCCACAGTGCAAAAAGATATGTGACTTTTGGTGATGTTCAAGATCAGGATCTGGATTCTGCATCACTTTATATTATCGCCCATTATAAACCAATGGGGAATTTTGTGAATTACACATGGCTATTTATCAAACAGTTTTGCACTTATTACATTGACACTTATACTGTCTATTTATGCATGTAATATTAACATGTGTACAAAGTTTGATCGAAATTGACCCAAGGTCAAGGTCAGGGTCACCCAAAACATGAAAAACACACATATAAAATACATATTTTTGTTTTACAACATATTTCAAACCTGATAACGGGATCGTAAAGCTGGTTGAAAAGCAATGTTCCTAGGTATTTTCAAATATTTTCCATGATCAGAATGAAGGCAACAACCACCGATGATAAGTTGTTGAATGTCACATGGTGGCTTTAAATGAGTTGTGAAAATTTTCAATCTGCAACCGTTACCATGACAACGCGCGCCTGATAATTGTTATTTGTGACGTCGCGTCATTTTATTAATGTACGAACAAATAAACACTACACATTCCAAGACATTACAGCTTGGACCACCACACAGAAAGGTCAACTAATTCGCCAAGTGTCGTGCTAAGCACGATTTTTCATTTGTTTGTCTGTCTGTCTATGAGCAGGATATCTCAAAACAAGGACAAATGTGTCCACGAGCAGCGTCCTAAACATTTTGTTTGCTAAAAAAAACAAAAAAACAACAACAACAACTTCCGATATTTCGTCACGAGCCTTTATTAAGCCAATAGCGAAACGCGTCATAATGTATTTACGTATTTACGATATATCGTGTATTTACAAAATAAATAATGTATTTAGAAATTGCAATACGATAAATGGAATAATCTTTAAATAGTAACGTGAACTTTTCGAAACTTTAAATCAAATGTCCGAATATATTTAAAAGTTCATGATAGACGCTCTCAAAAGGCACCGTCTATGTGAGGATATGTACATGTGCTCAGTATTTAAGGAGATCAGGATCTTGTATATACAAGAGCCGAGTCAAAGAGATTAAGGTTTTGTCTTCACAAGAAGAAGAAGAAGAAGAAGAAGAACAACAACAACAACAACAACAACAACAACAACAACAACAACAACAACAACAACAACAACAACAACAACAACGCCGAGCTCTCTGAGCAGCGTTCGCTTAGCGAGACGCTGCTAAAAAATTATGAACAGATTTGGATGAAACTTTGTGGACATGTTCGGTGTATGACAAGGATGAATTGATTCGATGTTCGTGAATACGATAATTTTTTAACTGATTCTAAACCGTTGAGAGATTGGGCCATAAACGATATAGCATGATATTTCAAAAAGTGGATTTGGATGGATTTGGACAAAACTTGGTGGATGAGTGGGGTGTGTCACAAGGACAAGCTGATTAGATTTTGGTTCTGGTCCGGATGCAGATCCGGCCTATCAGTGGGATGCAAAACGTAAAATGCTCAGCCTGGTGGAGGATTGCACTCTCCCAATTATTAATCTTGTGTTTTTATTATTATTGTGGACAGAGAGTCATGTACACTCTCCTCTGAACTGTCTAGTCTGGGTTTGAATCTCAGCCTCGCTATAAACTGGCATCCTGGTGTTTCACGGGCAAAGTGAGGCATCAATGTTTGTACTGTCCCACGGAGGGAAGTTTGATTGGGCATCCCGACTGCACAATATGTAATATACAGAAACTCTTTGGTTGTTATTGTACGATGTCCCTATTCTTCAGGGCTACCAATCACACTTTAACACTTGGGCATAAGAGGTCTTCTTGAAAAATAAGTTATTCTTGAAAACCTGTTCCAAATACCTTCTCTCTCTCCTTCTGCCCACTAATGTAGATGGCATGTCACATGCTCTTTTCATGAGTGTTCTTACCATAGGTATTTTGTGTTCCATGAAATGACATGACCCAAAGTGAAGGAAACATTCAGTATGTTGTGGTTTTTCTCTACACTGCGGTGTTTAAAATTCCATTATCGCACCTTGTCACAATCATGTTAAAAAAAAAAAGGGACTGATACCATTTTCTCCTCCTTACAAATAAATTTAATAGAGGAGGATTCTTCACCAATAGCCCCCTGATCATGTAAACAGCATCACTAGGGTAGATCACAAAAGTGTCGTCCACATAATGATACCAAGTATGTAGTTACAATGACTGTCACGTCAATACAACTCCTCCCTCACTATTCACTACCAAAGCAGACAGGTAGCCCTATGGCAATGCCAAAAACTTACATTTAATACAGTCCCCCAAAATAAAATAGGTTGAAGATCGGCATGCACTGAAGTGGTCACATCCATCCTGGACACTTAATGAACCACCAGCCTGTTTCCAAAATTCATCTCTATAAAGTGTTGTCCAGCCACCTTTACCACCAAAGCTGTGAGCACTATGGTGAACAAAGAGAGCACATCAAATAAAACCATCATTTAGTGCAGTTGTATTGTGATGAGTATCAATCGCTCTGCAAACTCAGTGTTGTTTCAGAATCCTCGTTCAGTTTTTCCCACTATGTTTAAGTACGCTAGCAATCAACTTCATCAAACAATAGGTTGGTACATTAACACAAGACACGTGAACTGTAATGTAATTCCTTTCTTGTGGATCTTCGGTAAATGGTAAGGCTTGCAAGAAACACCATTGCTACTGTATAAAATGTTGATATTCAGTGTCGAACAACCTTCCTGTTCTCTTGCAAACCAGCCCACCTGATTCCTGAGGCTCAAGGTTAAGTCTGCTCTCTTTTAGTTGTTGTAAGTTGATGGATTGGAGTTCAGATATATTTGTTGGTTATCTGTGCCTTTTCCACTAAATTTTGTGGAAATATGACACCTTCCACACACATGACACATAAATAACAAGACCCAATCACATCTCTCACCTGTAATTGGAGGGAATAACCAAACAGCTCTCACCGAATCAATTACCCCAGGTAGCTAGGGTAAACTAACTCCTCCCATGCTCTTCCAGTCAAAGGAAGTTGCAGAAAGCCACCAAGAAAAGCTACACAAGATAAGTCCTTTGCTGTTTCAAACTCTACCCGAGATCCTCTCCAGCTGCAGACATTCACAAATAGTACAAACATGAGAATGTCAATGATACATGCCCCTCAGCTGCCGGACCAGTTTCATAACTAGTTGGCGAATCATATCAGAGACAGCGCACTCAACGTGCAGCACCAAAGCTCCCAAGCATGTACCACATGCAATGCCAATAGCAGTCAACATATTAATAAATACCAAGATGCAATCACATCTCTCACCCATAATTGGATGGAATAACCAAACAGCTCTCACATAATCAATTACCCCAGGTGATGATCGAATCTTCTTTATTTAAAAAAAAAACAACCAAAAAACATACATAGCACACACACACACATATATATATATACAGTATATATATATATATATACAGTATATATATATATATATATATATATATATATATATATATATATATATATATATATATATATATATATATATATATCTTCTTCTTCTTTCGGCTGCTCCCATTCGGGGTCGCCACAGCGGATCATCCGTATGATCCGTATAGTGATTTGGCACATGTTTTACGCCGGATGCCCTTCCTGACGCAACCCTGGTCGCCTCTTACGACACAGGGATATGGTACACCTATTTTAACCGGGGTATACACCGGCCCAGTACACTGGTACTCATTTCGCCGACCTCGGAAGGATGACAGGCTGAGTCAACCCCTCTTCTTCTTCTTCCTTCGGCTGCTCCCGTTAGGGGTCGCCACAGCGGATCATCTGTATGATCCGCATAGTGATTTGGCACATGTTTTACACCGGATGCCCTTCCTGACGCAACCCTGGTCGCCTCTTACGACACAGGGATATGGTACACCGATTTTAACCGGGGTATACACCGGCCCAGTACACTGGTACTCACTTCGCCGACCTCGGAAGGATGACAGGCTGAGTCAACCCCCTGGTGTATTAATTCACTGGCCGAACGGGGCTTGAACTCAGGACCTTTTTGATCCCAAGCCGCTGCCCTAACCACTGCGCCAACACCAGGCTTCGGCTGAGTCAACCCCTTGGTGTATTAATTCAGTGGCCCAACGGGGCTTGAACTCAGGACCTTTTGGATCCCAAGCCGCTGCCCTAACCACTGTGCCAACACCAGGCTCATACAGTATATATATATATATATATATATATATATATATATATATATATATATATATATATATATATATATATATATATATATATATATATATATATATATATATATAACAAGTAAAGACATGGATGGGAGTATAATTAATCAAAGGAATCCATGGTAAATTCCCCAACCTTTAATTGCACAAACAAAGACTCAACGTTTTGATGAACAACATGTGCCAAGCAACATGAGTAGAGGATAAATGGGGTTCTGAGGCAGCCATTCAAATGAATGAGGG
The DNA here is from genome assembly GCF_056783735.1 of Eptatretus burgeri. Classification (NCBI taxonomy): domain Eukaryota; kingdom Metazoa; phylum Chordata; class Myxini; order Myxiniformes; family Myxinidae; genus Eptatretus; species Eptatretus burgeri. The sequence goes on along the minus strand of NC_140975.1, from coordinate 48,862,216 downwards.
GAAAGGGAAAAACTTTCTGACTCAAGCCCCAAAAGCCCAAAATAGGAGACTGATTTTCTCCCCCTCCCATACAAGCAAATGTAAAATTGAGACTGACTCAAGCCCAAAAACCCAAAATAGGAGACTTATTTTCTCCCCCTTCCATACAAGCAAATATAAAATTGACTTACTGATTAAAGCGCTTCTTTCCTTTCGTATTTTCATTCCATTCAAAGAGCGAACCAATGAATATTTGTCCATGTTCCACTTTGGGGAATAACTTAATTTTTCTATTATACTCACTTTATCTCTTCAAGCATGAAAGAAAGAGCTGTTAGGGTGAGTTTTGTAAAATGGGAAAGTGTTTTCAGAACACAGTCGTGCCGTGAAAATGAGGAAGTATTCTGTGCCCTTGTCTCTCGTGGTTATATTTTAAATCATCAGAACACTAACAGAATATAGTTTAGTTAACAACAGCTTTTAAACATAGGTTTTATCAAAAATAATTCAAAGCAAGATGTTTTTTATAAAATCATCTGTTGGTGATGAATACAATAAGTTAGAACTTTATGGAGGAAAAGATACCTCAGATGAATTTGTAAGACGATTGGAAAAAAAACTGTATAAGACGAAAGAAATAATGGTTAAAACCGATAAACCAATGTCATTAACAAAGGGAGAGAAAAAGGAATTTAGAAAGAACAGTATCTGTCATATATGTAAGGAAAAAATTGAGGAAGAGGTCAAGGTTAGGGATCACTGTCATCTTACTGGTAAATATAGAGGTCCAGCTCATTCGCGTTGTAATCTTAATTACAAGCCCCCAAACTTTATTCCTGTCTTTCTTCACAACAACGCTCACTATGACACACATCTATTTATAAATGAACTTTCAAAGACATCTGGAGATATTTCTGCCATTCCAAACAGATCAAAAATCCATCTCATTCACAAAAAGAATTCAAGCATCCCCCATAACCCATATCAGATTTCTTGACACATACAAGTTTATGGCAAGTCCATTATCTAACTTAGCATCAGATATTAAAAACTTACCAAATCCTAAATCACATTTGTCAAATCAAGAAGAGATTGATCTCTTACCACAAAATGGAAGATATCTGTATGACTATATGGATTCATTTGAGAAGTAAAAAGAAACACAACTTCCTTCAAGGGAAAGTTTCTATGGGAAGTTGAATAAAACTCATATTTCCGATAGAGATTATACACAAGCTAAAAAGTTTGGGAGGAGTTTAACATAAAGAATCTTGGAGAATATCATGATTTGTATCTTAAAACTGATGTTTTGTTTTTGGCTGATGTGTTTGAAACTTTTAGAACAGTCTGTCATAATAAAAATTCTTTTGGATTGGACCCCGTTCACGATGACACAGCCCCGGGTTTGGCTTGGAGTGCTATGTTAAAAATGACAAAACAAATTTTGGAATTAAACAGTGATATAGATGTGCTTTTAATGATAGAGAAGGCTAAAAGAGGAGGAATATCTCAAGTATATTCCAAGAGATATGTTAAAGCAAATAACAAATATCTTCCTGATTATAATAAGAATGAGGACAACTCTTACCTGATGTATTATGATGCTAACAATTTGTATGGGTGGGCGATGTCTCAATCTTCACCTCATGAAAAACTTAAATGGGTTAAAGAAAAACATGATGAAAAAGTTTTACAAGACATTGTTGTCTCCTCTCAAAAAGAATTGGATGAAGCTGAAGTTGGATATTATTTTGAGGTTGATTTAAAATATCCAGAAGAACTTCATCACAAACATAAAGACCTACCTTATGCCCCTGATAAAGAAGGTCCAAGAAAAGAATGGTTAAGTGATTACCAACAGTCATTCAATATAAAAGGTAAATCTCCAGAAAAACTACTTACTACATTAAATGATAAAGAAAGTTATGTTTTGCATCAAAGGAACTTGAGACAATATTTATCTGCTGGGTTGAGAGTGAGGAAAATTCATCGGATTTCGAAATTTAAACAAAGTCATTGGTTAAAGAAGTATATTGATTGTAATACAAAAAGGAGAACAGAAGCAAAAACAGATTTTGAGAAGGACTTTTATAAATGAATGAATAATGCTGTATTTGGAAAGTCGATGGAAAATGTTAGGAATCGACAAAACATAAGACTTGCTACATCTTGGAAACAGGCTTCAAAGTTAATTAATAGACCAAGTTTTGAACGAGCAGAGGTGTTTTCAGAGAACTTTTGTGCTATTCATTTGAAAAAAGAGAGTATTAAAATGGATAAACCTATTTATATAGGAACATCATTCTTGACTTGTCAAAGTCATTAATCTATAACTATTACTATAATAATTTAAAATCAAAGTATAAGGATAATGTGTCATTGTTATATATGGATACAGATAGTTTTATATTAGAAATTAAGACAAGTGATGTATATGAGGATATGATTGATAATATTGATTAGAAGTCAGGTGATGTGTTGTTTTCATCAAAGAATAAAAAGGTTATTGGTAATTTTAAAGATGAATTGGGTGGTAAGGTCATGAGTGAATTTATAGGATTGAGATCAAAGTCTTATGCTTTTACGTGTATTGATAATAATAACATTGAAAGGTGTGATAAGAAGCTAAAGGGAATAAAGAAAAATATAATCAAGGAAACAATAAACTTTAAACATTATTACAACTGTTTAACCTTAAAGAAAGAAGAGGACAGAAAAATGAATACAATAAGAAGTTATAAACATCAATTATATACAGAAGAGATCAATAAGAAAGCATTAGGAGCTTTTGATGATAAAATATATATTTTAGAGAATGGATTCAATAGTCTCCCTTATGGTTATAAGTATAAGTGTTGAGATAATGGGTTGGGAATTTTAACAGGCTACCACCATCTTTTTACTGATTTATAAATGATAGAATCAAGCAATAACCAAACCGAAGAGTGGAGATGTAATCAGCCTTGGTATTTAAATGGGAAGCATAAAGAATGTGAGAAATATCAAATGTCTTATTGAAGAAATAACTGGGGTAAAAGTAGATAAAACAAATAAGCAGAAAAATTAAATTTCAAATAAGTTGGAGGACATAAAGAAAAAAAGAAATATCCTTGAATGAACTGAAAACTTTGATGGTTATCAATTGAACAATGGAAAAACAATTTACTAAAATCTCAAAATGATATGTGGCTCAGGAGGTGGTCAAACAAGAGCATGAAGAGAAGTTTATCATTTCATCTCTGCTCAACAAAGACATAAACCAAGAACCAAGTTCCAAAGTAATCTTTGTGAATATATTCGATGGTGATGAATATAATAGGAAAATTAAGTTATTCCCCGAAGTAGAACATGGACAAATATTCATTGGTTCACTCTTTGAATGGAATGAAAATATGAAAGGAAAGAAGTGCTTTTTAATCAGTAAGTCGATTTTACATTTGCTTTTATGGGAGGGGGAGGAATTCTGTCTCAATTTAACATTTGCTTGTATGGGAGGGGGAGAAAAGCAGTCTCCTATTTTGGGCTTTTGGGGCTTGAGTCAGTCTCAATTTTACATTTGCTTGTATGGGAGGAGGAGAAAATCAGTCGCCTATTTTGGGCTTTTGGGACTTGAATCAGATAGTTTTTCCCATTTCCCCCATTCATTTGAATGGCTGCCTCAGAAACCCCATTTATCCTCTACTAACATGCATCCATCAACCTTTCGAAAGAGTGATGAAAATTATCACAACATCCCCCTAAATACCCAAAGGTGGGGGTTTGCAAAGCTGGACAACCAATCAACGCACATTTCATGTTAAGCGCATTCTGACCATTATCAAATTTAAAAAGCAGTAGCACATTAACGGATCAAAGAACACACTCGTATAAACAAGTTGGATGACACCAACAACCGTTCAGATAACATCAGGAAATAATAATCGGTCACTCTCAATTCAAGTAACCACCATCAGGCGTAATCAAGCATGCCGTTAAATGCATGAAGTAAACAAGAAAATGAGCAATCAGATATTGCAGACCCTCGCCAGGATTTGTTTTGTGTGGTGTATTTTGTGGGGCATTTGTGTACTAGTGTGTTATGTAATTAATGAGACGTAATTATAACTTCCACTTTGTAAATGCTGGCAGTGATGACCGGGTACCAAGACGTCCTGCTTTGATGCAACCCCGCTTTGATCGGACACCTGACCCTGATCCATGACGTTTATTATTATTCCATTAAATTTAGAATGGGATTAAAATTAATTCAATTCAAATCAAATGGAAGACCAAATAGGTACTGTCTGGCATTGGAGTAATCAGAAGGTACCCAAACAAGCAAAAATCAAAAATGGAGTCATCGGGAGGAACTTGGATAGGATTTGGCTTTCAGCTGCTACTCCTCTACACTCAAAGCCATCCAGGCACAGCCAAGTGAGCCTTATTCAAAGAGAAAAATAATCAAAAAGAACCCAGATCTAAAAAATTGAATAATTCTGGCTGCCACACCATCCATCCAATCAGGATGAAATTTCAAACATATATTCCCCATTCACTACTGAATCATAATTGTGAAGTTTCACTTCGATTGATGAAGTGGTTCAAGAGAAAGAAATTTTTAACGATTTTCGCTCAATCCAATATGGCTGCCAGACAACGTGACATCAATTATTCATGAATACCCTGGTATCCCCAAGTCTTGGGGAACATTTGTGTGAAGTTTCCCCTTTATCTGTCCAGTAATTCTGGAGAAGAAGTTTTTTTTTATAGGTTTAAGGTTAATTCTAACATGGGTACCAAAGTATGTGACATATAATGTCAAATGTGTGAACATTTTGTTCCTCATGGAGAGATGTGTAAAGTTTCACAACGATCTGTTCAGCCATTCTGAAGAAGAATTTTTTTTATAGGTTTTAGGTAAATTATAACATGGCTGCCAAATGCTGTGACCTATAATGTCATATGTGTGAACCTTTTGTTCCTCATGGAGAGATGGTCATACAAGTAGGGGATCTTAGTGCACAAAACCAACCCAAGTGTGCACATCCGGATAAAAGTGTGAATTTTGGCACACAAGTAGTTTAGACCTTGACGATCAAAAAAATTGATGGAAGCACTTTGACTCACCCCTTTTATGGCCGCCATCTTGGATTTCTAGATGGCCACCATCGAAAACCTATTTTATTCTATATCTCCGAAACTAAACCAGCTGGAGAGTTCATTTCAGTGGCTACACCCACATTTATGGGGTCTAGGAATCACATGGACTAACTCTGAAAGGGCTCAGGTGGCAGTCATCTTGAATAAGTCGAAAATTCAAAATGGCCACCATTCGCGACTAAATTTTAATGATATCTTGATAACCAAACAGGCTATGAAGATAAAATTGGTGTCTACACCCATATTTGTTGGGTCCAGGAATGTGGTGAAGTCAATTTTAAATAGCTCAGGTGGCAGCCATATTGAATTTCTAAAATGGCTGCCATTAACAACATAATTCAATGAAACCCCAATACCTGAACAAGCTAGGAAAATCAATCTAGTATCATCATGCATATTTGTTCCGTCAAGGAATCAAAACAAATTTAAAAAGCTGTTTGATTGTTATACAGTTGTATATGGGAAATCAAGATGGCAGCTACATGTGCCATAATTTTAATATGTCAAAGATACAAGCTCGTAAGGTCAATGAATGAAAAAATGCCTGGCATGATAACATTTCACTGACTATTTACAATATCAAAGACAACTGACATTCCCAACTTAAAACATATATGTCTGCAAAAGGTAATGATGTACCTTACATCAATCTGCTTTAACACCGGGTTTTTAGATTCAGTATCAATGGAGCACATTCAAGTATGACAACTATTCGAATCGTTGATCGGCTATCATTTGCACAACATTTTGAATAGTTGGGTGGCTATATTGACCGACTCTGGTCAGCTGAATCATCATTGACAAAGAGATGCAGTTCCAACAAATGTCAACTACCATTAGATGTTATCATTATTGATGCAACCACCTTGGCATCGGCAGAGGAGTGTACATTGCAGACTTGCTCTTGAACATTTGCAGTTGCCCCTGCAAACTTTAGTTCACCCACAATGAAAAAGCAATGCACATGCTTTACTTGCATCTGGTAGTACAGTCCAGAGTGGAGCATACACGTTGCTCTTTTCATCCTTCACCCACCCCCAGTCTGAGGCATCAAGTAAGTCCTGCTGTGGTTCGAGACACTGATTCCAGATGTGAGATGCTTGGTAAAGGGCACGGAAAGCATGCTGCAGTAGTGCCTGTTGGGTCGGTGGGATGGTATCAAGTGTTCGAGTTCCTTGGGAAAAAAGCTCCCGACGAGCAACATTGACACGAGAAGCATTTGATGTATTGGCATACATCAAGATCATGAACCTTTGCAAGAGCTCCATGTGGATACTATCAATGCTTAGCTCCTCTGGATGAGCCATCAGCACAGTTAGGGTATCTGTGATCTGCGGGAAGGCCTCCCATGTTGCTCATGCGGTTCGCTTTCCAATACCGAAGAAGGGTGAGGTGGTATCACACCCTGTATTGGCATGGAACAGAGGCAAAGTGTGGCATTTCTGTGGTCCTAGATTTTGAGCGACTGTGTGCACTGGAATAAATTGACGATTCTTTCCGGTACCAAAGTCTATCCAAAGTTCCTGGAGTCCAAGTCTTTCAAATATGCTAATGGCGATAACAACCACATCACTGTCAACATTACGAACCATCACCTTGGAATGCCCTTCATGTGATGCATCACTAACATGAAGGAACATTCTTCCATCTGCTTTGTGGTGGTTGTAAGGTGAAATATTCTGTAGGTCACTCTCTAATCTGTCAGCAGTGCCACTCACCAACACTTTGTCATCCTTTGTGGCATATAAATGTATCCCAGGGATAGTTGCAGATGCATGTGTGACTTCGTCGCTTAGATATTGAAACAGGCCAACTTTGTTTTCACTGTTTTGTAGGAAATGCTTCCAACTGGATGGAATTGGAGTTGTACCTTTCACAACAGTGCGGGCAACCTTTGATCCAGATCCTCGCTTTTCTTGGGTTTGCAGCTTGAGACTATCTTCTGGATATGTGTCCCAAACTAAGTCCAATCTCCTCACATTGCCTTGTGCTGAAGATGAGAGATAGGGTATGAAGTGGAGGGTGACATAATCATCAAATGTCTTTGCCTTGGTTGGTTGCACCATATGAACTACTGCTGCACCATCTATAACTTTAGCTGTCACATCAGGACCCACAGAAACCTTTGGAATCTTCAGACATTCCAGAATATCAGATTTCTTGCCAGCTCGAAGCTTCCCTTGATCTGATAGGGCAGGTAGGTCCTTCCAGTTTTCGTACCTAAAGAACTCATCAAGGTCACTATCTGGTCTTGACTGCACAGAGAGAAACAGCTGTGTCACAAGTAAAGCATCATGCTTGAGCATAGAAACTTTGCTCTCCTTTTTCTTCGGTTCCTCTGGCTTAGCAAAGGTTGGGACGAAGTTCCTCTTGATTTTGTCTGTTAGAGGAACAGAACAATTTACAAGACAGTCTCTGACATAGCTCTCATGCAGTTCTTTCCCTTTCCCAATGGCATTGAAGAAAGCCTCTGCTAAATCTGCACTAATGACTTCCCTTGTATCCATGGTCATGAGGTCTGAACCACTTTCGTCCAGGAAAGGGTTCCCTTGAGCCCTCATGACTTCAAGCAGAGAAAGAACATCTTTGCTGAAGCGATGTTGAAGACTTCCAGATTCTTCATGATGTCCTATGTCTGGACATTCAGCACTGATTTTTGCTGCTTCTTCAAACTCGGCAATGGCTCTGAGTTTCTCAGGAAGAGCCAAAATGTGCTCCTCCAGAGTGTCAGGAGAATCATAAATGTTGGACACTCCTCCATCACCTTTGACAATTTTTGTGGTTTGCTCATGGCTGTGGTCCTTTGGTATCAGAGAGAACTTCCTTGGGCTCTTCTGCACCACAAAATTTCCCTTCATGAACTCCATATGAACCTCTGGATGCTTCGATTCAAGTTCAACCATATCCTTGACATGAACAGGGAGCCATCTCGAGTTGTGCACTTGATTCCAGATGAAGACATAATCACACAATTCATCGATCACCTGAATGTATAGGGCAAAATCCCCCTCACACAGGGAGCGGACAAAATGGCAGTGAAGAAGTTCAATGTCCATCACCATACACCAATAGGCAAACATCTTTGACTTCATCTTCATGGCATCTTCCCAACCCTCCTGAGTGCCTGAACCCTCATTAGTGGGGGGTCTTAGTGCACAAAATAAAAAAAAATAGGTTTTCGATGGTGGCCATCTTGAAATCCAAGATGGTGGCCATAAAAGGGGTGTGTCAAAGTGCTTCCATCATTTTTTTTGATTGTCAAGGTCTAAACTACTTGTGTGCCAAAATTCACGCTTTTATCCGGATGTGCACACTTCTGCACTAAGATCCCCCACTATACGTGTAAAGATTCACCTCGATCTGTTCAGCCATTTCAGAGAAGATTTTTGAAGGTTTGTAGTGTGTGTGTGTGTGTGTGTGTGTGTGTGTGTGTGTGTGTGTGTGTGTGTGTGTGTGTGTGTGTGTGTGTGTGTGTGTGTGTGTGTGTGTGTGTGTGTGTGCCTTCTGAATCACGTGACCATTAACATCAAATTTTTTTTTGCGAACTATTTTATCCCAAGATGACCCCCAAAAATTATTTTCATACTGATCAGTTGTAGCATTCTACATATGCATGTATGACGTCACAACAAAGGCACCTCTGATGACATTAAAAAAAAAAAACATTCCACATGAGGAGTACTTGCCATGTGCTAGGATTCAATTTTTTCCTTGGTGCGGTTTCAGAGGTACAGATGTCCAATATTTTTCTGATTTTCCAACATAGCTGCCATAGCATGTGACCTATGATGTCATAATTATCAATAAAACATTCCTCATGAGTCGTCGCTGCTATGGTGAAAATTTTGTCTCAATCCGACAAGCGATTGCAGAGAAAAACACAAAAGGTTTGTGCAGAAAAAAGAACAAACAAACAAACAAAGACAGACAGACAGACAGACAAACAAATAAACCAGGTCTTGCCAAAAGGTGACCACGTGTGACTTCTTTAAGGTCACACTGAGGTGAACAGAGCTGCTATCCACCAGGAGCGACTCCTTGAGGAATATCTGCCTACGAGAGATTCCGATGAGAATCGTTCTACAGAGTAACCATGAAAAATATGCGTTTTCCTCATAACATCACCAAATGACGTCATAATGTCTCAAGCTTGACATATCTAGAAAGCACTCATCGAGGTGTTCAATTTGAGGTACTACACGATATGGTTCCTAAAACTTGAAAATTTGACCTTGGGGTCAAATATGTTTGACCTCAGGCGCTAACCATGAAGGTCAAGGCCAATCGCCACAAAAAATTAATCAGCTGAGTGCCAGACCATGAACTATATTCCCATGAAGTTTGAAGACAATCCGATCAGAATTACTCAAAAAATAAGGGTTTCGTCGACTTCCCTGATTTGCGACAAAGTGACCTTGACCTTTGACCTTGACCTTCAAAATTTTGTGCACTGAAAGGGACCTCTATAGGCCTCTGATATGCGAAGTTGCAAAAATTTCCAATGATAACTGTGCTCTGCAGAATTTTTTATGCATGATTACAGACAAACAAAAAAATAAAAATAATTAAAAAAAACATACAAGGTGACTAACATATCTTGCAAAAACTTCGTTTTGGCAAGATAACAAACGGACCCAAATGCAATACCCCCTCCTCCAGCGATGGGAATAAATACGAAACAGTATCATTATAATGGGAAAACGTGGCCATATGTGGGAAAGAGGTTGGTGGAGGGAGGTTGGGAGTAAGGGGGGTTCTTCCTGATGGAACAGCTGGGTGATGTGCTCCGTGAAATCCCAATGCAATGTCCAGGATTCCCCAATGCATTTATGCAAAAGAGGTCCATAAGCTAATGGTAAATCTAGCACCTCCTGCTTTATCGATGTTAACGTTTCATCTGCATGCCAAGCCTCCAGGATCCATCTTCTGGTCCTGTTTGGGGTCGAACCCAAAATGGAAACCCTATCCCATCAAGGTGTGTGTCCTGTCTTGAGTCCATGTTTGGCAATGGCAGACGTGTTGGGATGTGTATATGTATGTATGTATGTATGTATGTATGTATGTATATATATATATATATATATATATATATATATATATATATATATATATATATATATATATTATTGGCTTGTATGTTTGTTTGTCTGACCATTATGCAAGCACAAACCGTTTGACCGAGAGCTACCAAGAAAACCATTTGACCGAGAGCTACCAAGAAAGGAGTGCGTAGCGCATGGAATCTGCAACAACACTGCATTCGACTGTACCTGCAACATGAACAAGTGTTTGATTTGGCGTAATTCCAGATTTTGGTGCATTTTTTTCGGTCCTGTCGTTTTCTGCCACATAAGGCCCTGTCATGTGTATAACGGTTGTTACAGGAAGTTATTGTGGCATTGTTTTTTTTGCAGTTTTCGAAAATCCCAAATTTGCAATGCCACCAAAGAAACAAACAAGTTTGGGCAGATTGCATCAAAAGCCAGAAAGAAAAAAAAAAGAATCCCGGAAGTAGGAAAGCCCACAACAAAGAAAATCATGTCTTGAAGCTGTCCAAGAAAGTGTACCAGTTACCAGTGCAACAAAAACATTGTGACAAAGATAATCTCCTCAGAAAAAAAGAAAAAATTAATCAATCAAATTCAGCATTTTGTCTTAAACTTTATATTATTTAAACTGGGGAAATAATGTGAAATTTTTCTCAAGAAATGCCAGGTACCTCAGTGAGTATAATATATGACGCTCTTTCTAATATTACCACTGATTCATTTACTGACCAACTGACTGATATTAAAGATCGGTACCTTCCAGGTGACGTAGAAAGCTGTGCCGATAGACATCGATGACAGTACACCGGAATGAATCACAGAATCATCGGAAATATAAATAAATTTAAAAAACAAAGGAAAAAATAAATGACAAAATTCAAAAAATGACAAAAAAGACCAAAGAAAGCAATCATGTCGAAGTCGAAGGTCAAGGTGAAGCTCATCACGGTTTTTGACATCAAGGGAATCGTCCACTTTGAGTTTCTACCACAGGGTCAAATAGTGAATCAATACGTGTACAACGAGATCCTCCGGTGCCTCATAAGATCAGTCCGGGACAAGAGGAGGGATCTGTGGGAGAACAACGCCTGGGTGCTCCACCATGACAACACCCCTGCTCACAGTGCCCTGAGCATCCGACAGTTTCTGGCGGAGAGGAACGTGCCAACTCTGGAGCAACCCCCGTATTCGCCAGACTTGGCCCCTTGTGATTTTTCCCCATTCCCCGAGCTCAAGAGGGTGATCAGTGGGACCTGATTTCCTGATGTGGAGGCCATCAAAAGGGTCGTGATGATGGAGCTCGGGAGGATTCCAGAAGAAGCCTTCTGGGGGTGCATCGAAGCATAGAAGAAGAGGATGGACACGTGTGTGAGACTAGAGGGAAACTATTTTGAAGGAGACAAGCAATGATTTCAATATATTTTTTGGAATAAAATTTTTGTGAAGTCAGTCCCTTAGTTGTTCGGTGGACCTCGTAGTTAATATATATATATATATATATATATATATATATATATATATATATATATATATATATATATATATATATATTTATACTAGCGAAACCCGTGCACATGCACGGGATAGCAGTACAACATATTTGGTAGCAGACGACAGACCGTACACGGGGAATGACAAAAATACGCATTGTGCAAAATGCAAGTGGTACTATGGAACGCCAAGACTTCCCAAACATTGTCGGCATGTCCGCTAAGTGCCACAGCAATTTCATAGGGATCGTGTGACAGCGAGCCGAGTTTTTAGTGTGAAAGCTTGGTATATATATATATATATATATATATATATATATATATATATATATATATATATATATATATATATATATATATATATATATATATATATATATACACACACACACACACACACACACACACACACACACACACACACACACACACACACACACACACACACACACACACACACACACACACACACACACACACACACACACACACACACACACACACACACACATATGAACTCGCCTTGTCTCAGGTCGCTCACCATTTGATTTTTCATTTATTTTTTTCATTTATTTAAATTTTCATTTACGGATGCTTTCCGACGGTTCTGTGATATTTCCTGGTGTATCTGCCTTGCTGTCTGTCAGCACACAAAATTACCATACTTCGCCATTATCTCGCTTCACTCTCCTGAATTTTTTCATTTTTTTTCATTATTTTTATATTAATTTATATTTTCATCTCTGGATGTTGTTTAATGATTCTGTGAATTTTTTTTTTCGGTGTACTGGCTTCGATGTCCATCGGCACACAAAATTGCAGCTCTATACATCACCCGGAGGGTACCGATCTTTAATATCAGTCAGTCAGTGATTCATTGGTTTGAAAGCTTTATATATTACTTGTGGGGTGTGCTGACACATTGTGTGAGCATACGATCCGTGTTTCTCTCTTGTCTCGGGTCACTCACTTGCATTTTTTATTTTATTTTTTTCATTTATTTATATATTAATTTCTGGAAAGTGTCCGACGATTCTGTGATTTTTTTTTCTGGTGCACTGGCTTTGATGTCCACCAACACGCAAAATTTTAGCTATCTACATCACCCGGAAGGTCCTGATCATTAATATTACTTAGTGGGTCAGTCAGTCAGTAAATCAGCGGTTAGAAAAAGCTTGATATTAAATATATATATATATATATATATATATATATATATATATATATATAAATATATATGTACTTTGACAGTTCTGGGAACTGAGACCCCAGGCAATGGCACATCACATATAGCAGTTCCCGAGTTAGTTATTTAGCTATTCGTTGTTTCAGAGAGGGTCCTTCTGTTGTTCCTAATAGCTCACAAAGGGAATATGCATTTTCAGGGATTAGTTAGTTCCCCCCCCCCCGCCCCATTCTTCCCCATTTTCTTCTCTGTACACGATTCTCTCCTCGCATGACCGAGCACACGCTGATAGCAGCCTAATTTGCATATGCGTGCCAATACCTTGTTTGACTCTGCACACCACAACCATACTGCCATTTCCACCACCATCGCCTTCTTCACCACAATTCTCCTACAATGCCAGCAATAACCACTCTGCCTGCTTCAGACACACACTGGACTTTATTTTAATTCAACACCACCATTCAAACTCACATTTCCAGCCTTCTCTGATAGTCCACATCACTATCACCCCAAAAAGACACTTCGACTCCACAACCACACCAACCCCATTCATCTCACCACAACGAGCTACCTTCCCGCACCTCGGCACCGTCATCTCATCTTGCCAAAGGACACCTTTTGTTCACGCTTATACCCAAGCCCGGCACCATCACAAACGAAGCCTTTCTTCCAAGGTGCAAGTGTCGCTTGCTATTCCTTCATGTTCCTTTGTCTTTGAGGACGGCCCTGGTATCCAGCAAGACATCTGCACCATTCCCGGGCATGTGAGCAGCAGACGGAGACCGCTGAATGTCAGTCCCATGTTCATTCGGGAGCTGACATCCATGGCACACTCAGAGGACAAGTAAAGATGATTCCAGCCCAGCAATCTCGTGGGGAGGGTGACGTCACTATCACCAGCATCAAAAACATCATAATGCTGGCGTGTCTGAATGCTCGAGCAGGAGCTTGTGGAGGAGAGCTGGTCAGAGAGGTTCTTGGCTGGTTGCTTGGAGGAGAGAGGTGGAGTGGTTACCACAAAGCTCGTGTGGTGGTTGCTGCTGGACAGAGTGGTTGGTTACTACCAGCTTTGTGGATGCTTGCTGTCGAAAGGAATGGAATGGAATGGAATGCTGAGGAAGCAGCCAAAGTGCCAAGCAGTCCAGGTGCAGTATTGGGTGAGAGGCTAAATCAGCAATCATACATAATAGGCAATTCTGATTCTTACATGTTCTTTCTCTCTTTTCTGATTCATCTACTATGGATGCACAAGAGCTATCAGCGAGGGCAAAGCCCGAACAACCACTCTTTTAAGAGCAACCACTGATTCACACCCTGTCTTTATCATTCTAAGCACCCAACAACACATCCCACTCACACCCCTTCATCACACACCCAGATACCCCCCCCTTTCTCTTCATTAACCCCAACCCTTGCCTTCCCTGCACTTTGGACGAGCACATGCTCATGTGTACATGCCGGGTAAGCTGGAGGCTGCCAACGCCTCAGCTTTCTTATCTCTGTTGTTATCTCCCCTTCCATGGAGTGATTCTGATGTTGCCTGTGATGTTAACTTAAGCAACACTGCACACGATAGATAGCTCTAGTTAGTTCTGCCCTTTGTCTCTTTACTGCATGAATTTGTATCATTGTACGTCTTTTTCCACACCACACGGAAACTGTATGTTCCTTCTGTACGAAAACCCCCCGTGACTAAACCCCTTGTCTTCACCATGCCACATGCTTTTCCTCATGCTTCTTTATAAATAAACCTATGTCAAATGTTCAGTTCAACTTGCTCGTAGCGTCCTTTCCTCCAATGGTCCAGCACAGGCTGTGTGATCATAAGACTCAAAGTTTTACCCCACGTAATTTGCTCTCACTAGCCAACGTGCACTAATGTATCATGAGGCAGTAATCTGCATGCATGCTGAGAGCACAAATCTCAGTTTATCTAATCAGCTCTTCAGGTAAATGGTGTTAAATGGGTAACCCTGTTAGAGTTGACAAGTTAATTGAAGTTTGTGGTTGCTTAGTTATTCGCTGGGCTGCGGAGTTATCCACAGTACGTCAGCTGACATGGCCAGGTGTTCAGGAGGAACCTGAGTGCTTCCCCTCATGGTAATCCCTGAACCCCGAGTCCAGCTGTTTAGGCATTAGACATCTATTATACAGTTAATGACATTTCAGAATTATAGCTCAAAGAAGATATTAAAGTTAAAGTGTACTTCTGGCTTAAGAGCAATTTGTGAAAGACACAAACTGCCTACACCTAAACCTAAATGCAGTGTCAACTGCCAGACTGGGAATTATATCCAAATATGACCTCTTAACTGTTATGGGCCCATGAATCCATATCAACCACCAGCACTTGCTTGCAATGAAGCCACACCTTCAGCAGATATTAAGGTTTTCACATATTGTTGGCTGAATACAAAGCTCGATATAATTTGCAATCTGACAGCACCAGATGTATTGTATCCTATAACATATATGCAGGAATGCTTTAAAGATTAGCGGAATGATGGTGAAAGCAAAGCCATGAATTCTTGGTAAATATTATACAAGCACAACAGATATTTACGAACTCTCAGTTTGGCTTTGAATCGACTGAAGGTGACCTTATGCAAAGACATAATCTGAGTGGAGCTTTGATTTTTTAAGATGTGCACAGTTTTTTTTTTTTTAATCAAGAACCATTACATCGATTGTTCATAACACTAGATGCAATTGAGCATGTAAACACAACCTATAATCTGACAGAAACTGCACAAAAAAGGTATTGTGCAGAAAGGTTAGGCACACAATGCAAACATCGCAAGCAAGGAACACGCAAGCAGGAGTGATCAAACATCAGAGCTCAAGCTAAAAAAGAAATATACATTTATATGCAAATTCGGGTCACAAAGTAGTCTTCAAGAAATGCAAGCAGATTGCACCTATTGTTTCATGGTGAATGGGGAGGATGGAGAGATGAGGAGTAGGAGGTGAGGAAGTGTCTAGCCAGTGCTTTATTGGATGGCTTGAAACTCGAGGAATCTGCAAAAGTGGGAGTGCTGAAGATCACATGTAATGATTTACCATCTCATTATCATTCACACAAAGGAGTGCCAGGACATTACCGAAAATGCTGTGAATATATTTTATGACACATATCCGGCAATGTCAAACTTCACAACATGATGAACTTAGAGACTCAAAAGTGTGCGCAGGGTATAGTGGCTTCGGTGTATGGCCTGATCTCCGGGTTTTGTACGGGACCAACTTCATGCTATTTCAGGATTTTAAGCTCTGACCAAGCATCATAAATTTTGATACAATACACACCATATATAGTGGATCATGAATCACACAGAAACCTCTCCATTGTTTTATAAAAGCAGTTCTGACCATAATTATGCATTTGCTGATCTTATGCTTCGCCGGTTGGCCAATGATGAAATTATGCCATCAGATGTAAATGCATCTCCTGTACGTGAAATCAAAGGGTAAATGTAAGCTAATTTTTAAGCATTCGATCTACCTTTTCTACTACAATGAAGTAGTTCCAAGGTTAATCAAGATAATTTTGACAGATGACAATCAAAGAAGATTTTCTTGACGAGAAATTACATCGGTGGGCAAAATCCCCCAAAAAGAAAGAAACTGTCACATAGACTTGGACGAAAGTGCATTTCATGTTCAACGCAAGAATAAATTCAGGCTAAAATAAAAAAATTTGTTTCTCTCCTTCCTCATTAACATCAGAAATTGATCAACATGTTGCAAAAGTTATTTCCACCTGTTTTTGAAAAGGCAGGTGATTGTCAGGAAATTAGTTTTGTTTGATTCGTAAGTGTTGAATATATTGATCTGTAGGATGACATTTACTACAAAAACACTTCTCGGGTTCCCATTTAAGCCTTTGTTAGAGGTCACAAAAGCAGGTTTCCTGGCGCTGACAGGTTATTAATTTGCTAGTTGGAACTCGTGTGATACAACCAATATGGGACAATATAAAAAAATACTTTAAAAAAAAAATCTCAGTTAAAAGTTACATTCTTGATTGCATAATCACGAGAGACTCTAACCTCTCTAACTTCTCTAAAGATATGCTTTACATTAAAGTGCAGCCTCATTAGCACCTGTTAATCCCAATGCCCGCCCGCCATGCCCGATTCGAACACTCAGCCGAAAGATGTTTAGTCTGTTCGCTCTGATTAGCCACAAAGAACGTGAAGATGAAGTGAGCAACATCCTGCGCTGTGCATTGAACAAGCCTGGGAAGATGATTTATTATCTGTGCAACACAAAGTGCAAGAAGGAGCAGTATAAAAAGCTGATATTTTATGTGATGAGTACTCATTGTGGCATGTGGATACGACACATGGAAACTTAGACTCAGAGACTACTAATTGGCAAAGATTTCTTTAGAATTACAAAAAATCAAATGTACTTGTACTATCAGAGTGAATCAGTGATCAAGGATTTGTTTGTGTTCTTCTGGGGAATCAAAGATGATGAACCAAATGTATGTGAATAGATCATTCAAGGAAACCCAGCTTCAACAAATCCTTGTACTCAGAACGTTGTCCATCATGGAGTGCGGTAGTACTCGTATGTAGGGATGGCATGGGAAAGAAAAACTGTTACAACTGCAGGGAAGATTAGAATGGTGCTCTGCACAACCTCAGGAGACTGCTTTCATCCATAATGATATCGACGTTTCCAATCAGGACCAAACTCCCAACAGAGACAGGGCCAGAAGACTTTAATGATAATGGTTTCATCTAGTTTATCAAGTTACAATCATGGAGGACTTTCGGCAGTGCTAGGCTTTATGGTAAGGAAACAATTATTGGCTTCTCCTGAGACAAGCTCAAGCTGGAATGGTCAGTGGAGTTTGATTTGGACACAGAAATGGAACCGTTTCTTCAACACTTTTCTCCACCACAGTAACAAGTGTCTATCTTTGTGCATGTAATAGGAACATGTGTCTGGCTCTGTCGGAGCACGATGCTCAGTGTTGAAAAACCCAGTGCTCAGAGATCCTGCATTGTGTTTCAGATCAGCCGGTTCTCATGCGTTAATGTAAAAGTTTACTGAATGCATGACAAAAAAAATGACCATCGAGAATTTATAATGTTGCTTCCCCTCCCAGGGGATGCGCAAATTATATGTTGACATGAAAAAAGGGGTTAACCACACCCTGAATCACAGAGTCAGGCACTGTCCAGATTCTGGTTGGAGTAAACTAGCCATTTACCCAAATGTTAGTGAAACAAAACTCTTGCCACATTAGAGATTAAATCAAAGGTTTTATTTCCCAAGAACATGACTATATGATTTTAGCATGAAAAATATCAACTCAATCCTGTCCATGACAAGAAAGAAAAGGTTTTAACCACACTCAATGCCGTAATGGTTAAAATGTTCACTGGGAGGTTAGTTGTTCGAAACCCGTCCAAGTCATACCAAGGACTTAAAAATGTCTTGATGCTTCCTTGCTTGATGCTCTGCATTTATAAAGGACAAGTTGAAGTACCCAGCATAGCCTGGGTAAATTAAATGCAGCATGTATTGAAACATTTCCTGGATGACAAATTGGAGAATGTTGGCCTTATGGTTTTGTATGAATTACCAATCTTGGGAATTGCAAAATGCACTTGGACTTGTATCGAAATGCTTCACCTTCTAAAGATGCCTACCATGCTGCCCTGGAGGCTGCTTGTCTTGCACATTGATCCTAAACCCAAGCCTGTGTCTTCTCTGTCATCTCAGCTGACCTGGAGGCTGTTTGTCGAGCACATTGATCCTCAAGCCGAACCTGTGTCTATTCTTGAGTCTCAAGTGACCTTGTAGACTGCCATTCTCTTTGCATCTGATTTGTTTCTGCTCATCAGGGGTCTTTTTGGTGGCATGTGGCAGTATTTATAATGTAAGAAAGGTAGGTTAAGATATTTAACAGAAGTGTTCCCTTGGGAATTCCAGAAGTGCTCTAGCCGGCATCTTACTGTGCCGATCTTCGTGATGTGGTAGGTTGAAGTTAAAAGGAAACAGTAAGATTGTACAGAGATGGGGAGGATTAGAGGTACGGGAGAAACATACCAAGGGAACATACAGTTTCCATTATTAGGTTGCATAATGCATACATAATATGACCTCAACATATGATCTTCACAAGACATATTACTCGATCGTGGCAGTGTGTAAGTACTAAACTCACTCAAGTCCTGATAACAGGACTTTATCTGATATCTTTTTAATAATAGACACAAGTGTAAACACAATAATAACTAGAGGGGTAGCACTCGATAGAGTACAAAACCTCCGCCGCCAATACTGCTGGGTCACTTAAGTGAACCTGATATCCTATTCATTGTAGGTCAAAACGGATCAGACTCTACTGAACCACGATTGAATAAACTAAACTAGATCTAAAGCATGTAGAAATGCCAAAAAAAAAAATCGAATTTTTTTGGAAAAAAAAGGTGCAAAATTTGTTTTTTTTTCTCTAACAAATTTTGGAGGGGGGGTTGGAAATCACTTAAAACATGTAGAAATGCAAAAAAAATTCAAATATTTTTCAAATAAAATCGAAATTTTTTTGAAAAAAAAGTTGCTAAATTTTGTTTTTTTTTTCTCTAACAATTTTTTTTTCTTTTGGGTTGGAAATCACTTAAAACATGTAGAAATGCAAAAACAAAAATTCAAATATTTTTTCAAAATGGCCGCCATAGCGGCCATATTGGGCTTTGGACCAGGTCCAAAATCTAGTGGCATGATCCTTGGACCATACCTAATCCCCCACCAAGTTTCGTCGAAATCCATCAAGGAGTTTAACCATAATACTGTTCACAAACAAACAAACAAACAGACAGGGGTGAAAACAGTAACCTCCATCCATCTTCGATGGCGGAGGTTAACTAAATTTTGTGTTGTTGACACCAAATCACGACAACCTCAACATACGATCTTCACAATAAATATTACTCAATCACTTCCAGGAAGAAAAAAAACACACAGGCAGTGTATTTGCAGAGCCTGAATGCCAATTATCTGGTATTCTATATTTTTCTATTATTATTTATCCAAACACAGCCCTCGACATTCCACTCGATGAAAGAAGAGGATATGCAAAGTTTGGTTACACTGGCTCCTGCAGGGTGTGAATGCATAAACGAACAAATGCACAAACAAACAAACTTTCTTCTTTATATATTAGATAGAACATAGAGATGGCGAGATCTGGTGGTTATTTGCAACAATTGAGAGAGGATGCCATCACCACAATTAGCAGAAGAAACATGTCGCTCAAAAATGTAACACCATTTCTTCCCAGCTACTGGTGCATGTACTGTAAGCAGTGAATTAAACACCTGTTGCCATTACCTGGCATTCCTCAACCTCCCCTCCCCCACCACTACTCCTGAACCCCCCCCCCTCCCCATAACTCAACTTCCCCACCACCACCACAACTCCTCAACCCCTCCCCTGACGACCACAACTCCTCACCCCCTATATACAATTCCTCAACCCCCCACCACCACAACGCCTTGGGTGTGAGGTAGCACCAGCACATCACATAGCCAGCTCAGACATTCCACCGAAGCACAGTTGCACCTGACTCAGCAACTTGCTTTATGTACATCGTTCAAAGTAAATAATGATGGAGGTTTTTGTTTTTTTACAATGTCACAAGATTCTCAGAATTACTTGGCCAACTTGGCCATTACAATGACGTGTGTTTTCTGGTTGAGTTGTTTTTTTAAGAGAAAATGGTCGGAAACAGACAGCTGCCTCTATCACTCTCAAAAATAAAAATAAAAAACCCTTGTTTGAAGCAAAAACATGCTCACTGTCCACGTCCATATCAAATATATCATGGTTATATAAATCGGAAAGATTCCAATTGCACTTATCAGAGCCCTGAGCGTGAGGACTATACCGTTACAAAGGGTCATGACGCCAATCTGCTCCAACCATTCAATATTTGATGATCCGATTAACAATCGCATTGGTTGTTTTACACTGAAGGGAAAACTTGTAGATAAGGTATGGCAATTGTGAATATGACCACTCTGAAGAAGTCTTTGACTTTACATAAGACCAGCATGGTGGCCTAATTATGTGTTTAATGGGTGGAAGGAATGTTACACACAAACATATGGATGAACCAGCGTATTATTATATAGATAGACATATAGAGTATTGTCAAATTCTAAAATCATAATATTTCTTAACAGCGAAGATATTGAGGCATATTTCTCAACCCTGTTGCCTTATATACTGCCCATGTTCAATTTTTTGTCTGCTTGAAAAAAATTATAATTTTCCTGTCAGTTTGGATTAATTTGAAGCAACTTTTATTTAATTATTTTTCTCTCCCAGGAGCATTTCCATGTTTCAGGGTTGGTCAGACAGAAAGATGGCATCAGCCTATTTTATATAATTATAGAGATTGCATTTGGATTGGAAAACATACAAATCAAGTAGAGATCTTGTGATTCAGCAGATTCTAATGAAACGTCTAAAAGCTTGGTTTGAGTGTTGTGCCTACAATTACAAAGACAGCACAGAAGTGAAGGGAAGCTGTGTAATTATTTTGAAAGTCAGAAGTTTGTGTGTCGTATTGTGGAAGGTTGTTTGGATCGTAGACAAGTCAAACGATACATCAAAAATATCAAATGTCCTGTGTGTGTGGTTTGAATCTAGTTCACAGGAATGATTTCGTTGTAAGCACCAGCAAAGAAGAATGTAGTTTGTAACCAGAGAGGGCACAGAGGGCGAAGGTACAATAGCCAATGATGACAGATGTAAAAGCTTGGGGAAAATTGGAGTAGAACTTAAACCTTATAGTGAAATGCGATATAAATAATATATATAGCTTTTCGGGCATCAAAGAGCATAAGGGTGACGTGATGGGTAAGTTGATAGATTGGTTGAGGAAGGAAAGGTTTAGTTGTGTTTACAACACCACAGCATACAGAGAATATGACCCACCATAGAGAGAGAAATAGCCGTCACAGCTTCGGAGAGACAGGAAAGAAGAAAACTGGGGAGGGCTGGAGCTGAAAATGAGAAATCTGATTTTGCAGCAATGAGAGAGAAACTGGTATGAGCTCAGCAATGACAGAGCAATGTAGCCAATCAGAGGAGAAGATGCAGATTACTTTTCAGAAAAGTGGTTCACTTGAGACAAAAAGGAAAAGGTTGAAGAACATCTAAAGTGCACTTCATCAGATGTACCGTAGCACCAGCCTTGAGATAATAATCTGGCGATAAATAAACCCTCATAACCAGCTGTGGCTTTTATTTGAGCAGCATCAGTATATGTGAGGTTCAGGAAGTCGAAAAATAATCTCGTGCAAAAATCACCTCAAAGTCCAAATGGTCGCAACTATAAGGTGTGTATATAATGCCTAATTGTTTCAGAGGCAGTGAAGGTTAATCCAGACAATTTGTAAGATAAATCTATGCTTGAATCACAGTGTCAGGCAGATGGAATTTACAACACGAAAGAAAAGGATGCAAAGCAATCAACCAGTTCAGACTGATATGTTCACTTTCTGCGAGGCAAGGTTTGTCTTCCCAAAACTGCAGATCGGTTCACAAAATTTCTAGTAGGCCAAGCTACATTTCATTCACAAGTCCTTCAGTACAGAAGGCAGGAGTTCAAAGGTTTTAAGGCAACATTTTCTTTGCCAAAATTATGAATCAGTTTACGATTTTTCTAACAGCTAATCCACTCATGAAAACATCAGTCCAGAAGGCAGGATTTTGAAGGTTTTTTCCAAGCTGCATGGACCACCATTGGCTGTCATGTGGAACACAATTTGAGTGGTGGAAAGAAGAAGCAAAGTCTTTTGTGATAATCGTGATAAGTTGGATTTGACAAATGTCTATGGTTCATTTTTTATGTAGACTGCGTGAGATTTAGTTTGGGTTCCCAAGGATTTCTCCAGTTATATTCGTTCTCATCAAAGATGTTTACTCAGACTAAAGGAAATTGTTCTCACATTAAAGGACCAGCACTTTAACATGAGTCAGGTCAGGTTCGATCTGTGACCTGCTACAGGTACCATGTAAACCTGTACTAACCTGTTCCATGGTCGGGTTGTCGGCGACTAAACCATCTCCCCCACCAGGTTTTGTGGTGAGGGGGGTGTTTGGATATGGACACCCAGCAGGATTAAAAACAAAACCTGTCAAAGGGCGGACGAGCTCCTTGTGAGCCAACGGCCATCCATATCTAGTACCCAACTGTGTCTGCAGACGTCCTCCTGCAGTTGGGTTACTTCTTATTAGGAGGTTGGTGGCAGGATTTGCACTCCGGCCACCGTAAAACCCTTCATTCCGCAAAACGTAAAAACGCAAAAAAATCTGAAAACCCACTCTGTGGGAGTACCTCCTGTGCAGCTTCCCTTCGCAGGGCAGCTCACCGGATGACGGGATTGGGGCAAAGCCTTCGGGACCCCCAATCTTTGATCGGAGGGAAACCATGGGGTAACATCCCTGGGTCAGATTGCGGGAGAGTGTGTCGGAGTGGTGCTGAGGTGTCGTCCACCAGACGGCGGTCTCCTTGGGTTAACATGAGGCGGTCCCTTCGGGTGGGTGCCTGGAATGTCCTATCCCTAAGAGAGGATGATCACCTGTCTCTGTTATCATCTGAGCTCAAGCGTTTGGACATCGGGATTGCAGCTCTCTCTGAGGTTCGGAGACCGGATTGCGGCGAGATAATGGTGGGTGGTTACACCTACTATTGGTCTGGTCGCTCTGATGGTTACCATACCCAAGGAGTTGCTGTAGCTGTGTCCAATAAGCTGACCCCAATGATAATTGAGGTAACACCGGTCAACGAGCGTATTATGAGATTAAGGATTCGTCACTCCTTAGGTGTCATTTCCCTGATCTCTATTTATGCTCCGACTGAGGCGAGTAATCTCACCGTGAAGGATGCATTCTCCGCCACACTCGAGTCTGTGGTTGATCAGTGCCCCAGACGAGATACACTTCTAGTCTTGGGGGATTTCAATGCATCGACTGGAACTGATAGGGATGGTTATGAAAAAAACAAAACATTACTTCAGCTTCGCTGTGAAGGTCAGTGTTGGATTCTTTGGTTTGAACCTCCACATAAAATGAGTGAAATGAACCATTTTGAAAATTACAAATTATTCTCACTCAGATTTCACCATCACTGTAATGCATGTTGTTCAGTTCTTTGAACTTTCTTTATATGAAAAGAAGATAACTTGTAATATCAGCTACCACTGGGTGGCACTATGATACACATTTATAAAGAGAGAAATGGGGTCTTTCTCCCTACCTCGAAGTCCCTCTCCCAGATATGTTATCCCGGCAGAAACCATACTTGGGGTACCCTGAGGTAACATGAAAAATTTGGTTGGATGTGGTTCAGTAGTTTTTTTTTAGTTTTGGAAGAATATACGAACAAACAAACAAATTATATATATATATATATATATATATATATATATATATATATATATATATATATATATATATATATATATATATATACACATACATATATATATACATATATATATATATATATATATATATATATATATATATACATACATACATATATATATATATATATATATATATATATATATATATATATGCATATACATATACATAGACAAATACATATATAATATATATACAAATTCACTTTTATAGTAGAGATCAGAAATGTGTGAGAGGCAACCAAAGAGCAGTGATTTTTTGATTTTGCTCATGAGAGTCATATTTTTAATCAGTCACTGAGCAAATCTTGCACAATGGTGCCAACATGGAGGTTTCATGGGTTTGGTTTCACGTGACGACCGTGATGAAGATTGGTAAGGCATTTGTAATTCTGTGACATTCTGTAATGAGGTCTCACAGCAAATCTCCAGTCAAGTATTATTTGCAAACTATGACTCCTAGAAATCCACATGCCCATATAAGGGGTGTAGTGACACCCTTGGGAAGGAAGGGTTGGGGATGATTCACCCTTTTGCACTTCATTCACATGGGATAGGGGGAACGCAAGGTTCGGGGAGGAATTTGGAATTTTAACCACGGTGCCGGTAATTGCTCAATTGCTCTTTATGAAGGGAAGCATGGGATCTTTAATGTACACCAAATAATGTCGGCAGATGGGACAACAGTTTAACGGCTATCCGAGGGATGGCACACACATTGATGAATCACCTTGGCTGTGAAACACCGGAATGAGAGTTTATAGCTGTCCCACTAGATGGCTTGGAGATGAGTGTGCGTACCTCTAGGCCAGCCAGTCAGCTCTATTATTGGTAAAAATCAAAATTTATGGTAAATGTTCTGTTACATTGGAGCGGGTTGTATTAGGTAGATTAGTTCGGTGGTCAGTGTGTTTGAGTGGCTTAGCAAATGTTTCTGTAAAATTGGGACCAGAAATGAAAAAAAATAGAGGTGTGTGTGTGTGTGTGTGTGTGTGTGTGTGTGTGTGTGTGTGTGTGTGTGTGTGTGTGTGTGTGTGTGTGTGTGTGTGTGTGTGTGTGTGTGTGTGTGTGTGTGTGTGTGTGTGTGTGACAAATAGTAAAAATAGCTTTGCATGTGTTCAGATTCTTCAGACCGAGATTTAGTGCAGTTTAACATCTTTTGTGTGATAACTGCATATGTAATGATATTGATCTTTGCCATTATCTCACAAAGTAGCACGATGTATGATATATAGTTTGATTGTGGGAAGCTGTTTAGATCAACAAAAGGTTTGAAAATGTTCATAAGAAAAGTTCCAAAGAAATATAATAAGAATTAACTTTCCAAAGGGGATTAAAGCATCTCAGTTTGTGTTCTTTCTGTGATAGACAATGCTTGAATACAAACTATGCAAAAAACTTTTCTGCAAACAGAGATATGAGTGCTAAATCAATAAAAAAACAAGTAGAGGTACATTCAAAGTACACTGCCCCCATGCCAAATAAATAAATAACAAATCCTCAAGCGCGCGACATTGCCGGGGCGCCTTCAGGGCCCGGCAATGCCACCGTGCAGCACATGGAGATGGAATTGGAAGGGAGTGGTGTACAACAATTGATTTATTAATTGATTAATTGCATAATTAAAATAAATAACTTACAATCGTAAAATAATTAATTTATTAATCAATTGGCTAATAGCATTCCAAAACCACCACCGTTTCATCTGAATCTGTAACTTTTTGAAAATTAAGTGAATCATTGAAAAATGAATAATTAACCAATTGATTAATCAACACTCAAAAATACCCATTATAGCCAAATCACTTGTTCAGTGTTGTCTCCAAATATCAGCTTCCGAGCTCAAAAGGTGCCTGATATATTGCCCAGATGAGAAAGAAAATAAATAAGTAATTAATAAATTGATAATAATTAAGTAATTGATCAATTAGTTGATAAATCAAAAAATGAAAAACACTGTTTTTGCCAAAGTGCATCTTCACTCTTGTCCCCAAATTTCAGCTTCCTTGCTCAAAGGATGGCTGCAATATCGCCCGGACAAACAAGAAAGAAAGAAAACAAGAAAAACAAAGAAAGTAAATACTGAGTACTCCCTTTGCTTCGGTGCCTGGCAATGACGTCATGCATCGTCTGGATATTGAATTGGGAAGGAGCGGTGTACAATAAGTTGCACATTTGCATAAAGTGGTCTTATGAGACATGTGGCTTAATAGCCTCCACAGAGAAGAAGTAACAATGGAGTCACAAACCAACTGTTTGGAAATTATACCTGGTGTTGGCTTAATGGTTCGGGTGGTGGGCTTTGGATCCTAGGGTCCTGAGTTCAAATCCAGCTCAGCTGTTGAAGTAATACCAGGTGGGGTTAACTCGGCCTGTCATCCTTCCGAGGTCGGCAAAATGAGTGCCAGCACACTGGTATACTGTGTCGGAGTGGCGACCTGTCCAGGATTGTGCCCAATAGCCAAGGAGACTTCTTCGGCAACACCAATGCTCTGCACAGAGTATGGTCCCAATCTTCTCCTCCTCCTGTTTGGAAGTTGTCAGTTGTCCATTTCCAACAGTTAGGATAGAAAAGTAGATGTGTGCTCATTTCAAATTAAACCAGGTTTGTATTGTTTGGTAATAATCACCAAAAGTTTGTTTGATGACGGAGAGAAGAATGGTTTCATAATTGCACGACATCTACGGTAAAGCATTGCGAAGGATCACACAAGTCTACGGCCAAATTTCAGCATCAGTGTTGTTCTCTCCATAAAATTAATCACATCCGAGCTTTTGACGGGTTCAGGCAGATTATAATCCAGAATGCCAATCTCTCAAGAATATGACTCATCCGACAAAAAATAATATCTATCACAAGACAATGACCCCAAGCACAGAGCAAATGTGGTTAAATGATTTATTGAGAGCAAAAGGCTGAAAGAAAACTCACAACTTTGGCTTCATGTCACAAAATACAAAGGTGAACCTGATTCTATTTTTCATTTGGATGTTGGAGAACATGAAAAATAGTTCAGTTTCTGGGTTACGATCAGGAAGCAGGTGCTAAATCTTTCACTCAATGCTATGAAAATGGAATCACACTTTTTTTATCGTGCCATTAATGTACACTTTACGCCACGTGAAAATTTTGGAGTAGACACACTACTTCCGCAAACATATAACAACGATATATACATACAATATTAACTGTAAGAATAACTTGAAATTCTGAAAATATTAATATACATGATTAAACAAATAAATATTCGTAATTAGCAACAAAATAATGTGAATTTTGTGCATTTACCATGGTGTTCTGGTATAAGGGAGATCGTGCAAAGGAATGAAGGATTGATGAGAGAAGGGATGAAGGGGAGAAGGGAGGAAATCAAATGGCGGTCGACGCGCTTTGGCGGTGTGGAGTTTGATTAAAGCCTGTGTGACACGAACAACAGTTTCCAAGTGTGAAAGAACGTTTTCCTGATGTCCTGGAAGAAATTTACATTTACCAATGACAGAAATCCATGCTCGCAACTTCAGTTATGTGAATGTTATGCAAATTGCTGCAGCGCTATCGCACTACTTTTTATCACTCCATTGACAAGGCCTTTACGCCGTGCCGGTTTGATATTTCGGTAATTTTTGGTTACCATGGAAACGCTTCCAAAAACATATTTTGCAGGTGGGGTTGACAACTACATTTTTTGAAATCAGCATATATCAGGCTACAATCGCATATCAAAGTTGCTTTGTTATACCATAGGTGGGGTTATCTCAAAATTTTCGGTTCCCGGCAGCAGGCCTGTTGGCTTTGTGAAGAGTTTGTTGGAAATTATTCAAAGAAACTCGTATGCTGCATCCACAATTACACATTTTTACATAACACCACTGCTGTCCATTGTTCACAATGTGCAACATCCTATTCACCAATATCAGGCTGTGCTCGTGTCGAATGTTTATCTCAATATGACCCAGGCATACTGCTGCTGAATAATGTTGAGTAGCTGCTGAACTGTTACCTGGGCCTGTGCACTGCAAGAATTGCTGCACTGCTGCTTGATCACCCCACTCGAGACTAGTTATGGTGCATTGCACAGTCGTTAATGTCTGAGTTGCACAACTTATTTGCGGAAGATTTTGAGAACATCACATGAAGAATACGCTTAGGATCCAAGGAAATCTGTGGGTTGGATGCCCCCTAGATTTTCCAGACATCTGCCTGCTTTACTGATTTTAAGAAACTGAGTGCAGTATGTTCAATTGCACAAACCTGCATAAACATAAAAGGTTGCTCCATGAAGCATGACGCATCAAAGTAAAAGGGTCATATTGGCAAATCACATCATATATCCAGCGAGTCCGTGTGAAATTAAAGGAAATACAAGGAAATCATACATGGGTGGAGGCCATTCAGCCAATCGTGCCTGCGTGACATCAACAACACACTAATTTATCAACACAAGGTCAAAATAAGAAAATGCAAAATTTATATATTTATTTATTTATTCATTTTTAAGTGTTTTTGTACATTTTTATATTTGTATTTATTTTAAGTTTTTGTATTTTTTTCGTTTGTTAGTTTATTTATTTATTTTTTCCCTCAGGGGAGAGGTCATGGGTGTGGTTAAAAACACACATCAACAACCACACAACCCCTCTTGACAAGACCCCCACCAACAGCACTCCTTACACATGCACACAATCACCAATCAATGCTCAAACTCCCTAAAAGTCCTGCCAACATCCCGATACCCCTCCATCTCCATAACTTCCAAGTACCGATCTAATTCTAATTTAAACCTATCTCCTGTTTCTGCTGGCACTACCTTTCCAGGGAGACCATTCCATGCATTAACTACTCTGAGTAAAAGACCCCTGCCTTACCACCGTCTTAACTCTCCTCTTCTTTACTCTCAGGCTATAGCCCCTGGTCCTACTATCACTGTCGACTCTGTTGAATAATTCATCTGGACTTATTTTATCTGTACCTTTCATTATCTTAAACATCTCTGTCATATCTCCTCATAACCGCCTCCTTTCTCGTGTATAAAGCCCTGTCTCCTTCAGCCGCTCATTATAGCTGAGTCTAGCTAGGCCCGGAATCAATCTAGTAACCCTGCGCTGAACCCCTTCCATGGCAATGGCATCTATGTCCTTCCTGAGTTGTGGTGACCAAAACTGCACACAATATTCTAGATGTGGCCCTTACTAAATTCCTGCACAACGTTAACACCACCTATTTTGACTTATAAATGATCCCCCTCTGAATACAACCTAAAACCCTATTTGCTTTACCTAGAGCTGCCTGGCATGTGCTGACTGCTTACCTCCCGTATATATTACCACCCCCAGATCTTTCTCCTGTGTGACACGCTCCAAAATTACCCCTTGCATTCTGTAATCTCTATTTTCATTGTTCTTCCCATCCCCAACACCTTACACTTGCTCAGGTTAAATTGCATCTGCCAATCTTTTTCCCAATCCACGCAAGTATCAATATTTTCCTGAATCTGATCACCTCTGCTATTCATCTTACCTCCAAGCCTAATGTCATCTGCAAATTTGGAAAGCCTACTCTTCACCCCACTATCCAAATCATTGATATAAATAATGAATAGTAATGGGATGAGTACTGATCCCTGAGGTGGCCCGCTACTTACATCCTCCCAGCAAGACATCCTCCCACTCACAGGCACTCTTTGCTTCCTATCACTCTGCCAGTTTGAAATCCAATCAGCTACCTGACCAGCCACTCCAAGCCCTGTTTGCTGAATGTCTTAATGTCCCCTTATGCCAGCATCAAATTGAAAATGTAATATTTTTTATTAAATCCTGATATATCTGAACCACAATCATATTAAAAACAGAAATCACAAACCAACAAGGATAAAAGACACAAAATGTCATAGCCCCCGTTGTTTTAGTAACTTTGTTGGACGGAGTTCAAGGGATAGCCCATATTTATTTACAACTAAAATGACCACCAGTTTACCAGTTGGCCATCTTTGATCAGATCACAAAATAAAGTTAGGTGCAAGTGTATGCCATTGTGTGCTGTGATTCTGCCAGGTTTGAACAAAATCGGACCATACATGTCTGAGAAATGATTGGAGACACTTTTAAGTAATAAAATGGCTGCCAGCCATCCATCTTGGATCTGATCTTGAAAAACAATGACGTTCTTACATAACCCATTATCTGTCCGCCAAGTTTGAACAAGATTTGTAAATGCATGTCCGAGAAATGATTGAGGACGTGTTCAATACCGGGGGGGGGGGGGTTACAACTAAAATGGCCGCGAGGTAACGATCTTTGCTCGTTTCATGAAACAAAATAATGTGCATATATGTATACCATCATGTGTTGTCTTTATGCCAAGTACGAATAAAATCGGTCCATACATGTCCAAGATATGGTTGCGGAAGCACGCGTGCACACGCGGACATAAAAATCAAAACCAAATCCATAAGCCCCCGTTTCAGACGAAGTCCAACAGAACAGGGGGCTATCGTTAGGAGCTCACTGAAAAAAAAAACTTTCAACTTGAGTGGGTCTGTTGTAATGATGCAATACAGGATCAAGGAATGGAGAGCACACGGAGAGTATGTAGAATAAAGTATGCCAACTGATTGAGTGATGCATGCTAAATGCCATGGGAGGGAAGAAGAAGCTGACATTTCAGACATTAACCCTTCATTGTAGCAAAGAATAGCAAAAAAAGTCAACCATCAACCCCCCTTCTGGTGGAACTACCTAAATTCAGGATCACTGATCACCTCCACTCATTCATTCTTCTTGTTTTCCCACCTGTGGAACCAACTTCCACATTCTCCCCAATCTCATTCTTCCCTCCAGGTATTGAAGACAGCTGTTCACCAGCATCTTAAGTGGTCCCAAATCCAAAATCATGATATTTCTACCCTCATTAACCCCACCACCCCCTCTCCCCCAACGTCTCTACCCAATCCCAATCGCTCCTTCATCCAAATTTCCAGTTTTCCGTCCTTGGAGTTTCCTTCTGTATCCATCTTGTCCACCCCATGCATCATCTTATCCACCACATGCATCCACATTCCTCCCCAAAACCCATTCTTTGTCCAAGTCTCCCTCTATTTTGGCCTCCTCCTTTGCTGTTGGTGCCCCCCCCCCTTCCCAACTGTTTATTTTACATGCGTCTCTAATGTTCCTTTTACATCCTGTTTTGTCCTGATCCATTCAATGTACGAGCTCTTCCATGAGCCTCGATGTGTCTACCAAAAAAAAAACATTTACAATCACACTTGGTGGTAAATGGTCAGAACAAAGACCTTAATGGTTATACCAAAGCCCCACAGCCGAATCATACCAAAAAATGGTACATGCTGCATTTTTTGCTTGATGCTCAGCATTTAAAAAGGATAGAGCACAGACAAACAACCATAAGTTGTTAATAAGAGTGCAGGCTTTGATGACCTGAATGGCCTCTTCCTGTGTTAAGCTCCCTAGCAAGAGAACTCCTATTATAAACATGTCCAAATCAGTCTCACTGGGAAAAGCAGCAGAACTGCTGGCACTCTGGCTGCACTGAGGTAGATAACAAAGTGCAGTGTGCTCAATCTAGAAAGCCCAGTCACTGTCACTGTCACTGTCACTGAATCGAAAGCTCAGAACTACAATGTTGCACGACTGCATGAGAAGTGAGGAAAGTTTGCACTGATATAGCTTTTCCTCATAACTTTATGATGGAGGTTAAGGTAAGTTTTATCATTTCCAACAGGTTTGTTTTGTGTTGACCTTTTTCAATGTATATTCATGATACTCAAATTATTTTTTGCATTTTATAGCACCTTACGTCCCGGCTGGTCTTGAAAGATGTCTGACTTACAGCTGCACGTCTAAGATTAAACGTGTCACAATAAAGCAGTCATTCTTTGCAATTTGTCACAATTTCAGATATTTGATTCGTACATGTTCATTCAACTTTCTTTGTACGGCTCAAAGTGATAAAGTTGAACATTGATTGACAGGTATATGCTGATCTGTTGAGTTGGGACTGTTGTTGCACCATAGTTAAGTGATGATCCAAAACACAAGGAGGAAATTTTGGTGAGAATGAGGTTTCATGACTGACGTTACGTGAGTTTGGCAGATGATCATCTTCGTGAGAGACAGGGACGAAAGTTTGTATCAAGAATAAACGTTTTTGCAGGAATATTTCAGAAAATCATTCTTGGAAACAAAACCAACTGTCTATCGCACGCACGGATCATACAAAAAGCAATCAGTGACTGGGTTGTGATTGTGTTGCACATTCCAAACTACAAGTTGCCTTATCAGAGTTTTAGTGAAAACCTTGCCAAATACATTGATACTTATCAGAGGTTTTCAAAACCAGCAGCACAGATGGCAAATAAATGCTTTGGGAGATATATTGAAGAGTGACTGTTAATACTGTAAAGAATACAATTGTGATTTGATTAAGCGTGCTCCTTGATGATACCATCTTGGGACTCAGTTTTTGTCAAGATTTTTCTCCACAATCAGTATTCATGAAGCTGATGTTTAATTATTTGTTTTTACAAGACCCGCTGGCAAAATGGTTAAAATGTCTGTTATGCGTCTGAAAGATTGGTGGTTCGATTCCGACCCTTCATACTAAAGTCTTCATACCAAAGACCCTTCATACCAAAAGGCTGATTCATCTCAAAGACAAACAATTGTAGGTGCTGCTTTCTCACTTGAACCTCAACAATTAAAGGATAGAACACAGCCAAACCCTGTGGCAAGAGGGAAATTCCTTGTTAATTGCCCCACTGTGGAAATAAAAGTGACATCATAAAGATGGCATTGCTCGTGCCAAGGGTTGTCTGAGAAGTGACGTCACTTCCCTCAAGTTTAGTGGCCATGTTTGTTTGAAATAAATTCCATTGTTACCTCCGCCACCGAAGGTGAACGAGATTAAGTTTTCACCCCTGTTTGTTTGTCTGGTTGTGTACAGGACATCTCAAAAAGTTGTGGACAGAGCTGGATGAAATTTTGTGGGCAATTGGGTGTGTGACAAAGACGAACTAATTAGATTTTGGTGAACATCTGGATCCGGATCCGACAACTACCGTTTTTGAAGTGATTATTCACCATTGAGAGATTGGGCCAAAAATTACATGCAGCACAATATCTCAAAAAGTTGTGGACGGAGTCGGATGAAATTTGGTGGACAAGTTGATCCAAAATGTTTCTCTGTGTACCAAGTTTGAACAACAGTATCTGTGTACCGAACCATAGCATGTGGAGGCCCCAAATTTTGGTTCCATTGTTTTGATGATGCATCGTTTCCTCCAATAACACATATCTCAAAATATTTACCTGTGTGACCATGACAAATTGATTTGATTTTGATGAAGATCAGAATCCGGATCTGGATATAAGAATTATTTTATTTTTCAAAGTGATTCTTCACCATTGAGAGATGTTTGTGCATTTGTACGATATTCTTTCACAGCCGAACCATAGCTCGTGGAGGCCCCAAATTTTTGGTGTAGGTAATTCAAAATATGGGCACGGTCTCAAACTGCCCCAAGTTGGCCTTGATCTCTGTGTTGAGGCTACCAAAGGCCATTATAAAGTGTATAGTGGGATGTGGGGTCAGGCAGTGTTGCCACTGGCTCTTGGGCAAAAGGTACCAACCATGAGGCCAAAACCTCCATTGCTTTTCAATGTCCAATACGTCCCAAAACCACTGCTGTTGTGGTGTTTTGAATTACGTGGCAGTGAGGTGTTTTTAATAATGTGGCGATGAGGTGTTTTTCCCACTGTAGCAACATGTGGTGAAGCGAGTGTAGCGAGCCGATCGACGTGTGTGTGTGTGTGTGTGTGTGTGTGTGTGTGTGTGTGTGTGTGTGTGTATGTATATATGTATGTATATATATATGTATGTATATATATATGTAAGTATATATATATAAATATATATATATATATATATATATAGATATATATATATATATATATACACATATATATATATATATATATATATATATATATATATATATATATATATACACATATATATATATATATATATATATATATATATATATATATATATATATATATATATATATATATATACATACATATATATATACATACATATATATATACATACATATATATATATACATACATATATACATACACAAGCCTGGTGTTGGCTTAGTGGTTAGGGTGGCGGCTTGGGATCCCAGGGTCCTGAGTTCAAGCCCCGTTGGCTGCTGAATTAACACCAGGGGGTTGACTCAGCCTGTCATCCTTCCGAGGTCGGCGAAATGAGTGCCAGTGTACTGGTCCCGGTGTATGCCCCGGTGAGAATAGGTGTACCATATCCCTGTGTGTCGTAAGAGGTGACCAGGGTTGGCATCAGGAAGGGCATCCGGCCATAAAACATTTCCTCAAGAAAAAGCCAAACCCCTGCACAGCAGGGAAAAATGGCTGTAAAAACGGTCATTTTTTTACATATATATATATATATATATATATATATATATATATATATATATATATATATATATATATATATATATATATATATATATATATATATATATGACCTGAGGGACTCCCTGGACTTCCCACTTAACCTGGGGACTCCCTGTACTGTATTTTGTATAAAACTTGCTCTTCACACAACCAGACAAGTATGAAATGCTTCATTTTATATCCATCAACAGCTGATCGGATGAGCACACAACAGCTCATCATGAATTTGAAAATGACAGGATGGTGTGCCGTTCTATGCACCAATCGATTAGAGAAGGGATTTAAAATGTATCGATTCACAGTCACTAAACAATGTCAATCCCGAGAATGGCACTGATTCAGAACCGTGTCCACTTCACATGTGCACAATGCACTATGACAACATTATTGGTTCACGAGTCAGTAAGTGACCACTATATTCGTTATGGGTGTGTCTGTCTGTCTGTCTGTCTGTATGTCTGTATGTATGTCTGCATGTCTGTCTGTCTGTCTGTCTGACTGTCCCGAGCATAGCTATGTGGGTTTTGATCCGATCCTGATAAAATTTGGGTGGGAGGTTTATATCATGATCTCGTTATGTTTTCCTGAGAATGGGCGTGGTGCGCCGAATATGGGCGGAGCCACGCCCAAAAAACATGTGTTTTTACGGGGTAGCCGGTTTCAAGTCACATCTTCTCCGAGGGGTTTGTCGAATCTGTCAGGGGTTTCGGCATTTGGTTAGCCCAATGGCACCTGCATAGCCCCACGGAGCTCGATTTTTCATTTTCATCCCAAGGTCAAGGTCACAAGGTCACGAACTTAGAAAATGTTTTTAAAAAATCAATAAATTGGGCATCGAGCTCCAAAGGTTTTCAACTGTTTCGAATGAAAGTTGGTATGCAAGTAGTGCTCTTCGAGTACTACAACTTTCATCATTTACGTTTTTCCTGATGCCAGCCAGTTTGCCCGTGGAGTCCCCTCGAAGGTCAAAAAATAAAAAAGGCGAACCGTGTTCATTGCTCGTGAACCATCGCCGTCTCAAGACTTGTTTACCACTTTATAATCAGCATTGGTGTTGGCCGATTATTCATCTTTTTTAAATCGGAAATCAGTTTTAGTCAAATTTTCTAATCAGCCCAGCACTAGTACAAATCACACAACACCCTATACTTAACTTTATCTGTATGTCAAACCTTGATATCGTTGTATATCCTAAAGTAAAAATATTTATTTATTTGTTTTCATGATTATGATGATCATCAGTATTCCTTTCAATTTTGTTTTATTGTATTTGGCAATTCCATGCTAAATACACGATTATTACTGGAATTCTTTATTATTATTCTTTATTTTTGTCACACATCCATTGCCCTAAAACTCCTCCTCGGGCTTTTGTCTAGGAGCAGTAACAATTATGTCTTTGAAATGGGCTGCATTCAAGGAAGTGCAGTGTCAACTTTTGACCTTGAAATTCTCAAGGTTAAGGTCAAGGTCACACAAAAGGTCAAAAACAGATTTTGCCCCATATCTTCACCCCACGGAAAGATACAGGTTAGCCGCTGACATTTTCTGATAGGTCACAACAGGGGCTACAAAAAACCTCACTAGTCCAAAGTTGTGTGACCTATATCTTCTGAGATCGGTAGGGGTCAAAGTTCAACAAAACACATTTTGCCCCATATTTTCGCCCCACGGAAAGATACAGGTTAGCCGCTGACATTTTCTGAAAGGTCGCAACAGGGCCTACAAAAAACCTCACTCGTCCAAAGTTGTGTGACCTATATCTTCTGAGATCGGTAGAGGTCAAAGTTCACGATGTTGGTCAAAAACACATTTTGCCCCATATCTTCGCCCCACAGAAAGATACAGGTTAGCAGCTGACATTTTCTGATAGGGCACAACAGGCCCTACAAAAAACCTCACTACAAAAAAGTTGTGTGACCTATATCTTCTGAGATCGGTAGAGGTCAAAGTTTATGACGTTGGTCAAAAACACATTTTGCCCCATATCCTCGCCCCACGGAAAGATACAGGTTAGCCGCTGACATTTTCTGATAGGTTACAACAGGGCCTACAAAAAATCTTATTTGACCAAAGTTGTGTGACCTATATCTTCCGAGATCGTAGGCGTCAAAGTTCATGACGTTGCCAAATACGTATTCGCTGCAAATGAATGCAGCCCTCAAGTTATTATTATTATTATTATGAATAATTAACTTTGTTTATTTTATATTTTGATGTACACTGAATAGTTTTAGTACTCAGATTACCATGCTTGTTTGGTATATCTTTCAATAAAACGGAATTGGATGAATGAATGAATGAATGAATGAATGAAAGAATGATATGCACTTCTCCATTTTAAAACATGTTTACAATGTTGGCATATCTTGAACTACCGTATCTCATTTGTAGAGCATTTGATTGGTCTCATACCAACACGTTTTTAGACATATTTTTGTTTCCTTACGATTACTGGCCTGCGTCCAGATGTGTTGCAGCATTTGTGTATATAGCAGATACAGCAATGATCAATCTCTAATTTGGATGGGGAACATTAATGGATTAGGCTTGTTTAATCCTAACCTTAGTGATAAACATGACATTATTTTTGTGAGATAAACCAAGCAAGCCCACAGGAGAAGGATCTTCAAGCTGACAGCGAAAGCTGTCTGTGTGGGGTTTAAGTATATGCAAAAATGGAAATCAAATCATGTCAGAAAGAGTGCGCATTCATTATTTATTTTTCATATTTGCTTCTCAGATGAAACACAGGATTGTTGCTGCTCTGTATGTAGTATGGTGGGTGTATAAGCAATACCTACAGTGCCACCTTCAGCATAAGTGAAAGCATCGAAAACAGTTTAAACGAATGGGGGAGGCGGAAGGCATCCGTGAGTATGCACTCAAAGAAAAACATTTTTAGGACTTAAATACGTACTGCAGTTTTGTGTATACTCCACCCTTTTTCTGCCATTTAATTGTTCTGATTAAGCTTCTAAAAAAAAAAAAAACACAAGAGCTTTGGGAAGCGATGAAATCAAAGCCACACTTTGATAGGCCGTGGGACATGAGCTCCTATCATTCATCTTTGTTACTCATCATCATGGAACTGGTTGATTTATGGCCAGACAAGCCATCATAGTGTGCAATGCAACATGTAGAATTTGCCAAGCACAAAACTTAGCACAAACGATCAAATTCTGATCATCATGTTGAAGATATTTTGAAAACATCTCGTCATATATGACGTCAAATATGTCAAATAGCTGTTAGATATGATGAACGTTGGTTTATGTTATTGCAAGACATGAACAGAAAGGCTTTTGGTTTCCATGAGAAGCGTTATGCACAGTTCACGAACACCACAAAGATTTCCCGATCTGCTTCGATGGAAAACAGAAATAGTAAGATATGAATTGGGAAAATTGTTAAGGGCGAGTTCCAGAGGACCTCTGAGAAGAGGCATGACTCGGGTACGAGCCCTGGTCTGAGTGAAAAGGCCACATCATCAGAAGAAGACAAATTACTAAAAACAGCACTATCCCTTAAAGAGGTGACACCAATTGTACTCCACATTTTGAGTTCTCTGAGTTTCCTGGAGTAGAAGTACATCAGTTTGTTTACGTCCAAACAAACTTTTCACCCGAATCTAGTGGTTGTGAATTGCACCTCAGCCATTCATATTTAAGGTTCCACAGATGATCTTTTTTCATGGTTTATCAAAAGGCTTAAGTGTTTGCTGAGAGACCTCAAGCCTCGCTTTTGTAACAACCTTTAGGAGCCAATTGGAACTGAGACCTTGTTAAATTTAATTAATCCGGCTTCCTAATTATTTCCTTTGCAGCCTCAATGAATGGAATTGAATCAGAAAATTGATCTTTAAAGATCCCATTTCACTGTCGATAAGTTCCATTCAAAAAGGAAAAAAAACAAGTTGGGGAGCTATGTGCGACTGATACGATTAAGTTTAACTCGGTCACCTAAACTTCATCATCTGATTCCGACAAATCAGATACAGTCCCAACCAGGTCATAGATATCAGTCTCAGCAGTCACTATTTAGTTTCCAGGCAAATCCAAAGATTTACCAGAATGTTCCATTATGGAATGAACTTTGTTTGCGCTGGTACTCAGTACACTCAACAGGAGCTGAAGCCTCGGTTTCTTGCTCTTGTGGGGGGAGATATTCATTGGCTCATTTGGAGAACCAGTAACACAAGTTAGATTTTTGCATCGACATTGGTGCATGGAGGGTCAAGTCACTTCCATTATACTCGGTCTCAGCAGCAAGTGATGGTGGTGGCTCATTTATGTGCTTATCATTATCTTTAGCCTCACCACCTACTTCACCCATCAAATTTCCAGTGCTGCACAGTAATCCTTGAGAATCACTTGTTTCATTAAATAATCCAGATTCTCCCAAGTATCAATACGGCTCGTGGACACATGAGAGAGACATCGAGGTGCATCTTCAACCACACTGTCTTTATGTAATACTACCTTCTTCACAGACATGTTAGAATTACTGGCAACAGATGCTCTTCGTTTTTTTGTCACAACAATAGGATCCTCATCCATGTCCTCACTACGTGAAGGAACAGCTGAAACACATACATTTAGTACTCATGATCGTTCAAAGTTACTTTTAATGAAATGTTTAAACTCGTGTCATCGCCTCAATAAGGAAATACCATACAAACTTGCCGCCAAAACCTCATAACATGTTTAACATGTTCATCCCAAGACCCAAGAGGAATCATCGAGATTTTTGATACAACTGTTCCAGACCGTGACAGAACAGACATCAGTTTATCGTTGGTTATGAATGGAGGTACATTAAATGTCACAAGTCTCCTCGATGGAGTATTCATACTGCCCAAAGCTGGAATAACCCAGTCTGTCCAATTTTGTGATTTTGAGACACTGTATTTTGTTTCTTCAATGCCCACCTGATGTGGAGTTAGTGTTATTGAGTCTACCTGTCTCGGGAACTACACTCTGAGAGCTATAACATATATGGAGAGATAGAGGAGATACTGTTGATGTGATTTCATGTAAAAGCTGAAATTCGACAAAAATGGATATACAGGTACTGTGTTCTTCCAAAAATGGATATACAGGTCCTGTGTTCTTCCAAAAATGGATATACAGGTCCTGTGTTCTTCCAAAAATGGATATACAGGTACTGTGTTCTTCCAAAAATGGATACACAGGTACTGTGTTCTTCCAAAAATGGATATACAGGTACTGTGTTCTTCCAAAAATGGATATACAGGTCCTGTGTTCTTCCAAAAATGGATATACAGGTCCTGTGTTCTTCCAAAAATGGATATACAGGTACTGTGTTCTTCCAAAAATGGATATACAGGTACTGTGTTCTTCCAAAAATGGATATACAGGTACTGTGTTCTTCCAGAAATGGATATACAGGTACTGGGTTCTTCCAGAAATGGATATACAGGTACTGTGTTCTTCAAAAAAATGGATATACAGGTACTGTGTTCTTCAAAAAATGGATATACAGGTACTGTGTTCTTCCAGAAATGGATATACAGGTACTGGGTTCTTCCAGAAATGGATATACAGGTACTGTGTTCTTCAAAAAATGGATATACAGGTACTGTGTTCTTCAAAAAATGGATATACAGGTACTGTGTTCTTCCAGAAATGGATATACAGGTACTGTGTTCTTCAAAAAATGGATATACAGGTACTGTGTTCTTCAAAAAATGGATATACAGGTACTGTGTTCTTCCAAAAATGGATATACAGGTACTGTGTTCTTCCAAAAATGGATATACAGGTACTGTGTTCTTCCAAAAATGGATATACAGGTACTGTGTTCTTCCAAAAATGGATATACAGGTACTGTGTTCTTCCAAAAATGGATATACAGGTCCTGTGTTCTTCCAAAAATGGATATACAGGTCCTGTGTTCTTCCAAAAATGGATATACAGGTACTGTGTTCTTCCAAAAATGGATATACAGGTACTGTGTTCTTCCAAAAATGGATATACAGGTACTGTGTTCTTCCAGAAATGGATATACAGGTACTGGGTTCTTCCAGAAATGGATATACAGGTACTGTGTTCTTCAAAAAAATGGATATACAGGTACTGTGTTCTTCCAGAAATGGATATACAGGTACTGTGTTCTTCCAGAAATGGATATACAGGTACTGGGTTCTTCCAGAAATGGATATACAGGTACTGTGTTCTTCCAGAAATGGATATACAGGTACTGTGTTCTTCCAAAAATGGATATACAGGTACTGTGTTCTTCCAGAAATGGATATACAGGTACTGGGTTCTTCCAGAAATGGATATACAGGTACTGTGTTCTTCAAAAAAATGGATATACAGGTACTGTGCTCTTCAAAAAATGGATATACAGGTACTGTGTTCTTCCAGAAATGGATATACAGGTACTGGGTTCTTCCAGAAATGGATATACAGGTACTGTGTTCTTCAAAAAAATGGATATACAGGTACTGTGTTCTTCAAAAAATGGATATACAGGTACTGTGTTCTTCCAGAAATGGATATACAGGTACTGTGTTCTTCAAAAAATGGATATACAGGTACTGTGTTCTTCAAAAAATGGATATACAGGTACTGTGTTCTTCAAAAAATGGATATACAGGTACTGTGTTCTTCTAAAAATGGATATACAGGTACTGTGTTCTTCCAAAAATGGATATACAGGTACTGTGTTCTTCCATTTTTGGGCAGCATAGGTGAAGCCAACATGAAG
The DNA here is from genome assembly GCF_056783735.1 of Eptatretus burgeri. Lineage (NCBI taxonomy): Eukaryota > Metazoa > Chordata > Myxini > Myxiniformes > Myxinidae > Eptatretus > Eptatretus burgeri. The sequence continues at coordinate 48,820,680 of NC_140975.1, read as the reverse complement.
AAACCACACTCTATGGTTAACCCCACACTTACAACATTATGAACAAAGTTTTCATCAGACACAAAGACAACAACTTTCTGATTCATTCTCTGCGGCTCGTACGTTTTCACAACCGATTATATTCCCCACCAAAAATACAATGTCTTCAGTGAGGATACCTTCAGGTGGAACACACACCAATTCATCCATCCACTGGGACCATACTCTGTGCAGAGCGTTGGTGCTGCCTAAGCAGTCTCCTTGGCTATTGGGTACAATTCTGGACGGGTCGCCACTCCGACACAGGATACCAGCATGCTGGCACTCATTTTGCCGACCTCGGAAGGATGACAGGCAGAGTCAACCCCACCTGGTATTAATTCAACAGCTGAGTGGGATTTGAACTCAGGATCCTCGGATCCTAAGCCCACCACCCTAACCATTAAGCCAACACCAGGCATACCAATTCATGCTTCCATGTTAAATTAATTATCAAATGCCTCTAACTGGTAGCAGTATGATGGATAGAGAAAGATAATAGAGGGGTGATTGGAGGTTAGGGGGGGGGGGGTGGAAGAGAGGAGAAAACCATACTGATGTCTCACCACAACACATCGTGACTGCACACAGCCGCCATGACACCGTTCCCAAAGAAATAAACAATGTGAGGGAGAGAGAGAGAGAGAGAGAGAGAGAGAGAGAGAGAGAGAGAGAGAGAGAGAGAGAGATGGAGAGAGAGAGAGAGAACGAGAGAGAGAGAGACAGAGAGAGACAGAGAGAGACAGAGAGACAGAGAGACAGAGAGACAGAGAGACAGAGAGACAGAGAGACAGAGAGACAGAAACAGAGAGACAGAGTTCCACTCTCAATTTTCTTTGGACCCATAAGATGACATTAAAAAAAAAAGAGGAAAAATTATTTTTAAAATAGAAAAATATATTGTTACTCACTGTAAATACATTGTTCTGAATATCTTGTTTTTTTTATTGAATCTACTCCATTTTGGAGTGTCAATGAATGCTCCACTCAAACTAAGACCAAATATAAACTCCATTTTCAACCTAATATAAACTTTAATTTTATTTCTAGTTTTTCGAGTCTAAGCTTAGGTCTTTTTGTGAAAATTGCTCAAACTGTCAGGTTGCTGTAATCTATGTAGAGTCCAGAGGCACCTTTAATGTGTCTGCCGTGATTGGTTGGAGACAAATATTAGATTTCCATCATTCATTGTCATATGAACGCAAGAAAACACACAATATTTTCTCCGTCAGCACAAACTGAAGAAACTTGGTTGGGAAAACAATGACAAATGTTGCACACATGTATGGAATCATAAAAAAAAACATGGGGATAGTAGAAACTATCTGTAAGCATGATTTTTTACATCGCCATTAACAGTAGCTTCGATGTGAAAAACGATTCGTCAATACATGTGCTTGACAACTCTTGCCTCAAAATTGAGTTTGTTACTCATGTCACGGAACGACTTAAAATGGGTGTATTCTGTATGATTTCGGCCCACCGAATCTGAAAATGAAATGAATGTTGCCATTGCAGCAAAGTGGACATCAGCCTCTACATGGCATTTAAAGGAGTATGGTACTCACTCGTATGAATCGAGAAAGAAATCAGATATTTTCGTAACATGTGTCACTTTGAGTGGAGCGAGTGGGCACGACAACAGAAAGATGGTTTCATCATGTCAAGACTGCACAGAGATGAGGAATCTACCTTAAAGGAGTAATATCATCATGCATGGAAAAGACAGAGACCGAACGTGAACAGAACTCTTCATGGTGATTGTTTACAATCTATTGATTTCAAAACAAAACCATTTTATTTCAGCGTCACCCAGGCCTGTAGCTGGCTCTTGGAGGTGCAGTATCTTAACCTATTGGAAAGCATATGCAATTAATCAGGTCATTAATCAGTTCAAATAAGCATATGTGATTATAAATGGTTTGGACTACACAAAACTTCCAAAACTACATGCAGCATAAAGCAGTTAGAAAACAGAAATAGTGAGATATGAAAGTTTCCCCTCGATTTGTCCAGCCATTCTGGAGGAGATTTTTTAATAGGTTTTATGGTAAATCCAATATGGCTGTCAAACCATGTGACCAATGACCAATGACCTGTCAAACCAATGACATCATATGTGTGAACCTGTTTTTCCTCGTGGACAGGCGGTCATATGTGTAAAGTTTCGCCTCGATCTGTTCAGCCACTTCAGAGAAGAAGATTTTTGAAGGTTTTTTTTTTAAAACAACATGGCTGCCGAATCACATGACCAATGAATGACGTCAGGAAATCCTTTTCTGTGGACCATTTTATCCCGAGATGACCCTCAAAAATTTTCATACTGATCGGATGTGGCGTTCTACATATGTAATTATGACGTAATAATGACGGCACCTATGATGTCATAAAAATAACACTCATTCCCCATGAGGAGTACTTGCTATGTGCCAAGTTTCGATTTTTTCCTTGGTGCGGTTTCAGAGATACAGAGGTCCAAAATTTTCCCATTTTTCCAATATGACTGCAATATTCCAATATGACTGCAATTCCAATAACAACACACGAGAAGTCGCACCAATGGTGAAAATTTTGTCTCAATGCGACAGAGCATTTGCAGAGAAAAACACGAAAGTTCTGTGCGGACAAACAAACAGACAAACAAACAAACAAACGGACCCAAATGCAATGCCCTCTCCAAATCCTTCAGCGAGGGTAACAAAGCCTTATGGGTTCCCTTTTGTAAAAATAATTTATCTGGAATGGTGCTTGTACCACCTCCCAAAAAAATTAAAATGGGTGGAAGAGGGAGTCAAATATCTTGTGGTACTCCTTGGAGCCATAAATGATGTCCTTAAAAATTGGGATGAAGATGTTGAACATGTGAAAAAAAGATTAGGTCTGTGGAAGAGAGCCATGCCCCACCTTTCATTTTAGGGTAGGGTTAGAGTTGTTCATAATTTTGTGGCTTCCTCTTTGTGGCACAGGTTTATCTGTCTGCAGCCACTGGAAGTGTTATTGAAGGCAGCGTAGACACAACTGATAGGTTTTTCTTGGGTGGTTGGGGTGGAGGGGGGGGGGAGGTGCAAGTTGCATCACTGATTAATGGACAAGCATTATGTGTCGTCCTTTGGCTGTGTGTGTGTGTGTGTGTGTGTGTGTGTGTGTGTGTGTGTGTGTGTGTGTGTGTGTGTGTGTGTGTGTGTGTGTGTGTGTGTGTGTGTGTGTGTGTGTGTGTGTGTGTGTGTGTGTGTGTGTGTGTGTCACCATTTTTCTCAGAGATGGCTGAACGGATCTTCGTCAAACTTTCAGAGGTTCATAAGTGAGTTCTGGGGAGTGTTTCTGGCAAAACAATTAAACATTTTGAAAATACAATTTTGATTTTTTTTTTCTCGCTTTATAGTGCTGAGCTTTTATATTTACATGAAAGGTAATATTAAATGATCCTGGACCCCATTTTGTAGTGGGTGTAAGGAAGTCTTAGGAACACACACAAAAAAAAATAAACCAGACAACTCCGAGCAATGTCGGGTACCCCTGCTAGTTGCTATATAAACAGCGACTGCCAAGGCGACTTCTGGCCTGTCACGTTTTGCACCAAGCAAGTGGGCTCAGATATGGCCTCAAACTGTTCCCAATCCAACTCCAGAATGTCAACATATCTTCCCTTCCAACCTTTTACAAGTCTCCTGAACACCTTGCAGAGCCTTTCGGTTGATCACCAGCAGGAAACCTATGCCACAAACATGTTTGCTCATGAACACCTATTTTATAACCCTCACTTTTCTGGAGTTCCAAAAACCTGAGAGGTCTGTCAACATTTTATCACAGCCGGCATTATCAAAATATTGCACCACTGCCATGATTCAGGTTCGGGGTGGAAAGTGGTGCAGGAGATCGCAGAACTGATGGTTACATGGTCCAATGGGGTAATTGGGATTTCAAAAATTAATAATACAAGAAAGCTTTCAACTTGGACTCAGGTGGACCAAAGAAGCTCGAGTGATATCAAATGACTTGTGGTTTCCTGTGTTAATTGTACAACTTAGTTCGAGAGATTTACCCCCCCCATGAGCATAGGACAAAATCTTTTTCAGAAATATCGTAGCAAAGACTTGTATAGATTACGTACTAAATTACTGCTTGGAAACCTCCATTTAATTGAGTGGCCTGGTGGAAAGGACTGATGCATGGGGGACTCCTCTCTGAGCCTATATGAGAATCAATGCACAGTATAAGCTTGTAAACCAGTTGTTCTTAACCTTTTTTACCACCATGCCCCCTCGAGTAGTTGGTCCTTGCCTCCACACCCCCCCGAGTAGTTGGTCCTTGCCTCCACACCCCCCCCCCCTTTCCTCACATCTTCAACCAAATGATTAAAAATCACATCTTCAACCAAATGACATTGCTTCTTAGCTCCCAGATCTTGAATGCGTGGTCGAATGCCCGAGAGAGCACAACGCAAGTCCCCTTCAACGTTCAGCTTATTTCTGTGCTTGGTCTTGACAGCAACGAGCTTGGAAAATGCAGCTTCACAAAGATACGTTGATCCAAACATTGTCAGAATCCGAAGAGCTTGATGTGAGATCAAAGGTTAAACAGGAAGGTACGTGACCCAGAACGCCTCTAGATCCAGTTTTTTGAAGTCTTCTTCAGCCAAGGAGTTGAACTTTAACTCAAGAAACTCCTCTTGCACTTCGTCTGAAATATCAGCTATTTCACATTGAAATGGGTTCCGAATGAATTTCCAGGCTTCGCGCTTCTCATCTTTATCTGGAAAATATCTGATGAATTCTGCTTTTAATTCAGTCAGATGAGTAATTATTTGTTTCTTTAACTCAGAATCAAGGAAACTGTGAATGAGAGCAGAATCCAAGTTAGCAAAACTGGCTGAATTTCCATCCTGAATTCGACATTTTCAGAGGTCGAGTTTGGCCATGAAGGCTCGAATGACGTCATGGTGCGTAATTATGTTGATGTTTTTCCCTTGGAGTTTGAGGTGTTATGTATAGCATTCAGCGCTTCAAAGATGTCCACCAGGTAAACTAGAGATAGCAAAAATCCTTCAGACTGGAACTTGTCATGGAGATCTGCTTTCTGCTGCAAATCTAGAAATGTTTCCACTTCTTCTTGTAGTTCATAAAGCCGTCCAAGCATGTTTCCCTTCGAAAACCATTGTACGTTTGTGTAGAAAAGCAAGGCTTGATGTTCAGAATTCATACCCACACACAGCTGTTTGAAGAGACGACTGTTTAAGGCTCCAGCTTTGATGAAGTTGACTACCTTGATAGCCAGGTTCATGACATCCCTCATTTCAGCAGGTAGAATTCTGGATGCTAAGGCTTCACGATGAAGGATGCAGTGCGTACCTATAGCAGATGGACTCTTTCTTTCACTCTTGTTATGAAACCAGATTGCAAACCAAGCATGGCTGGAGCTCCATCAGTTGATGGTTGATCAACGAAAGTTGATTGTCCTGGAAGATGTTTGATACCACTTGAAAAATATCTGTTGCTGTTGTATAACTTTCCATGGGATGGCAGAAGAGCATTTCCTCTTTTACACTATTGCCTGACATGAAACGAGCATATATCAGTAGCTGATAACACTGAGCAACATCAGTCGTTTCGTCCAACTGGATGGTAAATACAGGAGAAGCTCTTACTTGCTCAAGAACTTGATCTTTGATGTCTTGAGATTTCATCGATCCTTCCCTTGACGGTATCGTTTGATAGAGAGATTTGGGAAAGCTTGTTTGCACTATCCTTCCCCAGAACAAGCTTTGCTGCACGCAGTACACTTTGTTTTATGGGAGTCTCTCCGATGTTATGGCTCTTTTTACTCTTTTGCAATCAACATGGTGATCTCATAGGAAGCCTCAACAACCTTTGAGGTCTGTTTCCGAAATGCTCCACTGCTCCAATGAAAAATCGAGCTCCGTGGGGCTATGCAGGTGCCATTGGGCTAACCAAATACCGAAACCCCTGTCAGATTCGACAAACCCCCTAGGAGAAGATGCAAATTGAAATCGGCTACCCCCTAAAAACACATGTTTTTTGGGCGTGGCTCCGCCCATAATGGGCGCACCACGAAAACCATTTTAAGGAAAACACAACTAGATCATGATATAAACCTCCCACCAAAATTTTGTCAGGATCGCATCAAATCCCACGGAGCTATGCTCGGGACAGACAGACAGACAGAGAGACATACAGACATCAGAACAGACATGAGAACATACAGACAGACATGGTAACTATGCATGACAGACAGACAGACATGACAGACAGACAGACATACACACAACAAGAACGAATATAGTGGTCACTTATTTTTTCCGTAAAAATATTTTTTCATGAGCCAAAAATGGTCGGCTTAGTAGCGAATAGGAAACGAAAATTATTAAAGGCGATACTTTGCATAATATCGTGATGAACATTAAAAAAAAAAACACTTGTTAAGAGAATTCCAAAAATAATTAGAGAAATTCCTACTTTTTTCTCCGGGCTCGTGCCCCCTCTGGAAATTACTCACGCCCCCCAGGTTGAGCCGATGTTGTAAACAAAAGGACGGGTGATCTCCAGTGATGGTTAACACACAAGATGATCCCATCTAATAAATCAATAAATCATTTTCCTCTCACATCTACATGTTGGCCGATCTGAATATGTACAGAAGACTTGTTCCATGCTTTTGGTAACTACGCATGATTATTGTCCTTATTTCAATGGCTTAACTACATGTCTCGAAAAATAAATATTACTGTCTTTCTGCGATCATTTTTTTTTTGATTTACTGATAAGAAAGAACAAGTCATGTAGCCACAGCTAAACTAGCAATTTATTGAGTAAGAAAATCTCAGTGCATTCCAATGCAACAAAAAGTCCATAACAAGTGTGTGTTTCACTCTCAGGAGAGCCAGAAAACAACATCTGTCCAAACTCAAGAATGAACTTTTAAACTTGTCTCCCTCCAAGAAAATCTGCTGATGCCTTGTTAAGTCTCTCTCCGGAGGATGCTCCCCTTCCGTCCCTACCCTCTCTTCAAATGGCATCACAGCTGACTCCGCTCAAAAGATGGCCAAAATTCCTCGATTCTGTGTTTTCTTCCAAATCTTGTGTTCCCAACCCTTCACTCTCATTACTCTACTGCTCTTGGACTTTGACTTTTGCACCTGAGAAGGTGGAGAATGTTCTTTCAACCCTGACTCTGCAAGTAGACAAGACATCATCAGCTCGTATGTCCTAAAATCCTGCTCTGCAGGTCTTTCACATCCTTTCTTGGCCCTTTTCAACCCATCATTTGAGTTACATCATCTTTCATCTGCTTGTAAATCAGTCAACATCACTGCATTACATAAAAATGGTGCAAAAATGGATTCCCATAACTACAGACCTATCAGCTGATTCACAATCATCAGCAAGGTCATGGAATCCGTCATTGCAGATGATATGAAATCCTTCCTTTTCTCCAACAACCTCATTTCAGATCACCAATTTGGTTTCAGACCATGTCACCCAACCTTGGACGTGCTACTTCGACTCACCTAACAATGGATGGAGGCCCTTAATGTCACACGTGAGATCATGGCCATCTCTCTGGACATATCTCATATGGATGGAGGCCCTCAATGTCACACATGAGATCATGGCCATCTCTCTGAACATATCTAAAATGGATGGAGGCCCTCAATGTCACACATGAGATCATGGCCATCTCTCTGGACATAGCTCATGCTTTTGATACAGTCTGGCATCCTGCCTATAATTATTTTAAAGGTTTTATTTTTTTAGATCCTCGTGGAGGATTTCCAAGTCTTACTCACGTTGTTGTTCTTCTGCTTCTTCTTGTGGACTTTTTTGTTTCACAACCTACAGTTTTCATCAAAACTTCCTGAAACTTGGCGTATATATGTACAAATACCCTGCGCATTTTCAGACCATGTCATCATCTCAGATTTTCAGATCAGACAGTAACCATCTCAGATTTTGAAAATTCCTCCTAGAAAAAAGTTATGATGTCAAAATATCTCCGCTAATGGAAATCGCCTAAAAAATTATCTCTGAAACTCGGCAAGCTTTTTGAATTCTGTTTGCGGGAATCGAACAGGGCATTAGCAGAGATGAATTACCGCACATATGATACTTCACTATGACATCATATCAATTTTTATGACGTCATTCCTATTTTTTGACATTTTTTGTTTCACAACCCAGAGTTTTCATCGGATCTTCGTGAAACTTGCCATGTATATGCAGAAAGCCCATGCGCAGGCAGTAACCATCTCCGATTTTGGAAATTCTTCCTAGAAAAAAAGTTGACGTCATAATATCGCCGCTAATGGAAATCGCCTATACCATTATCTCCGAAACTCGGCAAGCCGTTTGAATTTTGTTTGCTGGAATCAAGCCGGGCATAAGCACAGATAATTATTTATCACAAACCTGATACATCACAATGATGTCATATTCGTTTTTATGACGTCATCATTAAGAGGACGAGGATCTTAGCTCATTTGAGCTTGTTAATTCTGGAAGTTTATCACAATTAAAGCAGTCTAGTACACCACCTTATTTAGCATGTCCAAGTACTGCAAAACTGGAGGTTCTTGGAAGTCATAAGAAGATGATTTGTGTTTTTCAGTGTTAAAGTGTATAAGTAAATTTAAATGAAATAAGGATTTTTAAAGTCGCATGAAAAAATTAAGTCTGAAATTTAGTGCCGTTGACACAGTGTACATTACGCCACCATAGTCCAACACTTTGCATTAGTTATTCATGCCCATTGTTTGTGTCCTTTAGGACATCCTTAAAAACAGTAAGTTTCCTGTTTGGAAGGATTTTCAATTTTTTGTTTGACTGCGAGACAGGCAGACAGAGTAAATACATCATCTCTGTGCGCTTGTGTGATCGGGACGAATTCAGAGACAAAATACTACTAAACTATAGGTTTGTTTTCTGATTTGTGTTCCGATTCGTGTTCAATATATAACATTTAATTGAAATGAAGTTGTTCCTCAATTATAAGCTGACATTTGTGGGCAGAGAGACAGTCATGAGCCAACTGCTTCACCACTTTTGACTTCACGTGCCAGGGTAATAAAATACCTTTGGCAATTGATCTGCTGTGAATAAAAGGTCGCTGACATGGTAAATAAAAGTAGTAGTGAAGCTGACACCTTACCCTTCATCGGAGCAAAAGAGAAAGGCAAAAACGAAAAGGAGAAATCCTCTTTTTCTCCGACGAAGGGTATGGCCCAAAACGTCAGCTTCACCTTTATTCACGGCAGATCAATTACCATGAGGTGTTTTATTTCTTATATGTTTATGCAACTCAAAGGTAAGTGCGCTACCTCTGTACTATCCTGTCAGAAGTTGTTTTCATAACTTCACAACTGCACATTTTCTGATTCCACAAAACCTGCCACATCTACCTTGCTTTTATTCTCAGTCAGCTTCCCTCAAGGTGTTATCCTTTGCTACCTCGCCTACTCTATCTGCGCTACTCACCTGAGCACCTTTATCTGCTTTCATACCTTCATCTATCACTTTTGAATGGATCATACTAACTACTGGGCCGTGCTGAGGCTTGATACAGTCAATGTGGGCTGAAGATAAGCCACACAAACTAGTGTGGCTTATCTTCAGCATTGGTATTGATCCACACAGCATTGGTATTGACCCCTGGGGAACAAAGGGCAAGGGAGAGTGATGAAATAAGTTGACCCATCACATCACCACCCAGAACCTCGATACAAAAATAATTTAAAGAATTTCGGACTGTCGCACAGAGGAAAGAATACTGACCTATCATCTCCAGCTCAAAATTCATAAAACTTTTTTCTCTTCCACTGTCAGTTCTCTCCCACCTTCTAATTTTCTCTTTCTCTGTCAGTTCTAACCCTCCCATTTCCTTTACATTTTCAAATAGCACCATTCACCGCTGTATCCAGCCGTGCAACTATGGTGTCATTTCTATCCTCCTTAACCCATATCCAGGCCTTGTTAGAGTACTGTCACTTATTATTACTCAACGTCCAGCCCTGCCTCACAAACTGTACTCGTCACACTTGCCCACATCCTGCTGACCTCCGACAATCACTATTGCAATCTTCTTTCTTGTCTCCCATTCTCTGATTTTTCTCTTATTTAATCAGTCCACCATTCGGGCTGCCAGAAGCATTCATTTAACACCACACTACTCCCTCTCCACCTCCTCTCCACCTCCTCCTCCCCCCCCCACCACCAACCCTCATCACATCCCTCCAATGACTCCCTATTTATATCCATATTAAGTTCAAAATCTCTTAATCTCAATGTCTTTCGAGTTTCGAGAATATATACTCTCAGTTCATAATACATTTCATTTCATAAAAAAAGACCCTTTAATCATTTACATCCTTTACATCCCTTTAGACCCTCTCAAGAAACTGTTAGACCCGAACGACTATTGGAATGTACCCTTTAGACCCCTTAGATCCCATAGACCCTTTCGACCTGTACACCCTTTAGACTCCTTATACCTGTAGATATTTTACATTTTTAGACCATTTAGACCATTTAAGACCATTTTAGTCGTTTGTGACACTTTAAACACTTTAGACCCTTACATCCTTTAGACCTCTTAGACCCTTTGACATACATTTAGGGTATAGAAGGGTTTAAGGGTGCTTTCACTGGACAAAAACGAATGGAACATGTTTTCATCAATTTAGGACTCGCTAATCCTACATAGTTTTTACTTACAGGATACAATCGTGCCATCAGGCCTTTCAGCCCCCACGAGCCCACAATTTTCCATCAAATCAAACTGAAAATAAACCTTGTCACCTCATGCACCCAAATACAACTGCCCTCCATTTGGAGACTAGCGTCTGTCCCACTTTGGACTATTCAATTTTTATTTAATTCACAATCATCTCATGAGATGATGGAATCACGCGATGTATGATGGACATCCAAACAAAAATTACATGTTTTCTTTTGAGTTTATTATCTCACGACCTGGATGGAATTTTTTTTTTAAAGGGGCTCCATCAGTGTTTGCACATCGATGTCACGAATCATCATGCCGAGTTTCAAAACGATCTGTTGAGCCGCCTCGGAGGAGAAGGCAGAAAAAACTGAAAAAAATGAGAATGTACCCATTGTCTGACTGACTGAAGGACATCGTTATGGCTTTAACAGCTCATCTCCACTTGGTCATAGATGAGCTAATAAAGTTTAGAGTCCTTAGAAAACAAAAGCCCAGCTGCGATGTACAAGTCATCTGTGTTTCCATATGCCAAAATGTTTCCGATATTCCCAGCTGCCGAAGCAGAGAAAAACCAGTGGAAAAAGGAAATGATTCAAAGATGTTTTGAAGACGAACATGAAGAAGTGTGGAATAAGTGTAAACATGTGGAAAGAAACCACTGTTGATCGTACTGCATGGAGGGCAATGTATCCACAAGGAGTTCAGAAGTTTGAATGTGAGAGAACGAAGCATAATAAGGAAAACTGCACGCAACGGGTGGAGCATCAACTCCATCCGATGATGGCGGCATCATTTGACCGGATGCACTGTGAACTCAGCTGTGTTTCCCACGTTGAGCTCAGCAGTCACATAGGAGCACATTAACATCGAGGTCATCTTAAAGCTGCCAAACGACTTCTTTAATCAATGTAATCATCCATTTCATCATCATTTTCAACATCACTTTTGCTGGATGGACATCATCCTCGGACCTCGAGAGATTGCCAAGAATGTATGTATGTATGTATGTATGTATGTATGTATGTATGTATGTATGTATGTTTGTATGTACAGGGTGCCCAATATATCTTGTCACCTCAGTAAAATGCTAACCGATTTTCTTTTCTTTTTTTTCAGACACATTGAAAATGTGTGATACGATTCAACAATGCATATTGGCTAAAACACTGTCAGGGATGAATTTCATCTTGTAACCCCTCAAATGCTCTGGAAAGTGTCGCACGGCACCTGGTGCAGAGTCATTCTCTGTCATGAGAATGACGGTACACAAACATCCATTGGATGCATGAGCTATGTAACATTATTTAAGGTACTTGAACATATAATGCGATGGAATTAAATGTAGCTACAATAAAAACGTAACTGTACTGGAGATAAATCTTAAGTTACACTGGGATGACAAGACATTGTGGACATCCTGTATGTATGTGTATTGATGTATGTACTTATGTCTGATCATTATATAATCAAAAACGGCTTAGCCGATCTCCATCAAATTTTGAACATGTACTCGAGGTCATGGGCCTCGAGTACGTCTTCAAAATATGGTCATAGGCATACGACCATGATTGACTCAATCCCTGTCAGCTTAGCCACCAATTTGTTTAAGAACAGGCAAGCAGAATAGGTATTTGCTAGAACTCCTCTTGTGAAATGACATTCCCGATGTTTCAAGTTATGTCATCAGGACCCATCAGGAACTTGTTTCAAAAATAAACAAAAACAGGTAGCCTATGAGATATCTGCATATCAGCCTGACACTGCTCAATGGCTGATCACTATGTGGAAAGCTGTTACATAACTGTGTCCTGAGATCGATCTCAAATGAACTTTACAAGTCATGAAAGAGTATTAGATCATTCTGCTGAATGCAAGTGACTTAGTAAATGGCAATCCTGTTGCTTCTCCTTAAACAGAACCAACGGGTGAGACGAACAACATTTTCCAAACACATAAACAAGGGTAGTCCACTATATCTGAGTGTGGATTCCATCATTATTTTAGCAAAGTGTGTATTCATTGGTGTTGTCATTTTGTCCTCCTGACAGCATCAGCATTACTTAAAATTCTGGATTGAAGTGCAAAGCAATGTTGCTGTGTACTCAGATGCAGTGCAAAACACACACACACACACACACACACACACACACACACACACACACACACACACACACACACGGATACTTTGAGACCTGGTCTGTCTCCATTCCATCTCCTGAAACCCACCCATATGTGGAGATAGTAGCCAACAACAACAACAACTTGCACACACAACAAACATACAAATCCATCCATCCATTGGGACCATACTCTGTGCAGAGCGTTGGTGCTGCCAAAGCAGTCTCCTTGGCTATTGGACACAATCCTGGACAGGTCGCCACTCCAACACAGATGCAAACATATACACACACATGTAAGAGCGCACACGCGCACGCACTCATATATACATGCACACATGAAGGTGGATACTTTGAGACCTGGGAGAACTCCGTGCCACCTTCTGAAACACACAGATGGAAATAACAACCAACGGCACATACACACATCTGACATTTTTATTAATTGTACAGTATCGGCTATTCCTAAAAAAAACAAAAAAACAATTTAACCTGGAGATTTAACCAATTTAGCACACACCTGGAGATTGGATCAAAGGAAGCTTTTACCTGAATGAGATGAGCCCAGCTTTATTTACTTAATGGCAAATATAGTAGAGTATGCCTACAGCAAGCCTAAAGTTCAACACATAGTTCACATCAAAACAAGCTTTTAGCTGATAGTCATAAAAACAAGCTTTTTATCTGACGGTGACATGTGATTCAACCCCGAAGGGCACAAAAGGCAGACAAATGTAAAAACATTGAAAAAGCTTGAACAAAACATAGCAGGTACTGCAAGCCCTTGAGGAATAATGTAAGCAAACAATGGCAAAGCAGAAAGGAAGCAGGAGACGTTTCTCGTGGCTTTGATATGAACCAGCTGTTTCGAAAACTTTCAGCTTGCTGGGAATACTCTACAATGTTTACTGTTAAGTCAACAAAGCTGGGTTCATCTCAAAGGCAAAGATATAGCTTCCAGCATTTTCAAATAGTCATGAGGCTTGAAAAGAGCAAGAGCTGTTTGTGTTAAAATGCCTTGTTCCTTAATCGCAAATGGTGAGTCATTATAAATTTGAGCAACGTTGTGTCGCTTAATCCTGTGTGCACCATGAATTGACTTCACATGATATTCTTGATGAAATGGCAAATTTTGGAGGGCAAACGTGTGAGCCCAATTGATGCATCATCAAACAACATCTGAGCATAAGAGAAATCAGTTTTGACAATTTCACAGCAGAAAGACACCTTCAATTGACAAGGGCAACACATCTGGCCGTAGATAATGATGGAAGATGAAAATTTGGGATTCAATTACAATCGTAAGAGTAAAAGTCATGTCATTTAGAGCACAAACCTGTTGACATAATGCTATCCAATATTAAAAGACCAAATTTCAACCTTAGAATAAAACAACGAGCTTGTGAAAAAAAAAATTGTCATAAATAAAAGCAATCAAAATGGCAATTGAAAATTCTGTGTAGGCATGGCACTATATATTTCATGGGGCTCTACAATTATCCAAGATTTTGTTGCATATTAAAGACAAAATTGGCTTCTCAATGCAAACTGTTGAGCAAGGGATTCAAAACGAAGACTCCAGTTTTGATTTTCAGTGGATGTACAGCTTTAAAAGAATAAAATATCAACACTTTCAGTTGTGGGTTAGGGTTAGGGTTAGGTCAAAACTAACCCTAACCCTAACCAGGAAACGTTTGCCATGCAAACTATTGCTGCACAGATCCTGACCATCATCTTGGTTGCGGTCTACAAAAGCAGATCTACAGAAACAGCCAGGGTAATTAGAAATAAAGAAGCATGAACTCTTCGAGCATTGCACGTGCTAACAAAGCAGACCTGCTGCTCACAACTATGTCTGATAGGCGAGGTCAGACTGTGATGTTACAGGTACAACTAGAAGGGCACTCAGTAAAGTGCATACCTCTGCCACGCAATACCTGATTCACGAGAAAATATCGGGCCCAATACATTTTTGAGATATCGTTTTTGACCCCATCTCTCAATGGTGAAGAATCACTTGAGGAAATTAAATAATTCCCGTATCCAGATCTGTATTCGGATCTTCACCAAAATCGGATCAGTTCGTCCTTGTGACACACCCAAACTGCCGACCAAATTTCAACTGAATCCGTCCACAATTTTTTGAGATATCCTGCACACAAACAGACAAACAAGCAGTCATAGACTGGTACTTACGAAATCGTCAACTTGACCTCTGACCTTGTCGAATAAAAGCTGTCTCTAGAGAAGGTAGCGATGCAAACCAGAAATTCCTACGATGATTCTGTACCAAACCATCAAAAATCGAATGTTTGACCTCACTGTGACCTTGACCTTTGAACGATTTTGACCAAAATCTAATCAGCGCTAGCCATCATCCTCCTGAATCACGTGGTGTAATTTGACATTGGTAGCTTCTTCCGTTCTCGAGTTATCGTGCCTACAAACAAACACACAAACACATAAACAGAAGACGGAAGTCATCGATATAATTGATGCCGGTATATAACAAACAGACAAGCCGGTAGGCGACATGGGTTGTCTCGACATAATTGCATACTAGTCATAGTTTTTGACGGATTGGGCTGAAACTTTTTGACAAAGAGGTTGATTATAGTGCGCATAGAAGCCTGGAAGCCCATTTTTGATTTTCGAAAAAATAATTTTTTTAGGATTTTTCTAAAATTTCAAAGTCCCGTTGCTAGGCAACGGTGGTGTCCATAGCAACGGTGCTCAAAAGCATAGAATTAGATCCTGGTATGAACCTACCTGTCAAGTTTCATCAAAATTGGTTGACTCCTCTGGCCTCCAGAGCTGTCCATTACATATAAACAAACAAAAAAAATGACGGTAAATAGACACCCTATTTTTGAAGGACTACCATTTGAAAAATAAAACCAAAATCAAAAATCAGCTCAAGTAAAATTTTCTAAATATCTCGAAGTGTTTAATTCCGAAGTCTCGTTTCTCCACATTCAAAACTGTAGGACAAGTATTGAATACCGTTTGGGTTCTTAAAACGAGGTTTTTCGGCCGCTGCATTAGCAACGAAACTCAAACGCGCACAATCCCAGCCCATATGGCACCTGTTCAACAAGTTTCATCAAAATCGGTTTGCCGGTTTGTGCTGTGGAGCCTCACGTTGCAGACAGACACACACACACACACACACACACACACACACGGAAAACCCGACAATAAGGGTACTCTTGCGACCACCCAACAAACAAAAATAGGATGTCGTGCAGAACATGATACTTGCAAAATCTACCCCCCCCTCTCCAAAAGTTGCCTTGGATACATCAAATTGTCCATTTCATTAAGATTAAAATTGACAACCTTAATCGAAGCTCAGGTCAATTGGATGAAAATCGATTCTTTTTCAGATAAAAATTGATGATTTAAACAGTTTGATCTTAGGTTGACCCGAGACCTCAAAAATAGGTGCGTTCCCAATTCAGTGATGCACTATGCAAATGCTGCTCATCTTGAAAGTTGAACAGCATTTGCATAGTCCATCCAGGATGCACTATGCAAATGGTACATCCAATTTACATCCTGGACATTTGCATAGTCCAGGACGTAAATTGACGATTTTTCAGTTAAAAATATGATCGTTTTTGTAAGTTTGACCTGGATTTGGCCTTTGACCTTTTGACCTCAAACAGTTGGTTTTCCAATTCAGTGAAGCAATATGCAAATCCTGTTCAACTTTACAGTCAATCGGATGAAAAATGACGATTCTAGAATTTGACCCCAAAATGACCTTTGACCTCAAAACCAACAGGCTTCTCAGATGAGACTACCTCTATTAATTGGTAAAGTTTCATGATGATCGGTTAAAATTGTGACCTGGAGGTGCCAAACAGACAGACAGACAGAATAACAAAATCGGAGAACCAATATCCTTGAAAAATCTTTGATTGAGACAGTAACAAACAAACAGACAGGGGTGAAAATATAACCTCCTTCCACCTTCAGTGGCAGAGGAAACCACATCATGTGTTCTCCACTTTATGGAAAGCTCATCCAGGGAGAGGTCAGGTCAGGTTTGGGAGCATGCACCAGAGCAGCGCATTGCTGCATTCACTTTCTGCCGGTACTCCAGGGGCCTCCATCTGGTCATCCCCCAGGCAGATGCCTGGCCCATCCCTATCTCCTTGAGACGCTGATCAATCTGCTGCAACCATGAGGAACGTGGTCAACCTGTTGGCCTCCTCCACTCACGAGGCTCCCTCGCTGAGAGAATCTGGTGAGCAGGATCAGCGTCAGGAAAACAAGACACATGTCCATACAGCCACAGCTGACACTCATGGACCATGCAGGTAACAAATCTCATCCGAGTCTCTCTCAGCAACCGCTCGTTGGACACAAAATCCGACCAGCGATAGCCAAGGATTCTCCGAAGAGACCTGGTACCAAAGGAATTAAGTCTCCGTCTCAGATCCCTGGTCAGAGTCCAAATCTCACATCCATAGAGCAAGATTGGAAGCACCAAGGACCTGAAGACTCAGACTTTCGTCCTCCCGCACAGGTACCGGCAGTGCCACACCCCACGATCCAGTGAATCCATGACTCCCCAGAGGCCAGACTTAGACATCTATTCACCTCTGGCTCACAGCCAGCAGACATGAATATCACTGTCATGGTAAGTGAATCTCTCTGTGACCTCAACATCCTCAACACAAACAGGTACAGACAGGATAGCAGCATCCAATATGTCATTGAAAGCCTGGATCTTAGTTTTGACCCAGGAAACCTGTAATCCCAGTGGCTCCGACTCCTTATACAGTACCCCAAGGGCCCCCAAAAGGATATCGAGAATCTCCGCGAAGATGACTGCATCATCCGCGAAATCAAGGTCAGAAATCTTGACATTCCCAAAGGATGCACCGCAGCTTGATCTTTCTGACATCCTCCCCAGAATCCAGTCCATGCAAGTGCTGAAAAGTGTGGGGGCCAGTACACACCCCTGACGAACTCCAGAAACAACTGGAAATAAGTCAGAGATAGTACCACCACATATCACAGCACTCTCAGTACCAGAGTATAGTTCAGACATCAGATAGATCAGTTTTGGTGGTACTCCACGAAGACCAAGAATCCTCCAAAGGGCATCCTGATTCACTGAATCGAACGCTTTACAGAGCACAACATAGACTGCAAGTAGCCATGTGCCGGAACTCTCATCTGCGTTTGGTGAGGACCAGAAAAGCAAGGATACGGTCAATTGTTGACCTCTTTGGTGTGAAGCCTGACTGCTCTGGGTGCTGGTGCTCAATCAGATGGTGGCGAACCCAATCAAGAATTATCTGAGCAAAAACCTTGCCTGGTACTGAGAGTAGCATCACCCCTCGGTCGTTGTTGCAGTCTTGGCGATCACCCTTCCCTTTCCAGAGAGGGACAACAAGGCCCCTCTTCCAGTCAGTTGGGATGATGCCTGTGTTCCAGGCAGAGCACAGAACTGCATGCAACGACACAAGTGCAGCATTTCCACCAGCCTTGAGAAGTTCAGCGTGGATGCCACAGATCACTAGAGCATTGCCCCATTTCAACCGGTCATCGTAGCCTGTGTTTCCACAAATGAAGGTGGACCACAGTTGATTGGAGGGTCAGCAATAGGGATTGTAACACCCCTGATATACAACTCGACAGCTGGTGGATCAGCCTGGTACACCCACTCAAAGTAACTGGCCCAGCGGGACTTCACTTCAGACTCCTCTGTCAAGAGCCTACCAATCTCTGCTCTAACTGCAGTACACCAAGGGATGGGCTTGGATGATCGCAATGCGCGAATCCCCCTGGAAGCAGGACGAGAATCACTTGACCACAGGTGATGCTGTTCCTCCTCACAGATTTCTCGCACATTGGCCTCCTTGTCCACCGTTAGTGCACGCACAGTTTTATGCCTCAGCTCCCTGAACAGCTCAGCTCTGCCATTCAGCCTGGCCCTGCGACTCTGGTCAATGGTATCCAGTTGTCCCTTGAGAGACAAAATTCTTCCTCGCCCTCCGGTGAGTTCCAAGACATCTACCGGCAACAACAAGGACAGTGGTCTTGAAGGCACTCCACAACTCTTCAGGACCCCCAAATCTCCACTCAGCCTGTTCGCAAACTCCTCAGGTACCCTCTCATCCGTGAGCTTGCCAACATCCAGCCTTGGCTGGGATGATACCATTCTACTTGATTTCAGGTGCAACTTAAGAGTTGTGACAACAAGTTGGTGGTCAGTATTTTTTTTTTGGATACTCTGTCGAGGCTCGTATGAGAGGAAACACACAATGCACAGCAAGGGGGGGCATGAGACAAGAGGGGTGGGAGTGGTAAGGACAAAACAGTGGGGAACAGAGACATTAGGAGATCTGTGGAAGGGAAAGGGATGGAGTGGAAAACACGGGGTATTCAAGATGGACATTACAGGAACTTTCAGGAAGGAAAGCAGGGAATTTGAAGAAGGTGGGTTTGGGGTGGATTAACGGGGGTAGAAAAGATCGAAGATTTGAATGGGGGATGACAAGAGGTGGTGGTGAACAGCTGTTTTGAAGACCTGGAGGGAAGAATGGGATTAAACAGAGTGAGGGAGTTTATTCTAAAGGCGGGAAAAAAGAGGAATGAAAGAGTGAAGATGAGCAGTGATTCGTGATTTTGGTAGTTTTACCAGAAGGGGGTTGTTGGCGGACCTTGAGCGCCCTGAGGAAATATGATGGGGACAAATCGCAGACACAGCGGGGGGGGTGGGGGCGAGACCGGAGAAGAAGATGGTAGAAGACAGAAAGAGCACCGACCTGCCTGCGGTGAGCGTGAGAGGCCCAAAGCCTCAGCCTCATTGCGGGAGATACCAATGATCCGAAATGCCTTGGTTTCCACAGCGTGAAGCTGAGAAAGGTGGGAGGTAGAAGCACCAGCCCAGAGCGGAAGCAGCACTCCATCAGGCTGTGAACGGAAGCTTTGTATGTGGTCAGGAGCTCGGGTGGGCCGAGGAAGGACTTTGCACGACGGAGGATTCCCAGTCGGCATCTGGCTTTGGAGGGCATGTTGGAAATGTGGCTTTCCCAGGAAAGATCATGGCAGATATTGAGACCCAGAAGCTTGAAAGAAAGGACTTCTTCCATAGGATTGTTGAGAAAGTGGATGGGGGTGGGGGGGGGTTCCAAACGGTCCTTTCAGAGAGACAAAGTGAGAGTGTGAGATTTGTCTGGATTGTAAGACATGTTCCACGTGTTGGACCAGTTTGTGATTTTATCCAGATCTGCAGTGAGCGAAGAAGCTGCTGCTTGCCGATCTGATGGATGGCAGATGGTACGGCAGAGGGTGGGGTCATCAGCAAAGAGATATAGAGGATTTTCCAGAGAGTCGGAAAGATCATTGATGAAAAGCAGAAAAAGAACAGGGCCCAGAACGATGCCTTGAGGAACTCCAGCCTGGACAGGAAGAGGGGATGAAAGAACTCCATTTAGGGCCACACGTTGACTTCGACAGGAGAGGAATTCCGCGAGCCATGAGTGGAGATGGCCTTCAATACCATAGGAAGAGAGTTTGTTGAGCAGGGCAGGGAGCCAAACCATATTGAAGGCATGCGATATGTCTCGGGGAGATGGCTCTGATTTCATGTCTGGCATTGAGTACCTCCATCCATTGTTGGCAGAGCAGAAGCAGCATATCCAGGGGAGAGTGAACTGGTCTGAAACCAAATTGATGATCAGAAATCAGGCCATTGGAGAAGAGGAAGGATTTAATGTCTGAAGCGATGATGGATTCCATAATCGTGCTGATGATTGGCAGAAGGCTGATTGATCTGTCGTTGCAGGGATCTGTTTTTGAACCTTTCTATGCAGGGCAGTAATGTTTGCTGATTTCAAAGCAGATGGCAGATGACCTTCAGCAAATGAGAGGGTGAATAGAACAGAGAGAGGGTGAGAAAGAGCAGAGGAGCAGGGTTATAGGACATGTGGGCTGATGCCGTCTGAACCGGTTGCAGAATCAGAGTCAAGGTTTGACAGCAAGCTCTCCACATTGTCAGGAGAAAAGGACGCAGAGTCCAGGGACAGTTGGGTGCGACTGGGTAAGGTTGGTACAGGAAGTGATGGGTTTTGGACACAAGATTTCTATGTAAACACCGAGTTTAGGCATTCAGCCTTTTCACGTGTGGTATCAGCAGTGCGGCCATTTGAGGTAAGGGAGGGGATGGAGGGGGAACATACACCACAAACAGACTTGATTAGATGCCACCAGGATTTGGAGGAGGGAGAGAGGTTTGAGAGTTCAGACTTGAGCTTGGAAAGATATTGTTTTCTGCCTCTTCTGAGAGAAGAAACCCACTTATTCCGAGCTTTCTGGAAGGAACTGAGATTACCCTCAGTTGGGTTTGCAGTTGGGTTGGGGATTACCCTCAGTTGGGCAAATTGAGATTACCCAGTGTTGAGGAACAGAAAACTCGAGTAGACCCTGCAGTTCTGCATGATCCTCCAGCGACCATCAATGAGCACATGGTCAATCTCCTTTGCCACACTACGGCGTTGGAATACCAAATCCAGTGATGAGCTTGTGGGCTCTGAAACCATGAACCAGCCACCCTAAGTCCATGACTTCTTACAAAGTCAATTAACTTCGTGCCATTCTGGTTCACAGTTCCAGACCCATGGGGACCAACACACATCTCATCACCATCCCTATCAGTTCCAGTTGATGCATTGAAATCCCCCAAGACTAGAAGTGTATCTCGCCTGGGGCACTGATCAACTGCAGACTCCTGCGTGGCATACAATGCGTCCTTCACGGTGAGATCACTCTCCTCAGTCGGAACATATATAGAGACCAGGGAAATGACACCCAAGGAGTGACGAATCCTTATTCTCATAATACGCTCGTTGGCCGGTGTTACCTTAATTATCATTGCAGTCAGCTTCTTGGACACAACTACAGCAACTCCTTGGGTATGGTAACCATCAGAGTGACCAGACCAATAATAATAGGTGTATCCACCCACCATGATCTTGCCACAATCCGGTCTCCGAACCTCAGAGAGTGCTGCAATACAAATGTCCAAACGCTTGAGCTCAGATGATAACAGAGACAGGTGATCATCCTCTCTTCGGGATAGGACATTCCCACCCGAAGGGACCGCTTCAGGTTAATCCATCTGGTGGATGACACCTCAGCACCCCCCGACAAACTCTCCCACAATCTGACCTGGGAATGTTACCCCGTGGTTTCCCTCCTTTCATCAAAGATTGGGGGTCCCGAAGGCTTTGCCCCAATCCTGTCATCCGGTGAGCTGCCCTGTGAAGGGAAGTTGCACAGGAGGTAATTCCACCGAGTGGGTTTTCAGATTTTGTTAATGCTTCTGCAATGTTTTGCGGAATGAACGGTTTTACGGTGGCTGGAGTGCAAATCCTATAATGAACCTCCTAATAAATAGTAACCCAACTGCAGGAGGACGTCCGTAGACACAGTTGGGCACTAGATATGGATGGCCGTTGGCTCACTCGGAGGTCCTTTGCCCTTTGACAGGTTTTTTTCTTCATCCTGCTGGGTGTCCATATCATACACCCTCCTCACCAAGAAACTTGGGGGGGAGACGGTTTAGTCGCTAACAACCCAACCATGGAACAGGTTAGTACAAGTTTACATGGTACCTGTAGCAAGTCACAGATCTAGTCTGACCTGAGCTGACAATAATAGGGAGAGGCCCATCTGAGAGCAAATCTTTCGGGATGGTTGATCATCAGTGGAAAGCAGTTCATCCTTACTCGATGCACCATCCCTAAATGGGGTTAAGACTCAATGATTTACTATGACACAAAATCAACTGTGATATTCAACCTCGAGGAGGCATAGTAAGTGTCTGCTTGAAGTTTTATAACGGCAGAGGTCATCATGCTTCAAATTTCAGATCTGTAAAATATGAGGTGAGCCTTTGCCATACAAAGGCACCATTCATTTGTGTATTTCTTTGGAAGTAGCACCCACCTTCTTTGCTAAAAAAAAACGATTCCACCATAATGCTCGCTTTCAGTGAGATCCAATATTGTGTGAATGCAAAATTTGGGTCAAATTTTGAAACAAAGAATGCCAGGTTAATGAAACTAACAGAATGTAACAAGCATATAATTATACAAGTTTACAAGGAACCAAAGAACCAGTTGGAGTATGCTGAAAAGTAAAATACATACACACTTCATAAATACTAGCGATACCCGTGCAGATACACGGGATAGCAGTACAACATAGCTGGTAGCAGACGACAGACCGTACACGGGGAATGAAAAAATACGCATTGTGCAAAATGCAAGTGGTACTATGGAACGCCAAGACTTCCCAAACATTGTCGGCATGTCCGCTCAGTGCCACAGCAGTTTCATAGGGATCGTGTGACGGCGAGCCGAGTTTTTAGTGTGCAAGCTTGGTATTTTAATAGAGATGTAAATTAACCCCATGCTCTGCCAGCCAAAGAAAGCTGCACAAAACAACCAAGAAAAGTTACACAAGGTAAGCCCTTTGTTGTTTCAAACCCTACCTGGGTTCCTCGACAGCTGCAGACATTCTCAAGTAGTACATATACATGAGAATCACAATGCTGCACACCCTCTCAGCTGCCGGACCAGTTTCACCACTCATTGACGGGTCATCATTGACACCATGAACGGAAACACGCACCACCCTGATGTCTGTTCCAGTCTTGTGTATGTTCAGCACTTGGTGTTTTTTATATTTCTGAAGGAATTTATCTATAATTATGGCTCATCTGTTTTGCTGAATATATTTGACCTTCCAATCCATTTTCTATCTTTAATTTCTCCGGTCTCATTATGCTTCTGTTTTGTTGCTTGAATGCCACATCTGGAAATACCTGTTTTGCAGTATATTTTTCTGTCGGAATTGCCTTTTTGGTATAAAACTATTTTTTGGAGTCTTGTCGAGTTTAATATCTTGGGCATAGTGTGGGTTTATATTATTTGCAAGACAGAAATTACAATTTAGTGAAAAAAATGTAATGGCCTAAACTATTTGGATGATTTAGGCAGGAAGAAAAATGAAAAACAACGAAAATCAAAAGATGAATGATGTGAAATAATGCTTTCAAGAATCACTGCTCACCTTCACTCTTTCATTCCTCTATTTTTTTTTCCTGCCTCTGGAACAAACTCCCATACACTCTTCAATCCCACTACACCCTCCAGGTCTTCAAAACAGCTGTTCACAACCATCTCATATCTTCCTCCATCCAAAATCTTGATCTTTACTTCCCCCATCAATCCACCCCAAACCCACCTTCTTCAAATCCCCTGCTTTCCTTCCTGAAAGTCCCTGCAGTGTCATCTTGTTTACGCCGTGTACCCCACCCCATCCCTCTCCCTTCCACAGATATCCTATTGTCTTTGTTCCCCACTATTTTGCGCTTCCCTCTCCTGAACCTCTCGTCTCCTGCATTGTTTTATGTTTCTGTGTAATAGTTCTTACAAGAGCCTCGGCTTGGTATACAAAAAGAAAAAAAATGCAGAATGTGTGTAACAACCTCCCAATGATATTTCTCAGGAAATTGCAGGACACCTTTCCAAAACATATATCTGGTTTTTCATGAAAAATGTGGTCACACAAAATATTTAACTATAAAGAGAAATCAAAGATTCCAGCCCCTCATCAGGTCTTGTTTTGGGTGGTATTTATGTGGTTTTCGTACATATTTTATGGACGTACTCGCATTCTAATTGTGCCATAATACTTTATAGACATACTCGCATTCTAATTGTGCCGTAATACTTTATAGACATACTCGCATTCTAATTGTACATACTTAAAGTACTTGGATACTTTACAAAAGTACTTTACAAAAGATAACGTGAAAAAATTGTGGTCTATATTGGCACATTATGTGTGGATAAACAAACTAACAGACAGTCAGACAGACAAACAAACCCAAATTCAATACCATCTCCTCTGGCAATGGTAAACATCATGCATTTTTATTGTAATATACACAATTATTTATTCTTCTATAAAATATGGTCATGATAATACCTTGTGTTTATCAGAATATGCCAATGTGAAAATAAAATTTTTTAAAATGTTTATTTTCGAGGTGGCCAAATACATTCACACAATACTATACATGCAGTTCAGTAAATCCTTGTTTTACATGAGGTTTACATTTCAAGAAACCCCTGCGTAAACGAAATGTGCGTAAAATAACACCAAGGGTCGATGGGGAAAAGGAAGTTAGGTTGCGGCCTCAGTCCTACTGCCAATAAACTCACAACATCATGTACTGGAGCGGATTACAGGAGTCACTCTCGCGGCGTGTGTCATAAAACCAGAGGATTCAAGCTACCCTTTTGTTTTCGGAGCATTTTATTATTTGGTGGATAATGGACTCGTTAATACCATCATGTTTGCCCAGTGATTATGTTGATCACTCTCTCCTTGACCAAGATTATGCAAAACCTCCACTTCCTGTGTCAAAGACCACTTTCCTCAACTCTTTTGCTCTTGGTTCACCGCAAACAACAATTTTCCTCTTGGGAGTAATAGTCAGGCGGCATTTGTTTATATCATGGCACTTCTTCGTTTTTTTTTGCCAACTCCAGTTTCTTTACATATTCATAAGGTTTAGATGTAAATAAATGGAATTCAACTTGTTGTCAAGTTTCTATGTATTTTTTTCTTGAAATGCCAATGCTTTAAACTTTCGCATAATATTGGGTGCAATAATATGGGAAACTACATGTGTTAGATACATTGCAAACTATATTTCTGCCAGAATATTTATTTTTTACACAAAATTTTTATTCAATAAACCAAATGTAATGCCGCCGTGTCCATTTCATTATTTTAAAAGCTAAAAAAATGCATAACTATTTAAATTGAATGCATCATAATACTACCGAAATCTTATCTCTCTTTCCAGATTCAAGACAACTGGTGAGCTGTAGGTACATCTGTTGACAGCTTGATCATATCAACTTTGAAAAAATGGATGAATGCATCATTTGCAAAGAGTCAGGCGGTGGTCCCTATTCAGTTGCAAGTCAAAAGTCCTTAGAGACCATACAATCCTTTTGTGAAGACTGGACTAAAATCGGACAGAATTTTGATATTCGAAACCAAGTGAGAGATCTGATATTTTCTGATGACACCAAACACATCTACCATAGAAAGTGTTACCAGTCTCTGTGCCATAAAGGTAATATGGTACGAGCTCAAAAGAAATACGAGGATGACATAGCATCAGCTGCGGAAAGTAAGAAACGCGGGAGAACAAGCATTGAGCCTTCTTCATCTAAAACGAGAAAAAGATTTGATCAGAAGCTTTGCATACTTTGCCAAAGCAATGAAAATAGTGCAGTGCATAGTGTTTCCTCCAGTGACATGGGGAAAAAAATTTTGGCAATCAAGGAGTCCACTAAAAGTGATGAAGTTGCTGCTAGACTTGCTTATCTTTACAGTGAAAAAGATGCTTTTGCTCAAAATATGAAATATCATATTAATTGCTTGAGAAATGAAACAAGAACTATGGGCTCATCCACATCTACTACTGACAGCTGTCAATATTTTATCAAGGCAGTGTGTGATATAGAAATAGCACAAGTTGTAGAGTTTATGATTAAAGATGATAGTGAATCAGAATTTCCTAGCTTTGACATGAATTCTGTAGAGGACACATATAAACTCCTTCTTGAAGAACAAGGTGTGACAACACACCCTAAAACATCTTACAAGAAACATATCAAGAATATCTTGCTGGAAAAAGTACCAGGAATAGACTTTGCAAAGCGTGGACCGAAGCCAGAAAAAAATTCTCAACACTGACCAAGGAAAAGTTAATGACGCAAATGCATGAAAACGTCGGAGGAGATGAGATGGAAACAGTGTTCAAGGCATCTCAGATTATTCGCAGGGAAATCACAGAAATGGATGACTGGCATTTTACTGGATCATTTCTTGACTTCAATACACCTATAAAGCTACAACAATTTCTGAAATGGGTGATCAGTGGGCCTGATACGAATCTCAATGTAACTCGAGAGATCGAAATAGAAAAATCCTCGAGAAATCTTGCTCAACATATTATATCGTCATTTAGGTCGAAGCGACAAGTGAAATACAAAGCAAAAGCCGATGGCAAATTTCAAAAAGCGAAGACAACCCCACTTTCAGTTGGTCTTGCTCTGACTTCATATCAGGCTAATAGGTCCACATCTGATGTAGATACACTGAATAACCTGCAAGTTGCTGTTACCTACGATGAGGTTGAGCGGACAACAATGAGAATGGCAGCAGCCATCGTGGATGACATTAACACCAACCCACAAGGTGGACATATTCCTCCATTTGTAAAGCAGGGAATCAGACCACTATTTGCAATTGATAACATTGACCTGGGAAGTGATGCAGGTTCGTTTCATGGTGCTGATTTGTTGATTGCCCAGAGATCAGAGGATGGTGCTCCTCTCATTACAAATGACCTCCAACTTGACTTGACTATTCAAGACAAAGCCCTGAAAAACACATTAGATATGCCATATATGAACTGTGATAAGCCAGTAAGTCCGAGTATGTCTCATCAAGTAACCTACATAACATGTTAGACACCCTGAAACAGGTATCTACTGACTACACACAGTGTGACACTATTTGGTTATTTATGTGTAGCTCTCTGGTGGCACAGATAGTGGATAAACGTAAAGATGCAGATTCTTGGACTGAAGTTGGATCTAGCCTCAATGAATCAGTGGAATTCAATCAAGGAATTGTGGTCTCGTCAGACGAGTACATCAGATCAACCTCAGGTGAAACATCTGTGTCACATGTTTCCACAGCAGCCAGGTCTACTTCAAGTGAACCCCAGATTTCCTCCAAAGATAGTAGCACGAGCAATAGTGCATGTAGAGCAATGCCAGAGAGATGTCATAAATCTCCCACTTGGTCCACCTTCAATTCGTTGATACACGACAAGACACCAGTATGGAATGTTGGCATTGTTGCTCCTTTGTACAGGAAAAGTCCAACGGAATGGCCAGTGCTCCTCACAATTTTAAAGCATGCTCAAAAACTCAACTGCATTACTGTTGGCGAAGGGCAAAGACCAATTATAACCCTTGATGGTGATTTGTATGACTGTGCAGTAAAGCTCAAGGATTATAAAGAAAACTGGTGCATCAGGCTTGGAGGTCTACATATAACTATGGCAGCACTGAAGTGCCTGGGAAAGTACATAAAAGGAAGTGGCATTGATCTGGCATGGGAAGAAGCTAGTATCTATGGATCAGCTACAGTACGCCAAATATTGGATGGTCGTCACATATACAATTGCATTGAAACTCACATAGTTACACTGATTGCACTTTTCACCATGTGCATACACGTAATCTTCTCAGAAGACGAAAGAGCATTTCTTGAGCACCACATCAGCCAAGTACTTGATGCCTTTGCAGCAAATTTAGATGGAAGGACTGATTCCACTTTGGAGGAATTCAAATCACAAGTGGCTGAAATGCATCAGACACTCTCTGCCTGTAATAGTTTTGAAAGGCTAAATGTGTGGAAGGAACAAGCAAAAGGTATCTCCAAATTCCGAACAAACTACATGAATCAGGTTGAGGTTCTATTGATGTTTACTGCTGCTACAAGGACGTGCAATTGGACACTTCATTTGGCTAAGGTGGAGGAGCTGTTACCTTATTTTCATACTCATGACCAGTACAACTATGGACGATGGGGACCACTCAATGTTGCCGACATGTTGGAACTGCAAACTACAGATCCTGAGACATGGAAATTTTTAGATGAAGCCAACTTTTCTATTACAAAACACAG
This sequence comes from Eptatretus burgeri, assembly GCF_056783735.1. Classification (NCBI taxonomy): domain Eukaryota; kingdom Metazoa; phylum Chordata; class Myxini; order Myxiniformes; family Myxinidae; genus Eptatretus; species Eptatretus burgeri. The sequence goes on along the minus strand of NC_140975.1, from coordinate 48,791,998 downwards.
TGTTCCTTTCACTGCGATTGATCCAGACCATGGTATTGAATAGGAGCACAAGAAGATGAAGGTCAAAGGAGGGTTTATTGGCATCACAGGCAAAGAGCATGCCATGGAGAAGTACTTCATTATAGAGCGCACACTATGCAGAATTGTACAGGAATTCAAAGACTATGCTGGAATCGAAACGCGGCAGCCAAGTTCTCTTCACCATGAACTTGTTGGAGCAAAAGGTACAAGGATCATTTCATCTGCAGCAAATGTTTCCAAGGTACTTACCAGACAGGGCAATCCCTTTCTTGAACGTGATATGTTCAATCTTGTTACATTTGCTGTTACACCTGACAGTGTGTGCAAAAACATTGAAAACCGTGACAAATTTGGGCGAGAGGCATTGGAAAAATTTGTCTCTACTCAGATGGTGGAACAATCAGTCAATTTCTGGGATGCTCAACAGAAGAACAACTGGTCGTACTTCAAGGATGTAGGAGTTACAGTACAAACTAAAGTCAAAGGGCAGTTGGTATCCATTAAACAGGAGGTCACTGCTGTCTCGATTACTTGTTGTGTGCAAGACTAGAACTGACTTTTCTGTTAAGGATGCTATTAGAGAGTTTGAATTCAGTGCAGCTCCACCTTCCAACTTTCATCCAGATGGATCAATGATAATGCTCTCAGACAAATCCAAACTGGTATCTGCAGTTATGAATGTACCATTGGCATTGCCAGACGACCTGGCCATCTCAGAAGCAGAGAGGGATGCACCCTCAGTCCTGATAATTGACGCAATGTGTATAGTGAACATGGTGCCAAAAACTCCTGAAATGTCAAATGCCTTGCACTTTGCAAAGAGGTTTGTTGACATTGTGGCTGACATGAGTGATTCATATGAGGTCAGGATTGTTTTTGATCAGTACCTTACTGGTTCTCAAAAGGAAACAACTCGTCAGAAGCGAACGGTTAAAACAACACCAGTTCACTATCATGTTAATGATAACACCGAAATAAGGAACCTGAAGACCTTTCTCTCTCATATGAACACCAAGGCAGAGTTGACAGAGTATCTGTCAGATAAACACATCAGTCACTACCAAAATAAGCCAAAGAGAGTGATACTTATGCACCATACAACAATGAAAGCTAATCACACTTTGTCTGACATTGTTAGTATGCCCGAGATGGCAATTGGTCAGCACAACCTTGAGGAGGGTGACCAGCTTGTTCTTCTGAATGCATTTGACGTCATGGACAAGAACCCCCAATCCACCCTGGATGTCTTCTCAGTTGACACAGATGTTTTTGTTCTCCTTTTAGGTCACTTTCCATTGCTTCCAAAGTCAACTATACTTCTCAGTAAAAAGAGTGACAGAGTATCCATCAAAGATTGCTCCCAAAGACTTGGACCCAAGAGGACAGAAGCACTCATTGGATGGTATGCTTTCAAGGGAATGGACAACACTGGATCATTTGCTGGCAAAGGTGTATTAAGTCACTTCAAAGCATTTATGCAAGCTGATGATGAAATTCTGAAAGCATTTACTGCATTTGGGTTGACACAAGAGATACCAACATGTATCTTTGATCAAATGGAGCGATATCTGTGTTAACTATACAAAACCTCAGACATCAGTGAGAATATCATTGGAGAACTTAGGTGGGAATTATTTGCACGAAAAGGTAAAGAGGGCCAGCAGCTACCCCCAACTCGAGGAACGTTAGTGCCACACACTTCCAGAGCTTTCTATATGGCTCTTGTGTGGAAGTTATCTAAAGCACCTTGTCCCAAAATACCCTCACCTACAGACTACTGCTGGGAGTCAGTAGAGGGTCACCTCAAACCAGTCTTCTGTGTAAATGCACCAGCCCCAGAGGCCTTGTTAGAGCTCAGGAAATGTAAATGCAAAACTGGTTGTAACAGACAATCATGTGGATGCAAGAAGAACCATTTGGTATGCACAGACCTGTGTGGATGTGGAGAGATATGTGAGAACATTGTACTGGACAAACCTGTAGATAGAGATGAGACAGACTGATATTCCAGTTAAGTACTTTCATATTACATCTTTGCATTTGAGAACTACGGTTGATAACTGTACATGATCTAGTGTAATTATGGATAAATACAAGCCAAATATGTACATTGTGCAGAAAAGATTGTGCAGTTTGATCTACTTATGTTAAAAAGAAGTCTTGAGAAAAGTGATGTGCAGCCTCAATTTTGACATTTAGGTGATGTTATATTGTAAGAACAAATGGGGTTTTACTACATCAAAATGTGAATTATTGTTGTCTTTTACACGTATTAATGAACATCAGAAAAGTATTTTTAATGATTAAATACTGCTTAAAAACATTTAGTTTGACTTATTTTTATTACGATCTCATAAATATCTGGTTCACATATTGCAGTTTTTGCCCATTTAGCGTACTTTGTATCGATACTTTGGATAGGTCAATACTGTATCAAAAATGTGTCTGAGAACTTGACAACAAGTTGAATTTTGTTCCTTGACAAGTGGACAAACCAAAAAAAATGAGAAACCAGAGTTGGCAAAAAAACGAGGTAGAATACAATTGCTGCCTGACTATAATGGTTAAAAATATTAAGGGCAATAATCAACTACAACAAAGGAATTGACTTGATTCCATGGAGCACCGTGTTGACGTGGAGAGAGGTAGGTACAGTACAGTACGCACTGCATATCTCAGTTACCACCCACACTGCAGAGGCTCGATCCCACAAAACTCAGTCTCTCTCATCCTCAACTTTGCAAGAGGGAGTTCACCAAAGTGTGGGCCTTCTCTCCCAGCTGCATGGGGTCAACAAGACCCGCCCAGCTTCAGGGCCAGGCCGTGTCCTAAACACATGTCGAACGGTGTGATACTGGGAGTCTCATGTGCATCTTGCCCCGTCGAAGCTGCTATTTTCGGCTCGGTCCTCACTGCCTTAGATACTGATGTATTTGATGCGGCTCTCAGTCATTTCCATCCCAGGTGAAAAGGAGGTGACAAATCACACCAACACCCCTTGGTGTGTGTGTGTGTGTGTGTATATATATATATATATATATATATATATATATATATATATATATATATATATATATATATATATATATATATATATATATATATATGTATATATATATATATGTATATATATATATATATATATATATATATATATATATATATATATATATATATATATATATATATACTTTTACGTGTGTGTGTGTGTACATATGTCTATGTATGTATATGTATATGTATATATATATATATATATATATATATATATATATATATATATATATATATATATATATATATATATATATATATATATATATATATATATATATATACTTTTATGTGTGTGTGTGCGTGTACATATGTCTATGTATGTATATATATATATATATATATATATATATATATATATATATATATATATATATATATATATATATATATATATATATATATATATATATATATATATATATATATATATATATGTACATACATACACACATGTATGTATGTCTGTATGTCTGTATGTATGAACATACATATATATATATATATATATATATATATATATATATATATATATATATATATATATATATATATATATATATATATATATATATATGTACATACATACACACATATGCCTGGTGTTGGCTTAATGGTTAAGGTAGTCGGCTTGGGATCCTAGGGTCCTGAGTTCAAATCCCGCTCAGCTGTTGAATTAACACCAGGTGGGGTTGACTCTGCCTGTCATCCTTCCGAGGTCGGAAAAATGAGTGCCAGCATGCTGGTATACTGTGTCGGAGTGGCGACCCGTCCAGGATTGTTCCCAATATAGCCAAGGAGACTGCTTCGGCGGCACCAACGCTCTGCACAGAGTATGGTCCTAATGGATGGATGGATACACACATGCATGTATGTCTGTATGTATGAACATACATATATATATATATATATATATATATATATATATATATATATATATATATATATATATATATATATATATATATATATGTCATAGATTTCGGAATCCGGTCTGATGAATGCATCCACACATCCAGGTCCTCAGACAGTTATTTCCTTAAATGCATGTTCAGATTCGCCCCATCCCCATGTCCAATGGGATCTTAAATGTGATGTGTTGAGAAGGGTAAAGGATAGATTCCCTCTCTTCTGGGAAGCTTTTTTATTTACGACAGACACGTTCACACACATTTCTTTTATGAGCTCTGAAGCCCATCCTCATTTTTCCTCAGCAACATTCTTTCGCGAGCTCCAACGCCCACCTTTTTTGAGAGCGCATGGGTCGTCATGTTAACCGTGCCCCAGTGGGGCGGGGTGAGCTTGGGGCGGACGGCACCAACCGAGACGGCCCGGGGATATAAAAACGAGCAACAGAAAGCATGAGGTTTATTCTGTGAGGAGAGACGTTATGAGATATTAAAAAAAGTGAGGAAAAAGTGAAAGAGGGACGTTCTGAGAGGAGACAGATGTTCTGAGGAGAAAAAGTCTGTAGAGAAAAAAGTGTGAAGAGAGAAAAAGTGTGAGGAGAGGAAAAGCGAAAGGAGAGAGGAAAAACCAAATGGCAAGAGAAGCGACCAAGAAGCGGGAGTCTGACCAGCGCCAAAGAGACAATTCGCCCTTCCCAGCACTTGAGCAAGCGAGCGTGTGGGTGTGAGCAGCGCCGCCAATAAGTGAGGCACGGGTCGATCACCAACAACACCAGGGTCGAAAACTGCAACGGACGATCTCGGTGCCCTCCAGACGTCGACTGGCGTTTAAGGCTGCCCAGCCAGAGGGTGCACGGCAAAGCTAGGTGCTAGCGACGGATGTAACACGCACACACGCATTTTCAGGACGTTTTCACTTCACGGACGACTTTCTCGTGAGCGAGACGATTCTCCCCCCCCCCTCCTCCCCCTGAATGATGTGCTGGGTACCCTTGTCTGTGTTTAGCTGTGAGTCAACCCCCGATAAGCATCTGCTCTTTGTCGCTTTCCTGGCATTTTGATTGATTTTGCTTTGAAATTCATTCATTATTTACCTCAGCAAATAAAAGGTTCTTTTTATTTATTTATTTTATTATTAATGAATTATTTTACAGCTCGGTTAAAATGCTCGGCCACCCTAATTAAAATCTAATCAGATAACATTGGTGCTTTGCAGAGGGCACGCTCCCTGCTCAGGTAACCAGGTGACCTCTAGTTAAACGGAATAATTAGATGGTGGACACTGGAACTCGTAGTTGACTGGGTGGCGTTAGTGGTTTTAAAACAACCCACCATACCATAATGTTAATTGGGAGTGGTGGCCCCAGGTCTGGCTCCACCGAGGACAACTGGGGATTAATCCCCCTGAGTGACAAGCTAGTGTCTCGGTACCCATTGCCGCAACAATATATATATATATATAAAAAAATATATATATATAAAAATATATATATAAAAAAATATATATATATATATATATATATATATAAAAATATATAAAAATATATATATATATATAAAAAAATATATATATATATATATATATATATATATATATATATATATATATATATATAAAAATATATAACAATATTTATATAAAAATATATATATATATATATATATATATATATATGTATAAAAATATTAAAAATATATATATATATATATATAAAAATATAAAAAAACTATATATATATATATATATAAAAATATATAAATATTAAATATATATATATATATATATATATATATATATATATATATATATATATATATATATATATATATATATATATATATATATATATATATATATACACACACACACAAACAGCTGAGGGGCTGTGTGGCATTGGGCGTCTCATGTATGTATTGTTCATGAATGCTTTTACCTCCACCACCAAAGGTGAAGAAGGTTATGTTTTCACCCCTGTCTGTCTGTCTGTTTGTTTGTTTGTTTGTTACTTGCAAAATCGAAGCTTTATCAAGTATATTGGTCATTCGATTTTGTTATTATCTTGCCAAAACGAAGTTTTTGCAAGATATGTTAGTCAGCTTGTATGTTTTTTTTTTGTTTTTTGTTTTTTGTTTGTTTGCTTGTTTGTTTGTCTGTAATCACGTATAAAAAATTCTGCAGAGCACAGTTATCATCGGAAATTTTTGTAACTTCGCATATCAGAGGCCTATAGAGGTCCCTTTCAGTGCACAATTTTTTGAAGGTCAAGGTCAAAGGTCAAGGTCACTTTGGCACAAATCAGGGGAGTCGACAAAACCCTTATTTTTTGAGTAATTTTGATCGGATCGTCTTCAAACTTCATGGAAATATAGTTCATGGTCTGGCGCTCAGCTGATTAATTTTTGGTGGCGATTGGCCTTGATCTTCATCTGTTTTTTTTGTTTGTTTGTTTTTTTTGGTCTGTAATCACGTATAAATCGCTCTGCAGAGCACAGTTGTCATTGGAAATTTTTGTAACTTCGCAGATCAGAGGCCTATAGAGGTCCCTTTCAGCGCATAAAATTTTGAAGGTCAAGGTCAAAGGTCAAGGTCACTTTGTCGCAAATCAGGGGAATCGACGAAACCCTTATTTTTTGAGTAATTTTGATCGGATCGTCTTCAAACTTCATGGGAATATAGTTCATGGTCTGGCGCTCAGCTGATTAATTTTTGGTGGCGATTGGCCTTGACCTTCATGGTTAGCGCCTGAGATCAAACATATTTGACCCCAAGGTCAAATTTTCAAGCTTTAGGAACCATATCGTGTAGTACCTCAAATTGAACACCTCGATGAGTGCTTTCAAGATATGTCAAGCTTGAGACATTATGACGTCATTTGGTGACGTTATGAGGCAAAAGCATATTTTTCATGGTTACTCTGTAGAACGATTCTCATCGGAATCTCTTGAAGGCAGATATTCCTCAAGGAGTCACTCCTGGTGGATAGCAGCTCTGTTCACCTCAGTGTGACCTTAAAGAAGTCACACGTGGTCACCTTTTGGCAAGATACGGGTCACCCTGTGGGTGACTGGTTTATTTTGTCTGTCTGTCTGTCTGTTTGTCTGTTTGTCAATCGCCTACAGGTTACAACTTTCACCTGATCTTCACGAAACTTCACCACATGGTCGAGTTTGTCATAAGCAAAAAGCCTGTTGTTTTTGAGGTCAAAAGGTCAACATAGGCCAAAGATCAACAAATTTTCAGATTTCTAAAATCCTCAATTTTCAACAGATTGACTTGACATTTGAAGAAGATTTATCTTTCATGTCACTGAATTCAACCAGCCAATTATTTTTTAGGTCAACATAGACCAAAAGGTCGTTGTTGGTCTATTATACATAAGACACAAGGTCAACAATTAAGGTGGTGTTTCTAAAATCCTCCATTTTCATTCCATTGACTTGAAATTTGAAGAGGATTTGCATATCAGGTCACTGAATTCAACACCAATTATTTTTTGAGGTCAACATAGGCCAAAAGGTCAACAGAGGCCGAATTTATAAAATTGTCAATTTTCATCCGATTTATTTGAAATTTGAAGAGGAGTTGCATATTTCGTTATTTAATTCAACCACCAATTAGTGTTGAGGTCAAACTTGTTTTCTGGATTTTGCAAGTGTCAGACTTTGCACGACATCTTTTCTTGTTTGTAATATTGGTGATACTAGCAGAAACCTGTCTACGACGGATATGCGGGACAGGACGGATCACAATACTCGGTTACGGTAGTTTCTTTGGATGTTTTGCACCGCATTCAACAGCTCAGTTCATATTGGTGGCGTGTCTGTCTGTGTTCCCATGGTAGAGTTTGAGACCAGTCGCTTTAGATTGTTGGCCTTGACACATAGTGCCGGATGAGTAACATGAACAATTTGAGATATTCATCGTTTCTATATTACCTCCATCAACAGATTAACAACATGGCAGGATAAAAGTCATAAATGCTGAGTTGAACAAACACCCTGAACTCATGGACTTAGTTAAGTGAAGCACATCGTCTGGGACCCAGCCTCGGTTTGCCACCCAACGCTGCTGATTGTGACGTCATCGATTCCCTCTTTGAAAATTCTATCTATATTCGATTTTTTGAATCCGCTATCACCTGCGTAAATACATAGAACACATAATGTGAAGATTTCTGAAGTATGAACAGAATATGTTCAGAGAAAAGTGTGTTAGAAGTTCCAGGCTTACGCCCATTATATTATGATTATATTTATTTGAAAAATATTTGTGATACAAGAAGGTCCAAGTGATCTAAATGGTCAAGGGTCTGAGCTGTCTAATCTGTCTGAAGAGTGTAAGGGGTCTAAATGGTGTTAAGGTCTGAGGGGTCTAAAGTCATCTGTAATGTCATCTCAAAACTAAAGGACCCAATACCAACTCATGATAAATCTGGAGTCGTTTACCATTCATCATGCAAAGACTGTGACCAATTCTACATTGGTGAAACTGGAAGAAATTTGAAACAACGAATAGATGAATGTGATAGAGCAATTTGGCTTGGAAAAGTGACCCAGTTAGCCAAAGCACGTCATTGTCTGCAATCTGGCCATAAATTTGACTTTGATGGGACTCGTGTCCTGGACACTACATCTAACAAACAACACAGGTTGATTTTGGAAGCATGGCACGTGAAGAGCCGGGAGGGTGGTATAACTGGGGAGACGGTGGACATACCCACAAAATACACACCTCTGATGCAAATGGCGAAAACTGGATGGTGCAAACGGCTGGATAAGGTGGGCAACAAACAACACTCAATCCCAAACACCACATCCACATGTGCATAACATCCAACGAGAACCCCAACACTCGCACAACCAACACCTCGTCATGCCCACCCCGGACATGAAACCAGCCGTGTTCATGCCTCGGAAACACAAAAACAACAAGCGCACACACTTGTGTTCTGGTTTTGTATGTGTGTGGATGAACATGTAGGTAAAAACAACAAAGAGCAGAGCACCCCTTCAATGATGTAATTTGACGTTTGTTTTTGCTTTTGGAAAATAAAAAAAGCATTCCTCCATTTGACCTCGAGCACCAGCACGTGACTGGAAATGAGCGGTCATATCGAAATAAAGACCAGACACGTACACGTACAAAAATCAAACAGCCACCGACGCTCGGGCCCTATTGTGCCTGATGAAGCCGGCTGCGAAGCCGGCGAAACGTTGCCCGAGTACGGGTCTGTTCTCGCTTTTTTGCTCAAATTAGCAGAGTCAATCTAGCTTTTTTACTTTTGGTTGGAAGAGCCTTCTCCTTCTTTAAAAAAACAATATATATATATATATATATATATATATATATATATATATATATATATATATATATATATATATATATATATATATATATATATGTATGTAGATGTATACATATATTATATCAAAGGTGAATTTTAGCAGCTATGCTACAATTTAAAAATATATATATATTGTAAACAGAGGTGTTTGACACATTCTGCTTCAAGGATGCCCACAATACACTGACCCTTTGGAGATGTTTCAAAACTCCAAGGATTTCTACAAATGCCTCCTCAGTGCGCATCATTTTGGCCTGAGGCTTTCGCTGTGGAAATGGTAATTCATATTCAATGCCATCAAGATGAATTTTGTAAATTGTGTTTTTAGTTCGCGTCATCTCCTTTCTGCTATATTTCTTCCTGAAATGGCACTGAAAAGCCACAATTCTGAGTGTGTCTCTTCAAATCATGCTGCAATTTGAAAGCACTGTGTTGGATTGTAAGTGCCTCACTGTGACTATTTTAATTTGAGAGGGATTATCAATTCATCATGGACTGTCAAAAAAAAATTAAGGATGTGTTAGTGTGGGGAAAAAAATATTGAAGATAATTGTACACAAAACGTTTTAGCAGAATATGCAGTTTGAGGCAAAATAAATTGCAGAAATAAAGGAAATATAATTTTGAGATCCAGCAAGAGGGAATTCTTTGGAAATCAGGAATGCTTGTGATAGGTCTGCTTTTGGGAACATTGAATATTGCATTCAGTTTGGTTCCTTTATTGTAAAAGTGGATCCAATTCCATTAAGGAGTTTTCAGGATAAAACACCTGGAATGATTTTCAGGTCCAAATGATCAAAGATTAGAAACAGACATTTAATGTGTTGTAGACATTATTGAGGAAAGACTATATGGTTAAATGGTATAAATGTCTGCACAATGAACATACAGTAGCTGTGCTGACTAATTTGCTGAAGAGCTTCCGTTTTTTTCTTTGCAAGAGCGAGCTGTTACAGGCGTGAGCATTGAAGAGCAAGGTAGATCTGACAGTGGGACAAATATCAAGGGAATGAACGAACTGGATGAAATTAAAGGGAACAGAGGAGGGAACTCTGAAACTAGTAAGATGTTTGGGTTTGGAAAGGTTAATGGTAGCGATGAATGTCATGGAACAAAATTTGAGATGACAAGAGACGGTTGCGTTTAAGTCCTGGAGGGAAGAGTGAGGCAGATCAACCTCTGGAGGTGGTTTGCATAGACTTTGCATAGCGAGGAATAAAAGCCTTGAGGTGTGCAGTCGAACTGGATTTTGTAAGTTTAGCCAGAAGGGGGTGACTGGAATAACACTTGCATCCTGAAGTTTCTGAGAAGTGATGAAGGACTGAGAGAGAAGAGAGAACAATGTTAGAGAATAGATAGTAGAAAACAGAGACCGCCGATAAAAGCAAAACACAATGGGAGGTTCAGCTGCCTTCACTTTAACTTTTGTCACTGGAATATTTATTACCTTCGCATTCTGCGAAAGTTTATGTTTTGGTCGGCAGGTATTTATTTATTTATTTATTTGTAATCTTGTGATTCGTATAACTCAAAAAGTATGAAACCGAATTGCATGAAATTTGGTGGGATGATTGGTTATTAGCCAGGAAGCATTCGATTAGATTTTGGGATCGGTCGGGTCAAAGGTCAAGGTCACGAAAAGGTCAAAATCGTCTTTTTACGATAACACGGTCAATTTTTATTCAATTTGCATGCAACTAACACCAAAATGTTCAGAATTCAACGCCTCATCTTGTGATATGCAATATGACACAATGACGCCCATACTCTTGTTACCAGTTAGGGGTCAAAGGTCAGGGGGGTCACGACCTTGAAAAATATGCGGTTTTTGTCATAACGCGGTCAATTCTTGTCCGCTTTACATGAACCCAGCACCAAAATGTTCAGAATTTAATGCCCAATCTTGTGACACAATGATGTCATAACACATGTCACCGGTTGGGGTAAAATGTCGGGGGGGGGGGGTCATGCCCTTGAAAAATATGCGGTTTTCAGCATAACTCAGTCAATTCTTATTCGATTTGTATGAAACCAGCATCAAACGAGATTACCTTCTCTTGTTGAAACGTTGTATTCACCGAGCTTGCGAGTGAAGACTCGCCAAAACGACGTGAGTTGATTGTTGTTTAGTCCGTAGCCCCCGAAAGTCGGGGGGGGGTCATGACATTATAGATATGTGGTTTGTGTCATAAGACCATTCATATGAAACCAGTTCCCCACACTCGTACCAAGAACAAAAAAGTAGTGGCGGCGAAGGTATGCGCTCTATGAGTGCCCGTTCTAGTTGACTACTTGCATCTATGGCTGTGGACCATGGTGTAGGTTTGTAAACTTGGTTGAGGGTCACTAGTCAGGGCCCCAACAGCCAAATATAATTGGAAGCATGGTTATTGCTACACTTTATTGACGATGATTAGCTCTATCATACTCTTTACAGAGCGATGGCGCTGCTGCAGCAATTCCTTGGCAAGGGCTGGATGTTTTATCATCGCCTTCTGAGCAGTCAATCAGGGCAGGAATTTGGAATTTGTCCAGGGTGCCGGAAATAGCTCTTTACAAATGACACCGTGGGATCTTTAACGCACACCAACTCATGCTAGCAGACAGGACACCCGGCTGAACATCCATCCAAGGAATGGCAAACACATTTATGCAGCACCCTGCATGCGAAATTCCAGAGTGGTAGTCTATAGCTTGGCCAAGATTCGGACCCACGCTAGATAGCCCAGAAGCAAGCGTTCATACCTCTCGGTATCATTTTTTTAATATCATTTCAGCCAATGTATTGATATCAACATTTTAAATCAAATCTATTTGAAGGCACCAATGGCAATGCTCACCCATTCGTACCAACAATAATTATTATCCCTGAAATGTCATACTGCCAACGATTTAAGTAGTCCTTTGATAAGGAATTCGCAATGCTGCCCCCGATTTCCTGAGAGACACCGGAGTAAGTGCACATGACACTCGAAAAATGAACACATGCACCAATTCTAAAGAACCTATTTGTGATGGAAAGGCAATTCTTAAAGAAGACAATTCAAAATGAAAGCAGATATCGAAAAAAATATGAGTACATTTTTCTGAATAATGTCTAAAAAAAAATTTATGCTGCAACAACCAAACCTTTTTTGAGGCCTGAGCCCAATATGTGCACTGACATGCTCTTGTCCATCAGGACTGCTCAACCCAGTCATGCTCGTCTCTGGTGTTCTTCTTAGGTGTGCAGGAAGATTTTTACACTTGGGAAGATCAAAATTCAAAACTGAAGTCCCTATAGGCAAGGCGCAATTCCAACGTCTCGACACGTTATAATTACCGAGTAGTCTTCATCTGGGACTATGCAAACATCATGTTGCTCGCAACCCTCTTGGAAATTAAGTGTTACGTATTTATCCAAGGAGAGTGGGAGCAGAAATCTGGTGGGGGGTTGGAAAGGGGAGGGAGAATCACGCAACTGCAGTAAGCAGACGGTGAGACCTCACATCGTTTTCCTCATCACCGGGGGTCTGAGACCGAGTGTGATCAGATCTGTGTGTCAGTAAAGCAATGTAACAAATTATAGAATGTAATCATTAAATTGTTTTGAAATGTTGTTTGCGGAGGACCCGAGACTTGCTCACTGGGCAGTTATACCCATTGGTAATGCCTTCATTTATTTTTTGAATTGGTATCATGTTCTTGTGAGAAGGTATTTCTCTCGTGCTGTGTCGATATATTCCTCAAAAAATGAGAATGTTACCATCGAATCTTCAGCCTGGACGTGACATATCAGCACAACTTAATACTTTGCAAATAATTAAATAAATATATTAAATATCATGCACAAAAGAAAATCATCCATCGACTTCAAGAATCACAAGACAAAATAATTTTGCAAAATCAATCATGAGTGTCATGAAACAAAAGGCACAAAAAAGTTTGTTTGTGTGCTGTTGTTGAAGAAAAATAATCTTTGTGATGATTTAGATGTCATGATTTTGTTCATTCAATTCATATATTTGTGGACCTCACTCTCATATGTCAGATAATTAACGGTTCATCGATTAAAACGTAGGAACTAGAAGGGCAATCGGTGGAGCGCATGCCTCCGCCACGTAATGCCTGATCCACAAGAACATATCAGGCCCGATACATTCTTGAGATATGGTGCTATATGTCGTTTTGGCCCTATCTCTCAATGTCGTATGCCTGGTGTTGGCTTAATGGTTAGGGTGGTGGGCTTTGGATCCTAGGGTCATGAGTTCAAATCCTGCTCAGCTGTTGAATTAATACCAGGTGGGGTTAACTCAGCCTGTCATCCTTCCGAGGTCGGCAAAATGAGTGCCAGCATGCTGGTATACTGTGTCGGAGTGGCGACCCATCCAGGATTGTGCCCAATAGCCAAGGAGACTGCTTAAGCAGCAACAACGCTCTGCACAGAGTATGGTCCAAATCTCCTCCTCCTCCTCTCAATGTTGAAGAACCACTTTAAAAATAATTCTTGTATCCACATCTGGATTCGGATCTTTACCAAAACTGAATCAGTTCTTTCTTGTCACACACTCAACCAAGTTTCATCCGAATCCGTCCACAACTTTTTGAGATAACCTGCACACAGACAGACAAACAAACAGACAAACAAGCAGTCATAGACTGGTACTTACGAAATCGTCAACTTGACCTCTGAACTTGTCTAATAAAAGCTGTCTCTAGAGAAGATAGCAACGCAAAGCAGAAGTTTCTACGATGATTCTGTACCAAACCATCAAAAATCGAATGTTTGACCTCACTGTGACCTTGACCTTTGACCGATTTTGACCAATATCTAATCAGCGCTAGCCATCACCCTCCTGAATCACGTGGTGTAATTTAACATTGGTAGCTTCTTCCGTTCTCGAGTTAGCATGCCTACAAACAAACACACAAACACACAAACTTGGACGGAACTCATCAATATACTTACGAAATCTTAGATTTCATAAGTAACAAACAAACAGACAGAGAGGGGTGTAAACATAACCTCCTTCACCTTCGGTGGTGGAGGTAATAATGTCAGATTTTTGAACCCACTCACACATGTTCATTCCCTCTCCTCCTGACAGCACTTCTCTCGCAGTTCTTAGTTTTCGTATTCTCACCTTACATCTCCACTTCCCTTCCCCATTGCATGTGTTATTAAAAGTGAATTTATACTGCACTAGGATTCAATTGTGAATTTGGCCTGTTAATTGCATTAGTGATGCAAGGTTGTGCTGCTGATACAGTGCCCCTGCACATTTGGACAAGAATATGGAATGTTGATAATGTGCCAGCGACAATTGCACACTCCTCTTCATGTGTTTATGGCCCCTAATTTAATAATTCAGCAATGTGCCGAACATCAAAGCCAATAAAATTAGCGTCATTATTTAGGACAAGAACAAACAGTGTCCTGTGATAGATGCAGTAATCCCATCTGACCAAGATGTCACAGTAAAAGAGATTGAAAAGCTGTCAAAGTATAAAGACCGACAGCAAGAAATACAGCATGATGTGAGAAATATAAATTGTCATGATAATAATTGATGCAGAAGAATCAACAAAAACAAGTTAATAACACTTGCTTCAATAACAAAAATCAAAACAACAAAATAATAAAACAAGCAGTCATAGACTGGTAATTACGAAATCGTCAACTTGACCTCTGACCTTGACTAATAAAAGCTGTCTCTAGAGAAGGTAGCTGTGCTGTGTCACGTGATTGGGTTTTCGTATATCATGCCTCGCCCGCTAGGGGTGGCAGGAATGTGCTTCCGGTCACGCAATAAAGCGGAGTTGATGCTGGCACGTTTGCGTCCCGTGTTCCACTGCACCTCGTACACTCTAGTTGGCTGACGAGGATGGTTGAATACGGACATGTGCCCGTTTTCGTCGGAGACGACTTCGGGTTGTTTTCAGAACAATTGGAATGCTATTTCCACGCGAATGATGTGGTCGACGAGAGCAAACTAAACAGAAGTCGATCTTGCTCGCTTCGCTTTCGGCGGAGCATTATCGACTACTGCGTGATTTGGTGGCGCCGGACAAGCCCCGTGGTGACGGGCTGACGTTTCGGGACATTGTGCAGAAGATGAAAGCACACATGGCGCCGGAGAAGTCATTACAGCTCGCTCGATACCAGTTCGATCGCCTCTCGAAAGGGGCAGAGGAGCGCGTCGCTGATTTCGTGGCGCGGATTAAGCATTCTTCCTTGGCCTGCAAGTTCACGGCGGGGGAGCGGCCATCTTGCCTCAGAGATCGTTTTATTGCTGGTTTACAAGATGCGAAAATGGCTTTGGCGGTTCTACGGCTGAAAGGTGAAGCCATTACATTCGACTCGGCGGTCACCACGGCTACAGCGGTCGAGCAGACTCGCGGAGATGGTCGAGCCATCACCGGCCACGCGGGGTCGCGAGCACCCCGGGACGCACGCTCGACCTTCGATGCGGGTCGGACGTCGCCGCACGTGCGGCGAGGTGACCCCGCGGACGTGTTTGGGATGTGGAGGTCGACACCTGCGCCGTGCATGCCCGTATAAAGGCACCGTGTGTTTGAATTGTCACAAGGTGGGTCATTTGGCGCGTGTGTGCCGTGGGGCGCCGGCCACCGTTAAGGTCATGGACGGCGATGTACGAGGCGACGCGGGGCGGAACCGGCGGCCGTTGATGGACCTGTTTTCAATTGGCCCGGCGGCGGCGCGCCCAATGATGGTGGAAGTCGAAGTGAACAAAACACCGATCACGTTCCAGGTCGATACGGGAGCGGCTGTGTCGATCATCGGCGAACAGACCGCGCATCGACTCAACGGCCTGAAGCTTATCAGGTCAAACCTCACGCTGTTCACGTACACCCGCGAGAAGATAACGCCAGTCGGGATGGCAGACGTGTCTGTGCGGTACCAAGGCCAGGTCGCCACGCTTCGGGTGTATGTCGTGCGGGGGAGGGGACCGTCTCTCCTCGGCCGAGATTGGCTGGCCCGCATCAGGGTAGACTGGGCCACAGTTCACCTTGTGCAACCCATGCCGAGCCGATGGGAGGATCAGTTGGAGAAGATTCTTCAGAGACATCAAGGTTTGTTTGGCGACGACCTTGGGAAACTCAAGGGCATGGAGGCAAAACTCTTCCTGAAGGAGGGGGTGGTTCCTCGGTTTTGTAAACCACATCCGGTGCCGTATGCCCTGCGGGACAAGGTCAAGGGTGAACTGGATAGGCTGGAGCCCTGTGGAGTGATCGAACGGGTGTCGTGCTCAGATTGGGCCACCCCGGTTGTCACGGTGCTGAAACGGAATGGAGACGTCCGATTGTGCGGGGACTTCAAATCCACGGTTAACCCGGGGCTCAGCGTGGAGCAATATCCACTGCCGTCAATCGATGAAATATATGCACGATTGGCGGGGAGTCAATACTTCAGGCAGCAAGACCTGCGTGATGCATATTTTCACCTGCCGATGGATCCCGGGAGTAGCGAGCTTTTGACAATCAACACGTGTCAAGGACTCTATCGATATACCCGACTCTGTTTTGGGATTGCTTCCGCCCCAGCTTTGTGGCAGAAAGCCATGGATCAGGTTTGCATTGGCCTGCCCGCTCAGACCTACCTGGACGATGTGCTCATTGCGGGGAAAACGGCGGACGAGCATCTTGCGAACATTGCCCAAGTGCTGACAAAGCTAGAAGCGTGCGGCCTGCGCTTGAACAGGGACAAGTGCGCGTTCTTCAAGCAGCGCTTGGAATACCTCGGGCACATCATCACGCCGGAGGGGCTGTTGAAAGGTCCTCGGAAGATGGAAGCGATTCAGCACATGCCACCACCTCGCGACAAGACGCAGCTGCGCTCATTCATTGGTATGGCCCAGTATTACCAAAGGTTCGTGCGAGGGCTCAGCTCACAGCTTGCGCCGTTAACACGGTTGCTCAGGAAGGACGAGCGCTGGGCTTGGGGGCCTGCACACCAGGCGTCGTTCGACCGCGTCAAGCGGCTGCTAACAGAGGATACGGTCCTCGTGCACTACGAGCCTGCGCGTCCGCTCCTATTGGCATGCGACAGCTCTGCATATGGCATCGGGGCAGTGCTCTCCCACAGGATCGACGATGGTTCCGAGTGGCCTGTTTGTTTTGCATCCCGGACCCTGTCCGCAGCAGAGCGGGGATATGCCCAGATCGAGCGTGAGGATCTCAGCCTCGTCTGGGGTGTGCGGAGGTTTCATCAATACCTGCTGGGGCGGCATTTCACTTTGCAGACGGGTCACAAACCGCTTCAATTCATCCTGAGACCCGAACGCGGGGTGCCGGTGGTAGCGGCCGCGCGAATACAGCGGTGATGTCTGTTTCTTGGTGCTTACGATTATGATATTCAGTTCCGAAGCACTGAGAAGCATGCTAACTGCGACGGGCTCTCACGCTTGCCGTGTGCAGAGGGTCCAGTTGCATCTGAGTTGGCTGACCGGGTCGATGTGTTAGCGCTGGGCCAGGTCCAAAGCGGGCCGGTCACGGCCAGACAGGTCGCGGTGGAATCGGCTCGTGATCCGGTGCTCGCCCGTGTCGTCCAGGCGATTTCTACGGGGAATTGGAGCGATCTGCCTTCGACACCCGCATTTCAACCTTTCACGTCACGCGCATCGGAGCTGTCGCTGGTCCAACGGTGCGTTATGTGGGGGATGAGGACAGTGATTCCAGCGAAGTTCAGGCAGCGGTGTTTGGAAGAACTGCATGTCAGTCACCTTGGCATCGTGAAGACCAAGAGTCTTGCTCGTAGCCTGTTGTGGTGGCCGGGGTTGGACAAAGACATTGGGCAGTTGGTTAAGCGTTGCGCCACGTGCCAGACAGATGCTGATAACCCGCGTCGAGCTTCGGGGCTATGGCCTGAGCCAGACAGAGTCTGGCAGAGGGTCCATGTAGATTTTGCGGGGCCGGTTAATGGCAAAATGTTTTTGATTGTGATCGATGCATTCTCTAAATGGCCAGAGGTTGTAGTAATGCAGCATACATCAGCAAATATTACAGTAGAGAAACTGTGGACGATCTTTGCTAATAAAGGGTTACCGGAGATCCTGGTCTCTGATAATGGTCCGCAGTTCATCGCGGGTGTATTTGATGAGTTTTTGCGCCAAAATGGTATTCGACATCTGAGGTCCGCACCGTATCATCCTGAGACGAATGGACAAGCTGAGTCGTTTGTGAAGATGTTGAAACGGGCTTTGTGCAGGGGGGGTGTTGCACCTGTGCAGGCGGTGGTCGATGTCTTTTTGCTCCATTACAGGAACGCAGTTCATCCTGTCACGGGTGATTCGCCTGCCATTCGTCTCTATGGACGGGCATTGCGGTCCAGACTGGATTTGCTGCGACTTGGAGGGTCGGGGAGTGGGGCGGTGTCGCGTCCGACGCGGCTGCTCAGCTTCGATGTGGGACAGCGAGTAATGGTGCGCGATTATTTCCACGGTTCCAAATGGGTGCCGGCTGTGGTCTCTGTGGTACTAGGACTGGCGAATTGCATGGTGCGGACTGATGGTGGGGATGTGTGGAAGCGGCACGTGGACCAAATGCATGATCGCTGTTCAGCGTCACCCCCCCCCACACATCCCCGGGCCGAACGGTGTGGGACCCCCACCTGTAATGTTGCCGGCACCTGACGTTGTATCGCCAGGGCCGGATGTGCAGGCGCCCAGGGGGTCCTCACCTGATGCTGTCCTACCTGGGGACATCGGGCAGGCTGGTTGGTCAGGGGCGGTTGTTATTGCGGATGGCGCGAGTCCTGCGAGGGTGTCACCTCGACCGAGCCGGGAGGCATCTGAGCCTGGACTGTCTGGCGGCGTGGCCCGTCCGAGGCGGGTCAGGGTGCGGCCGCGGTACTTGGAGGATTATGAGTGTTGATGGGTTTCGGGTGGTCGTGTTATGTTGTCCTTTCATCATTTGACTTGTCATTTTATGAGGGGAGGAGTGTGCTGTGTCACGTGATTGGGTTTTCGTATATCATGCCTCGCCCGCTAGGGGTGGCAGGAATATGCTTCCGGTCGCGCAATAAAGCGGAGCTGATGCTGGCATGCTTGCGTCCCGTGTTCCACTGCACCTCGTACACTCTAGTAGCGATGCAAACCAGAAGTTTCTACGATCCCATCAAAAATCGAATGTTTTGGATGTTTGACCTCACTGTGACCTTGAACTTTGACCGATTTTGACCAAAATCTAATCAGCACTCGCCATCACCCTCCTGAATCACGTAGTGTAATTTGACATTCGTAGCTTCTTCCGTACTTGAGTTATCGTGCCCACAAACAAACACACACACACAAACACACACACACACAAACACACACACACACACACACAAACAAACAAACAAACAAGCAGTCATAGACTGGTACTTACGAAATCGTCAACTTGACCTCTGACCTTGACTAATAAAAGCTGTCTCTCGAGAAGGTAGCGACGCAAACCAGAAGTTTCTCCGATAATTCTGTATCAAACCATCAAAAATCGTAACGTCGACCGAAGCAAAAATCTCCATTTCTCCACACAATTATACCCTAACGTAACTCAACGACGCGTCTGCTCGAGCGCACTGCATCATGGGACGACCCGTGACGCGTCTAGTGAAATATTTTTTATACAATCTTAAAACGTCTCCAAAACATCCGATTTTTACCAGAATTTCGACAACCGAGTTTTAAGCGTCCGAAGCGATCGCAAAAACCGAAGACAAAATTAAAATTGAAGTTAAAATGAACTCGTAACGTCGAGCGAAGCAAAAATACTCCATTTCTCCACATGAATTTACGGAATTATGTTTGACCTCACTGTGACCTTGACCTTTGACAGATTTTGACCAAAATCTAATCAGCACAAGCCATCACCCTCCTGAATCACGTGGTGCAATTTGACATTGGTAGCTTCTTCCGTTCTCGAGTTATCATGCCTACAAACAAACAAACAAACAGAAACGGAAGGCATCAATATACTTACGAAATCTTTAGATTTCGTAAGTAACAAACACACAAACAGATGATGGAAGTCATCAATATACTTATGAAATTTTTAGATTTCGTAAGTAAAAAAAATAAAAAAAATGCTGATGTCAGACTATCAACTGCAAATGACACTGTTTGCATTCTGTTTGCAAAATTCTGGACACAAATTAACTAGAACCATGTCAATGCCTTTAAACTGATAAAGACTATGATTAATTCTTGTGGTTACAAAGTTACTCATTTACAGGTAATAATCTCACTATAATGCAGCTATCGCATATGTGGGTATGTACGTATGTATGTACCGAAATAGTGCCCCTGGTAGTATGTGTGCAAGCCCAGAAGTGGATGAGAAACTGAAACTAGAATTCAGTTGTAAAGATATATGTGCAAAAAGAAAATGTAATTTGAAACAAAACAAATAATGCAACTATCTCAAAACATGGTTAATGAGCTGTTTGAGAAGAACAGGCATAGTAGACAGGCCCTTCTGAACAGGCATGGTAACATCGTAACTTGAGAAGAACAGGCATAGTAACAATAATATTATAGCAAAGTCGATGGCACGAAAATCCCCACGTTTCTCACCTAATGTAAGTTGAAAGATGGCAAAAGGTTACACCAGGAATGACCCAATGTTAAATTTTGAGTTCAAGTTTATTTTTTCCTGTTTTAACCCCTGTGACCTTAAGTCTCCATCCCCTGGGGGCATGAACGAGAGGTCAAATTCAAAAAAAAAATCGTTACTTATTTCATGCGTCCTCCAATGCTGATGACATATACAAAGTTTCATTTAACAATGTTTTAAAATATGCCTGTAATTGCATTTTTCGGTATTTGACCTTTTGACCCTGCTCCAGAGGCCGGGGTCAGAATTGATAGTGCCCATGCACCTTGGTGCCATGTGGTGATCATAATTACCAAGTTTGGCGAATTTCTGCACAACCGTTTCAGAGATGTGATGGACAGAAAGACAGACGGACGGACAGAAGATAGACCGACATATGGAGCCAATTACAATATTCTCCATTTGTTTCAAAAAGCGTGGGAATAATAAATGTATTTATATAGCAACTTTTTCCTATGGATACAACGTGCTGAGAGAGAAAGAGAGAGAAAGAGAGAGAAAGAGAGAGAATTTAAGGGCATTTAAGATCATCGGCATCTCCCGCAATGAAGCTGAGTCTTTGGGCCTCTCACTCAATCACCGCAGGTTGATCGGTGGTCTTTCTGTCTTCTACCGACTCCTCTGCAGCCTTGCCCCCCCTGCTCTCTCTGCGATTTGTCCCCACCCAGATTTACCCCAGATTTGGTAAAACTACCAAAATCACGAATCACTGCTCATCTTCACTCTTTCATTCCTCTTTTTTCCCGCCTTTGGAATAAACTTCCTCACTCTATTCTTTCCCATTCTTCCCTCCAGGCTTTCAAAACAGCTGTTCACCAGCACCTCTTATCTTCCCCCATCCAAATCCTCGATCTTTTCTACCCCCGATAAATCCACCCAAGCCCACTTCCTTCATTTCTCCTGCTTTCCTTCCTGAAAGTCCCTGAAATGTCCATCTTCTCTTCGCCATGTTCCCCGTCCCATCCCCATCCCTCTCCCTTCCACAGTTCACCTAATGTGTCTGTTCCCCACTGTTTTGTCCCTTCCACTCCCGCCCCTCTTGTCTCATGCCTCCTTGCTGTGAGTTGTGTGTTCGCTCTCATACGAGCCTCGACCAAGGTATACAAAAAAATAAAAATAAAAAAAAGAAAGAGAAAGAGAAAGAGAGAAAGAGAAAGAGAAAGAGAGAAAGAGAAAGAGAAAGAGAGAAAGAGAAAGAGAAAAAGAGAAAGAGAAAGAGAGAAAGAGAAAGAGAAAGAGAAAGAGAGAAAGAGAAAGAGAAAGAGAAAGAGAAAGAGAAAAAGAGAAAGAGAAAAAGAGAAAAAGAGAAAGAGAAAGAGAGAAAGAGAAAGACAAAGAGAAAGACAAAGAGAAAGAGAAAGAGAAAGAGAAAGAGAGAAAGAGAAAGAGAAAGAAAGAGAAAGAGAAAGAGAAAGAGAAAGAGAAAGAGAAAGAGAAAGAGAAAGAGAAAGAGAAAGAGAGAAAGAGAAAGAGAATAAGAAAGAGAAAGAGAAAGAGAAAGAGAGAAAGAGAAAGAGAAAGAGAAAGAGAGAAAGAGAAAGAGAAAGAGAGAAAGAGAGAGAAAGAGAGAGAAAGAGAAAGAGAAAGAGAGAAAGAGAAAGAGAAAGAGAGAAGAGAGAAAGAGAAAGAGAAAGAGAGAAAGAGAAAGAGAAAGAGAAAGAGAGAAAGAGAAAGAGAAAGAGAAAGAGAAAGAGAAAGAGAAAGAGAAAGAGAAAGAGAAAGAGAAAGAGAAAGAGAAAGAGAAAGAGAAAGAGAAAGAGAAAGAGAAAGAGAAAGAGAAAGAGAAAGAGAGAGAGAGAGAGAGAGAGAGAGAGAGAGAGAGAGAGAGAGAGAGAGAGAGAGAGAGAGAGAGAGAGAGAGAGAGAGAGAGAGAGAGAGAGAGAGAGAGAGAGAGAGAGAGAGAGAGAGAGAGAGAGAGAGAGAGAGGAGTGAAAAACAGCTACACGGAAGGGTATAAATAAGTCTTCAGGTACTTTTTCAAATATTCAACCATCATATTTCTCATTGAAATTTGGAATTTGTTCAAAAGCCAAGAGGCAATTGATCAAAAGGAACTATATCCAGCCTTTTTTGTGCTATTTATGTGCAACAACGGAAGGATCTGTTGTAGAAACAAGTGAGTAAGATGTTCTCTGCTGTGTCGAACCTGATGAGATGTCTACTGGGAGTGAAGGCAAGGACTTGAATGTTTGAAGAATTATTCTGTATTGTATTCTCTCTGCAACTAGAAGCCAGTGTAATTGGCTTAACACAGGAGTTACAGTACATGGGACTGTTTAGGTTCCTGAAAGATCAGACGAGCACACTTGTTCTGCACTTTCTTTCATTGATAAAACACGAGCATGGATAACCCCAGTAAAACAAACTTTTATCGAGTGGCCATTTTAATGACTGTTATAAATCAATCACAGTCCAAGTAAAAGAAAGTATATCGAAGAAGGTGAAGGAAAAATTTCATGGAAGATTGATTTAATTCCAAGCACCCAACTAGCACACCGACAATGGTCCAATGTTGGCAAAGGTTGTAAAGATCGCAAGAGGATTTCCAACATTGGTGCAATGCCAGTAAAAGCGACGTCTGTTTACCAAGGTTAGTCAAACGTTGGTCCAATGGCAGCCACATGGCGTAAAAGAGATGGGACAATGGCCAACGTTGATCCGATGAACAAAATTATGTTGGGACCAAGGTTAACCCAACGTGAGTGAGTGTGGGTGAATTCCACTAAAAAGAGAGCTGAAAATGCACAGAGATGATCAACACAGGAACACTTATGCTCCTGCAATGCATCATAAATGTGAAGACCAATTCGATGAATGATAATTAGTTAAGCAAGTGAAAAAATAATGTTTATTTCATCAGACTGCAAGCATTATTGAAATCATTGTTTGACTGAGATGATATTAATGTGCAGCGGCTTGCTTCAGGCCCAAGTACATTTTGGTTGTAAGACATGAGGAGTAAATTGCTCTCTCCACAATTGAGTGATTCAACCAATTTACACCATCAGCATTGTGGCCTTTTCAAACAAAGTCCATCACCTGAGGCTGTAACTAAAATATGCATGTGACAAAAAGAGCATGGTGACAAGCAACACCTGTTTGGTGTTCTCATCTGAACACATGACTAATCATGCTCAGAACTCAGGTTCAAATTCAAAGTATGAGCATCATTGCCGGTTGTTTATGAATATCCTTGTGATTCACATTGATGCATCCTATTGTTGTTTTACTGCATGGAATTTATGGAAAACCTCCACAATGAGGCTTATTCAATATAAAAATGTTTTTTTTATGAAGCAACACAAGGTTGGACAATCTGTTAACAGGAAATATCAGTACCATGATCTGCAAGTCACTACATTTGGTTCTTTGGTTCAAAACAAAGTGATACCATTTTCAAGCCAATTCAACTACAAGTGGAAAGACCCATTTCAGAATAGGAATTCAAAATACGCATACTTTGAGGTTACTTCCTTGAAAATGTCCTTTCCGACGCCAAAAGGTAAATTTCTATTGTTGGTGGAAATCTTTTTATCTAATCTTGAGGCAGTGATAATAATAACAAGCCGGTAGGCAATGAGGGATCCGCTAGGATCGAAACGCTGGATACGATGCTTTTCATTCTGACCGATCCACTGACGAAGATTCATTATCAAGACGTACTGGTTCACATACAATTGTTCCTCTGCCTGGCAAGATTTTTTCCTATTGCGTATTTTGCCAACTGACACTCCTCACAGGACTACCATTTGAAAAATAAAACCTAAATCAAAAATCGGTTCAAGTAAAATTTTCTAAATATCTCGAAGTGTTTAATTTCGAAGTCTCGTTTCTCCACATTCAAAACTGTAGGACAAGTATTGAAAATAGTGAACGTAGGTCGAGAAAAAGTATTTTTTCGAATTTTGCGTATTTCAGCCCCGACATCCTTGGTGATTGAATCTGGAAAAATGCTGCGATTCACTTTTGTAGTAGTTATTAAACTCTATCCATACAACGAATTTGAACGTTCCGCCGTCAACGGTTTCCAAGGTCAAGGTCACTTAACATATTCCCTGGTTCACCACCTTTCCGCATTTGGAGGGCTGCCATTCGGAAACTATGAGAGATAGAGGAACGTTATGCCAGCGCAATAACTAGATGGGGATGCAAGGAATAGGCAGGAGTTGGTCCGGTCGCTCTACCTATCATAGAAGCCACGCTACGTCAGTTACCGTTTGGGTTCTTAAAACGCGGTTTTTTTGGCCACTGCATAGCAACAGGTGGTTGCTTTGCAACGAAACTCAAATGCGCACACTCCCAGCTCATATGGCACCTGTTCGCCAAGTTTCATCGAAATCGGTTTGTTGGTTTGTGCTGTGGAGTCTCGCGTTGCAGACACACCGACACACACGGAAAACGCGACAATAACGGATATCTCGCGAATCCCAATAACAAGTAAAAAGACATAAAATGTCATCACCCCTGTTGTTTTAGTAATTTTCCTGTACGGAGTTAAAGAGCTCGCCAATATTTATGTACAACTAAAATGGCCGCCAGTCTACTAATCGAGTCGGTCATCTTTGATCAAATAAAATAAAGTGAGGGGTGCATGTACACCATCATGTTCTGTGTTTGTGCCAAGATTGAACAAAATCGGACCATGAATGTCTGAGAAATGGCTGGGGACACATTTAAGTCACAAAATGGCCGCCAGTCAGCCATCTTGCATCTGATCTCGAAAAGAAATGACGTGCCTATGTAAGCCATCATTCTTTTTCTGTGTGCCAAGCTTGAACAACATCGGTAAATGCATGTATGATAAATGGTTGAGGACATGTTCAACATCGGGTTTTTTACAACTAATTGGCCATGAGTCAGCCACCTAGGATCTGATCTCGAAAAAAAATGACAAGCATATGTAAGCCATCATTCGTTATCTGTGTGCCAAGCTTGAGCATGTGTAAGTGCATGTCCGAGAAATGGTTGAGAACGAGTTCAACATTGGGTTTTTTTTATACAACTAAAATTGTCACTAGTCAGCCATCTTGGATCTGATGTCGAAAAAGAATGACGTGCATATGTAAGCCATCGTTTCTTTTCTGTGTGCCAAGTTTGAACAATATCGGTAAGTGCATGTCTGAGAAATGGTTGAGAACGTGTTCAAGATCGAGGTTTTTATAACTAAAATAGCCGCCAGTCAATCAGTCGGTCATCTTTGATCAAATCACAACATAAAGTTAGGTGCAAGTGTGTGCCATCATGTACTGTGCTTGTGCTCGGTTTCAACAAAATCAGACCATGCCTGTCTGAGAAATGGTGAGGACACATTTAAGTAACAAAATGGCTGTCAGTCAGCCATCTTGGATCTGATCTCAAAATAAAATGGCATGTTTATGTAAACCATCATTTGTTGTGTTTGTGCCAAGTACAAATAAAATCGGTAAATACATGTCCGAGATATGGATGCAGACGCATGCATGCACAGACACAAAAATCAAGACAAAATCTATCAGCCCCCGTTTCGGACTAAGTCCAATGAGGGCTAAGAATAATAATAATAATAATAATAATAATAATAATAATAATAATAATAATAATAATAGCAACAATAATAATAACAAGTAAAAAAGACAAAAATGACAGCCCCCATTGTTTTTAGTAATTTTGCTGTGCGGAGTTAAAGGGCTAGCCCACATTTATGTACAACTAAAATGGCCGCCAGTCTACCAATCGGCCATCTTTCATCAGATCACACAATAAAGTGAGGTGCATGTGTATGCCAACATGTACTGTGCTTTTGCCACATGTGAATAAAATCAGGCCATGCATGTCTGAGAAATGGTCTGAGGACATATTTCAGTCACAAAATGGCCACCAGTGGGCCATCTTGGATCTGATCTCGAAAAAAAAATGATGTGCATATATAAGCCATCGTTCTTTATCTGTGTGCCAAGATTGAACAATATCAGTAACTGCATGTCTTTGAAATGGTTGAGGACGTGTTCGGCACCTGTTTTGTTTTCCCAACAAAAATGGCTGCCAGTCGGCCATCTTGGATCTGATCTCGAAAAAAAAATGACATGCATATGTATACCATCATGTGTTGGTAGCGAGGAAACACACACACACAAACACACACACACACAATGGTGGCAAGGGGGAGACTGAAGACTGTGCCAAAACACATCTTCAATGGGAGCAAAGACCACGATAAGGGCAGCAGTTTTGGTGGGACGGAGGACCGCACGGTGGCACCCGGTGTCACACCGTTCCATATATGCATTTGTGATGCGGCCTAGGCCTGCAGCTGTGGCGGCTTCGTTGGGAACCTCCCATGTGGCTCCCGATGTCATGCTGATCAACATGCAGTTGGAACATGGTCTGGCTGTGCAGCCTGGAGGGCTTTATCGGCTCCATTCCATCAAGGGTGGAATTAAGCTTCGTTGGGGTCGAGGACTACACTGAATATAACAGCTTCGGTGAGTGATTGTGATTGTGATTGTGAACATGTGTGATTGTGATTGTACATGCACATTATTCATGGTTGTACGCATATAATTGTGACATTATATGCACACATATTGGTGTGTTATTATACACCCATTATACATGACATATTATAGAAACACACATTATACACACACACACACACACACACACACACACACACACACACACACACACACACACACGACTGTGAAATGAGACAAACACAGCCACTGAGCTTGGGGGAAGTGACGTCACTTCCCGGATACTCTGGGTACCAGAGACTGTCTGTGCTCTTAACCTTTTGAATGCTGAATATAAAGCAAGGAAGCAGCACATACCTTTTTTTTTTTAGTCACTGATACGACTCGGCCGGCGTGCCAAACGCCGACCTCCCATACTCAGAGCAGACACTCCAACCATTGCAACTCTGAGCCTGATTCCAGGTAATTGTGATTTCCCCTCTTCACTCTTACCTCTTTTTGTTCGTTAGGTGTCGGTTTGTTTCTTTGCTGTTTCACCCCACTTTCCCCTTCCTCTTCTTGTGTTTGATTTGGCTTGTGTTCACCTCCATGTGTTCCTCCCTCACCTCCCCTCGATCTCACTCTCACTCTCACTTCCACTCTGCTGTTGGTGTTTCCCCTTTCCATTTTGTCCCTTTCTGTTCTGCTCTAGCACTTTGACAAGCCTAAGTGTATAAAAAATAATTGATCATTGAAAAAACACAAAACATTTTTGAACAGCCCATCGTAAAGAATATTTCAATGAAATACAATGAGGATAATATACTTCCATTGGAGTTAAGTAATTAAAGAACAATAAAATTCAACTGAGCAATACGACGATATCAAAAATGAATCAACATGATGTAAAGTTGAATAAAATAAAGGGATGAAGTGGTGAAAGAAGCATAACGGGAGAAAAAAAAACCTGCAAAAAGGATATCTCAAAAGGGAAGAAGGATTAGGCTATGAAGTTACTTTTTAATAATGAAACAAGAACATACGTACGCACACATACTAACATCGAGTTACTTTGATTGGGTACAATTCCAACAACACCCTGTCCACGTTTCATTAAAAAATATGAACTAGGTAAGGTAAAGCGCTGTTTTTAGATCCTCGTGGAGGATCTCGAAGTCTTACTCACGTTGTTGTTCTTGTGGACTTTTTCGTTTCACAGCCTACAGTTTTCATCGAAACTTCCTGAAACTTGGCATATACATGTAAAAATACCCTGCGCAGACAGTAACCATCTCCGATTTTGAAAATTCCTCCTAGAAAAAAAAGTTATGACATCAAAATATCTCCGCTGATGGAAATCGCCGAAAAAATTATCTCCGAAACTAGGCAAGCTTTTTGAATTCTGTTTGCGGGAATCGAACAGGGCATTAGCAGATATGAATTACCGCACATGTGATGCATCACTATGACGTCATATCAATTTTTATGACGACATTCCTATTTTTTGACATTTTTTGTTTGTTTGTTTCACAGCCTACAGTTTTCATCGAAACTTCCTGAAACTTGGCATATACATGTAAAAATACCCTGCGCAGACAGTAACCATCTCCGATTTTGGAAATTCTTCCAAGAAAAAAAGTTGATGTCATAATATCGCTGCTAATGGAAATCGCCTGTACCATTATCTCCGAAACTAGGCAAGCTGTTTGAATTTTGTTTGCGGGAATCAAGCCGGGCATTAGCACCTGATAATTTATGGCAAACCTGATACATCACAATGACGTCATATTCGTTTTTATGACGTCATCATTTAGAGGACGAGGATCTTAGCTCATTCGAGCTTGTTTTATTGGTAGTTTAAAATATAATTCCATGAACGCAATGCAAAGTGACTTTCTGCATTCTTCCAGATTATGGAGAGTACAGAGACAAACTTGTCGGTACATTGAGTATCTTAGCTCCCAATACTATGCAGAAATCGCTCCTTTTTAACTCTTTCAATGCGAAGATTTTGTCGTTTTGCAAGTGCTCATCTCCAGACAGGTGCTCCATATTTGGTAAGAGATTAAATATTACTTATAAAAAACAGTGAGCAAGTCTTGGGGTGGTAAACCATGACCATTCAAGAGAAGTAACATGTTGAGTTTACGACAAGTACATTTATCAATATTTTCCACATAAGCTTCCCACGATAAATCATTTTGAATGGAAACGCCAAGAACTTTTCCCATGCATACATTATCGAGCTTGTTGTTTCTGATCTATACAATTGGCTCACTTGGAAGATCTCACAAAAAATGAAATATCCATTTTGTTGCATTTTGCAGGGTTGAATCTCATTATATTGATTTGAGACCATTGCAAAAGGTTATTTGCTGATTTTTTTGTGCATTTGAAGGCTGGTGTGATTGACGACATTCAACAATGACACCAATGCATTTAAAATATTTCAATGGTCAATAGTCTGTGGTAGATCATTGACTGCAATAAGTTGTGATCAAATGCCACAGATCCAATGTTGACAGTCCTCAATGTATAAGATAGCTCAGATAGATGAGTAGAGCTCAGTGTTAAACATGGAACAGATGTTTCCACAGCCATTAAGGACTCTCCTTGGAGTTATGTGGACCAAAACCACTGTGACATCATGCTGGAAACTGAACTTTACACTACCTTCTGAGGGTTGTGAAGCTGAACTTTACACTACCTTCCCTTACCCCCCCCCCCCCCATCTGAACTCCCTCTCCTTTCTTCGTAAAGTCCTTCCCCACCACAACAACAAGTCCACAACCAACCTCCACCCCAAATCCTCAACTGCCCTTTCCCAACTCTGTCCCCTCTCTGCCCCCCCCCCACCCCCCAATCCCAACTCTCTTCAAGTCTTCAACTCCACCCTACCAAACCCCAAGTCCACAAGCCCCCTTCCCAAACCTAAGGCCTCAAATGTCCCTCCCAACCCCAAGTTCTCCACCCCCATCACAAAGCCTCAACCCCCCATCTCCTTTCTCTCTGTTACCTCTCTGCCACACCCCCACACCAACTTTCTGCCCTCCATTCCCACATTCTGCGTCAAGTCCAAAACCATAATCTTTTCCACCCTCGTTAACCCACCCAAATCCCTCCTCCTTCCAAATTTCCAGTTTTTCCAACCTGAGAGTTTCCTTCGGTATTCATCTTGCCCACCCCATGCAACATCTTCTGCCCCTCCCACCCCCATTCTCCCCCACATCCATTGTTTGTCAAAGTTTGCCTCAATCTTTGCCTTCAACTCTGCTGTTGGTGTTTCTCCCCTCTCTGCTGTTCCTTTCGTCCTGTTGCATCCTCATACATCACAGTAATAGCTCTTCGACGAGCCTCGACTGCATAGAAGAAGTAAAAAAAGTAAATAAATAAATATCTAATTCACAATCTCACAAGATTTCGTCATCTCATGATTCTTCAGTAAAAATATGGGATACGTAAACTAAATGATAAAAAAAACGTGCTAGTTAAGTGTGAACTTAGCTGTGCTACGTGAACCCCAATCAGCTTTCACAGTGGAATGGATGCCCAAAAACATTAATCATAAGATTTCCATGGAGTGTTTTAGCCTGCTTTTGCTTTGAATGAACACTTGAGTTGTCAATGGAATCATTTGCCAAACCTGTTTGCAGCCACTTGGTGGTAAGTAGTTCTGGTGTGTTAACTTCGAAATAACAGTCAGTGCCTTGAAAAGTGAAGACTCTAATTACCATCCTCTGGCAGTAGTGATAGTGGATGGAGCAAAAAACACAGATATCCATCTGAAAATTAAGGCTTTTTTATTACCGACTTTCTCCACCGCAATGTTAGGTATCGGTATAGCTTCCGGCAACCTCGTATAACGGTCATCACATGCAAGCAAGGGTGTGTCACTGCTGGATGGAGGCAGACAACCAACTAAATCAATGTCTGCATGGTCAAAACAGATATCAGGAGAAGCAGAAGTACCTAACGGTGTCACAGTGTGATGTACATTTTCTCGTTGACATCACAAACAGGTCCTGAACCAGTTTGTCACATTCTGGTTCATTTCACATCAGACAAAATGCTGAGTCACATGGTGCTGTGCTGCTCTGATATCAGGATTGGATACATTGTACAACGCATCAACCACAATACATTAGAACCCGACAGGAACATAAGGGTGAGGAGGCCTACGGACTCGACTCGTGCGCCAGGACGCCTTAGGTACAATACTCCACAGAGTTGGTTAGTTTAGATACGAAACACGTTACATCTAATTTAACAAGTATATTTGGTACCTTGAATGTGGATTATGTCCGTGTTACCTACACCCATTCCTGAGTGTCTGGATGCACCACCCGTCGTTTGAGGTGCGCTGCAGGGCATGCATGCCCGACTCACATGCTCGGCCAGCCTCAATATAGGCTCAGTTCCTCGAAGTTGTCCAATTTACCCAGAATTTTTTTTGGATCTAATTTAACCACATATTGATTTTATACCTTAATGTGCGTCATGCCCATAATAGCAGCACCTGCTCCTGAAGATGTTTTTGTCTGCACCGAGGTGTACTGCATATTCTTCTTTCTAAGGCGTTTGAAAATGTCACGTGGATACAGCTTTACGCAGAAATGGAATGGGGTTATATATTATGCATTTAAAATACATATGCTATCTTAAAAAAGATGTTTTTTTTATCTGTAAGGGGGCTGCACTCAGTGGCTTGTATGACAAGGGTCGGTCGAGACACATACTGTACCCTGGGAGGCTGTGAATTGTTTTAAAGACTCTGTCTTGTTTCTTCTGATTTTTCCTTTTGTTCATTGTTCTTTCCCTTTTGTTTCAGTTAGATTACTTCCTGTTGTAGTGCTTGCTCTTGACTATTCAAGATTGCAATTTAGTGCATTGTTATTACTTGTTAAATGTATAAATTGAGCTTGACATGCATGCCCCTTTTCTGCTGTTTGTTAACGTTTTGTTTTCTAAATGTTATTGGCTCGTATTTCAAACAACAAACTTTATTTTTGCTTTGCTTGTAAAAGAAAAAGGAAAAAAAACACGTTTAAGTGATTAACTGAAAAACAAAGGAAAATCGTCCAGAGAGACAAATTGTAAGCACCAAGATACCGTTCAGAAAAGAAAGGGCATTCTTAAAAACCGAATGGCTGTTTATTGGAATAATTAAATCTGTCCGGCACACCGTGGAACAAGGCTAATAAATTTGGAGTGATTACGTGTGGTTTTACAATGTCTGAAATAGGCTGCGGCGGGGGAGCGATACATCACAGTGAACACACCCGGCCCCTTCAATTTCAACTGGCCTTGTGTGTGGAGTGCCCGTAGATATCTATCTGAAAAATAGCGATGCCAGCATTGAGCAGCCACCACGTCTGGCGACGCATTTGTATCTACCATTTAATAACCTATTGTGGAAAAGTCCTAGATCACCAAGTACTTCAAATTCCACCCGCTTACACATTTCTATGGTATTACATCGGACATATATATTTCTTGTCAACTGACAAACCGTGAAAATTATGTGATCGAATAATCTATATTAACTGAATATAATTTCTTCTTTTAAGATATGTATTAAGGCTT
Organism: Eptatretus burgeri; assembly: GCF_056783735.1. NCBI lineage: Eukaryota > Metazoa > Chordata > Myxini > Myxiniformes > Myxinidae > Eptatretus > Eptatretus burgeri. The sequence continues at coordinate 48,759,061 of NC_140975.1, read as the reverse complement.
AAACACCTTTCATCATTTTCTTCTTTTTTTTCCAGACAGATGAGATGACACACATATAATCCGCACACAATATTAGACTTGCGCTGCTGGACGGGTGGGTCATGTAAGAGAGGGAAACCTTTATGGTGCAAACAGGCCTAAAAAAGGGGACAATGCAAAGGGATTTTCCGCATAACAATGTTCAGTTAAAATGTACACAAAGACAATTGAACCAAGCAGTAGCTTTTCATCCGGCGACAAAACACTCCGACCATCACTGGCTTTGTCTCCGCAACATTAGCTGGCTGCAAGCACTGTTGGCATGGCAACATTGGACCGAGTGTTAAACTGCTCTTATCGCTTCAAGCACACACTGCAATGAGAGAAAGTGTCCCTTTGCTCTCTGCACCACCAGAACAGCATTACAAGTGGTCCGCCAAAGAACAATGAAGACCCCCAAACCAGTCTTGTTTACATTTTCAAGAATCAGTCAGAATATTGTTGTAAATATTCAACTGCAATTACGTCGCTTCAGTGATTACGAAAGGTACATTTTTTGCATCGGGCAAAGTAAAAGCAAGAAAGACTTCACCACCATCTGCGAAATAGGAAGTTTTAAAACTCAGCATCTATCGGTCTCTTCTTCTTTAACGGGGAAAAGAAAACGAATCCATTGCTTGCAAAACATGCAAAGAAAAATTGTCCGGGAAATATGGTTAAGCTTCAAAAGACAGAGGGGGCGGCACACTGGCAGGCTGGGGATAAGGGCATTTATCAGGCCAACACAGCTGGCGATGTGCTCACTTTATCTCTGTCTGCCGTGTCTTTACTGACGAATGACAGAGCAAGGGCTTGGCTGAAAGCTCTGTAACTACCCACATGGTTAATTGCACTGAGGAGAAAATTTGTCCGAGGCCATGGTAGGACGAAAAGCCAATTTCATCCATGACATCAAATTTCGTGTTTCTGTTTTTTTTACATTCTGCAATCAGACGATGTTCATGGAATGTGTAGGCATCCATAGTGTCCCATTTGTTTTATCTTGACCAAAAAAGGCAGGAGGAATAAATCAAAAAAAAGGTAAGATATAAAATATAGTTCTACGTATGGTGTTGTGAGAAGAAATTCAAATACTGAGGACGAAAGAGAACATCACCCAAGAAAGCGACTTTTTTGACTGAATATAATTAAATTACATTCTCAAAATCAACTTATTGAACCCAAAACTATAGCAACGTGCCCTTCAAACTGCGCAAGCAACGATGGGATAGAAATCATAAAAAAAACTATTGTAATTACAGAAAATATTTTTGGGAGAAACGATCGATTATAAAATCCATGCGGACTCCGATGTAATATTTGAAACATGACCTTGTATAACCTATGTAAAGGTAGTGCAACTGAGTCTGAGATGCAGTGATTATATCAGAAGATGCACCAAGATGAGAAGCGATTTCACATTTTCAAAAAGAAAGCATGTACCAATCCATACACTTTTAACTGTTTATAAATAGTATGGAAAGAGAAGATCAAATAACTACATTTAAATTTATCAGACAAATCATACAGACAGCAGGATTGGGGGGGGGGGCATCAGAAAGCAAGTTCGTATGCGAAAATGAACTAGAATGACACATAGATTCACTTCATAGGTGGTGTTGAAAAAGGGGTGCAGAGAATGAGGAGGAAGTGAGAGACAGAGGTCAGAGGATGACTGTTCACATGACTTCAATGTAATGGGGGTCATATCAGCAGGCAGCAGAGAGAGTCAAGAATAGTACTGCAGATGTTAATTGCAAGTGAAGGGCATTCATGGCACTTCATCAGCGTTGCTGTCACGTCAGAAATTGCAAATCCATCTTTCCGCATGGCCAGCTTAGATGTCACAACCAGCTGCTAAAACCTGCACGATCCCAATTTCAGCAGTTGAATATTTCAAACATATTTTTCCCGATAGCTTTTGTCATGGGATTAAAAACAATTGTACAGGTATCGAGGCTCATGGAAGAAGTAGATCAAAAGGGAAGCAGGAGGATAAGAGCATACAGCTGCTACACCACACTATGAGGAGCAAAGTTGATATGAAAGTGGGGCAGAGACTCAGCGGGTTGTGATAAACCTGCTTTGGAAAAATGCCTATATTAATGGCAGCTATTCTTGGTCATTCAAGGTGCCAATCTTGGGGAGTAGTACATATTCATCTTATTTCAGCCCCAAATCATGCAGCAGTAACACTCCAAGCCAAGAGAGCGAGCGCAATGGCACAAAGCTGCAAGCAGCTCAGAACAATAACACAAAATGTCTCCTCAAGTAAAATAAAAATGTATATTCTGCATTGGGAGAAGCAACCAGTCCATTTGGAACAAATTATTTTGATTGATTTGCTTTATACATATTTAAACTGGCTCTCTAGCTCAGCAACATTACATAACAAGCTGGTTCACCATATCAAGATTGGGTTATTTCGACTTTAGTAAACCATCAAATAGATTCATGTTGAAAGCTGCAGCAAAAATCAATCTGAGAGTGAACAACGAAAACGATGGGCCAAATGGCCAAATTTCCTTAACTGAGGTCAGTTCCTTGATTTTCCAACGTACAAGCACACATACATGCAAAGAATTTCCTTCTAGGTGGGGGAGGGGTGTGCCCATGACCTGCCCTTGGGTACCCCCAGCATGTATGTATGCAAGATGTGGTGGAGATTGGCCCAGCAATTTTATTTTCCCAATTGTTTTCAGACCTACATCAGGTCAAATTAGGTATGGGAGCATGTGCTGGAGCAGTGTGTTGTTGTGTCCACTTTCTGCTAGTACTCCAGGGGCCTCCATCTGGCCATCACCCAGGCAGATGCATGGCCCATCCCCATCTCCTTGAGATGCCGATCAACCTGCTGCAACCATGAGGAAAGTGGTCAGCCTGTTGGTATCCTCCACTCAGGTGGCTCCTTTGCTGAGAGTATCTGGTGAGCAGGATCAGCGTCAGAAAAACGAGCCACATGTCCATACAGCCGGAGCTGATGCTCACAGACTACACAGGAAACAAGTCTCATCTGAGTATGTCAGGGCAACCACCGGTTAGACACAAAGTCTGACCAGCGATTGCCGAGGATTCTCCAAAGAAAAGTACTGAAGGAGTTAAGTCTCTGTCTCAGATCCCTGGTCAGAGTTCAAGTCTCACCTGGTCAGAGTACAGCAAGACTGGAAGTGCCACGGACCTGAAGACTCAGAGTTTCATCCTCCTGCAGAGGTACAGACAGTGCCACACCCCATCATCCAGTGAATCCATGACTTCCTAGGTCCGACCCTGATGTCTATTGACCTCCAGCTCACAGCCAGCAGAGACATGAATACCACTGCCAAGGTAAGTGAATCACAATGTGCTCTCAACATTCTCACCACAAACAGGTACAGACAAGAGAGCAGCATCCAAGAGGTCAATGAAAGTCTGGCTCATAGTTTTCAAACAGCAAACCCGTAATCCCAGTGGCTCCGACTCCTCATTCAGCACCTCAAGGGCACCGCAAGGGCACCCAAATGGATATCCAGAGTCCAGATATCCAGACAAGATGACTGCATCATCTGCGAAATCAAGGTCAGAGATCTTGACACTCACAAACAATGCACCACAGCTTGATCTCTCTGACATCCTCCCCAGAACCCAGTCCAGGCAAGTGCTGAAAAGTGTGGGGGCCAGCACGCACCGCAGATAAACGCCACTAACAACTGGAAATAAGTCAGAGTCAGACTTATCCGAGCAAAGACCTTGCCAGGCATTGGCAGCAGCATCACCCCTTGGTAGTTGTTGCAGTCAAGGTGATCACCTCTCCCTTTCCAGAGAGGGACAAGTCCCTCTTGTTGTCTTTTCCAGTCAGTTGGAATTATGTCTGTGCTCCAAACAGAGAAAAGAACTGCATGCAACAACATGAGAACAACATTTCCACCAGCCTTGAGAAGTTCAACATGGATGTCACAGATCCCAGGAGCTTGGCCCCATTTCAAACGGTTCACCGCAGCTTGTGTTTCCACAAATGAAGGTGGATTACAGTTGATTGGAGGGTCAACAAAAGGAATAGTGACAATCCTGACATCCAACACAACAGCTGGTGGGTCATCCTGGTACCGCTGCTCAAAGTAACCGGCACAGTGGGCCTTCACTTCAGACTCCTCTGTCAAGAGCTTACCACCCTCCGCTCTAATTACATTACGCCGAGGGATGGGCTTGGAGGAATGCAATGCACAAATTCCCCTGGAAGCAGGATGAGAATCACGACCACAGGTGATTCTCTACCCCCTCACAGATTGCTCGCACATAGGCCTCCTTGTCCACCCTCAGCAAACGTACAGTTTTACATCCCAAATCCCTGAACAGCTCGGCTCTGCCATCATGGCCCTGCAACTCTGGTCAATGGTATCCAGTGTCCCTTGAGAGAAAAAAATTCATCTTTGCCCGTCGGTGACTTCCAAGACATCCACCAGCAACATCAAGGATGGTAGTCTTGAAGGAACTCCACAACAATTCAGGATTCCCCAAAGCACCCAGACCCCCCAAATCTCCACTCAACCTATTCACAAAAGCCTCAGCTACCCTCTCAACATTGCGCTTGCCAACGCCTTGTTTCCCTGGCTGTATGGGGCGGTGCCCCATCCTGCTGGAACCACTGGGTTCTCATCTGGATCAGGTTGTTTCTCCTACGGGCCTGAGTACGTAGCTCAGGCAGATAGAATTCCTGAATCATTTCGCGATAATTCCTCTGGTTTACCGTGCAAGTGCGTCCCTGGTCATCTTCAAAGAAGTATGGACCAATTATCCCATACCAACACACCGCCACCCACATGGTGACTGAGAACAGATTGAGGCACTAGTTCAGTTGATGCATTACCAGGATTTTCAGTTCCCCAGTAACGAAAGTTTTGCATGTTTTCCTCCCCGGACAAGTGAGCATGGCATTCGTCCGTCATGTGAAGTTTTTTGAGGAAGTCTGCATCTTCCTCCAACTTTCCTGAGAACCAATTTGCAAAGTCTAGTCGTTTGCATTTCTGTTGATCAGTAAGCACCATTGAGGTTGAGGAACAAAAACATAAATGCCCTTGAGTGGCCCAGGCAGAGCCCCGAGCTAAATCCAACTGAAATTACATGGCATGACTTGAAGATTGCTGCCCATCAACACTCCCCACGCAACTTGACTGAACTTGAACAGTTTTGTTCACCTGGTGTTGGCTTAATGGTTAGTGTAGTGACTCGGGATCCAAGGGTCCTGAGTTCAAGCGACATTTTCCGCTGAATTTACACCAGGGGGTTGACTCAGCCTGTCATCCTTCTGAGGTCAATGAAATGAGTACCAGTGTAGCAGCTAAAAAGGCTGCACACGAAGGATAGGGGTATTAACGGATTGATTAAATCTGGTATTGGTGTGGTGCAGGCATGATGGGCCGAATGGCCTCATCCTGTGCTATAATTCCTTGTAAATCCTTGTAAGTCTTTGTAAAATGAGCAAACATTGCTCATTCGAGGTGTGCAAAGTTTGTAGAGACCAATCCCAACAGATTCACAGCTGTAATTGCTATCAAAGGTGCTTCCACCAAATATCAACTCAGAGGGTGGAAACTTATCCAATTAATATATTTTAGTTTTGTATTTTTAATTAATTTTCTGAAATTTGTAGAATTTGTTTTTCACTTGGAAGTTGTGGGTCATGATGTGTAAATAAAGGTGGATAAAGTCTAATTTAATGTTAATTAATTCCAGGCTACAAGGCAACAAAAGGTGAAAATTTTGAAATGGGGTGTTGACTTTGTGTCGGCACTGTATATATTGTGACAGCTCTGTGAAACCGTCATCCCCCAATGCAATAGCACACAACTTATTGCAGTTTCTGGGATAGTTATTTAATTTATATTCTTTTTGTATAGCCCTTCCCTTACGTCTAATGGGTTTATGGGCCAATATGCATTGTGTGGGATGAGGCAGGTTTTATTCTCCATTCCTTTGCTCTTTTGCTTATGTACACACAAGCAGCTTCTTCATGCCGTGCATATCACGCCAAATTACATATACATATATATATATATATATATATATATATATATATATATATATATATATATATATATATATATATATATATATATATATATATATGTAGATGTAGAAAGGGAGTCCTAAATGTACGTTATTTCAATTTACGTTTTTCACCTTCACGTCATTGACAAAGTGTGCACAATTTTCGATTATTTTTTCGTATTAACGCTTTTTTTTAACTCAACGTATTAACTCAAAAAAATAACTTTAACGTATTAACTCAAAATTTTCGTATTCACGCTTTTTCATGGGGGTGAAAAAATGTTTTTAACTTCTCCCCAGAAATAAACTGTGCCGTAATCTCTCTGCTCGTATTTTGTTGACCCTCCATAAGTCAGAGAAGGGTAAGACATCATTAATTTGAAAAAGTGATGCTCGTACATTGAAGAAATCAGGGCAATATAGCAAGTTTATATCCACTCGGGCCTGAAATCTTTTGGTTATATACCAATTGTTATGCGACTCCAAACTGTGGGTGGTGTGAACACCGCAATCGTGTCCCATACAGCCCTTGCTGCATGTCCCAGAAGTGATAAGCCCCTCCTGCCATGCAGAAACATTATCTCTCGCTTCACCACACACACCTGGAGCCATTTATTGAATGCGGTTGGGAGTAATGATGTTGTATAACCCGTTCTCCGACCGAAGCCAAATGCCGTGACGTTGCCCCGATGATGCGTTAATAAGGGTGAAACCAGTCAGTAACTGCATTTTCATTCACTTGTTACAGCTTCTGACATATAATTACATTTAACATCATCGTAATTTGTTCTGTGAGATGCTCTCTTCCAGGAGCCGCAGACATAGCTCTGCGTAGTGAAGGTGACATCACGGCATTTGGCTTAGGTCGGAGACCTCAGGTAAACAGCATCATTGCTCCCGACCACATTTAATTAATGACTCCAGGTGTGAGTGGTGAGGCGAGAGATAATGTTCCTGTTTGAGAGGTGGGGCTTATCTCTCCAAGTATATGCAGCAAGGGCTGCATGGGACACAATTCTGGCACTCACACCACTCAGATTGGAGTCATATTGTGATAGATATATATATATATATATATATATATATATATATATATATATATATATATATATATATATATACATACATACATACAGACACACACAATCATAATTGAAAATGCTTTTGAAGTTGACACATTGTATATGCTTGGGAGCCTCACTGATGATTTGCCAACAAGGAATGAAACTGCTTCAACAGTTGAGGGTGTGTGCAGCATTGGAATCCTCATGTACTCGCATATATTCTTTGTGAACATCTTTACAGCTGTGGAGCAACTCTGGGAAGGGTTTGAAACAGCAAAGGGCTTACCTTGTGTACCTTCATGGTTGCTTTTTGCAGATTTCTTTGGCTGGAAGAGCACGGGAGGAGTCGATTTATTTATATAATCCTAGCCAACTGGGTTTAATTGATTGATTAATTGATTAATTGAGGTGAGAACTCATTGTTTATTCTGTCCAGTCACAGGTGAGAGGTGCGAGTTCGATTTTGTTTTTCATATGTCTACAGACATACAGTGGGGAGAACAAGTATTTGATACACTGCCGATTTTGCAGGTTTTCCCACTTACAAAGCACGTAGAGGTCTGTGATTTTTATCATAGGTACACTTCAACTGTGAAAGATGGAATCTAAAACAAAAATCCTGAAAATCACATTGTATGATTTTTAAATAATTAATTTGCATTTTATTGCATGAAATAAGTATTTGATCACGGACCAACCAGGAAGAATTCCGGCTCTCACAGACCTGTTAGTTTTGTCTTTAAGAAGCCCTCCCATTCTCCACTCATTACCTGTATTAACTGCACCTGTTTGAACTAGTTATCTGCATAAAAGACAGCTGTCCACACTCAATCAATCAGACTCCAACCTCTCCACAATGGGCAAGACCAGAGAGCTGTCTGAGGACATCAGGGACAAAATTGTAGACTTGCACAAGGCTGGGATGGGCTACAGGACAATAGGCAAGCAGCTTGGTGAGAAGGCAACAACTGTTGGCGCAATTATTAGAAAATGGAAGAAGTTCAAGATCACAGTCAATCTCCCTCGGTCTGGGGCTCCATGCAAGATCTCACCTCGTGGAGCTTCAATGATCATGAGAAAGGTGAGGCATCAGCCCATAACTACATGGCAGGACCTGGTCAATGACCTGAAGCGTGCTGGGACCACAGTATCAAAGAAAACCATAAGTAACACACTACGCCGTCATGGAATAAAATCCTGCAGTGCACGAACGGTCCCTCTGCTCAAGCCAGCGCATGTCCAGGCCCTTCTGAAGTTTGCCAATGACCATCTGGATGATTCAGAGGAGGAATGGGAGAAGGTCATGTGGTCTGATGAGACCAAAATAGAGCTTTTTGGTTTAAACTTCACTCCACCAAGAAGGATGAGCACAACCCCAAGAACACCATCCCAACCGTGAAGCATGGAGGTGGAAACATCATTCTTTGGGGATGCTTTTCTGCAAAGGGGACAGGACGACTGCACTGTATTGAGGGGAGGATGGATGGGACCATGTATCGTGAGATCTTGGCCAACAACCTCCTTCCCTCAACAAGAGCATTGAAGATGGGGCGTGGCTGGGTCTTCCAGCATGACAACGACCCGAAACACACAGCCAGGGCAACTAAGGAGTGGCTCCCGAAGAAGCATCTCAAGGTCCTGGAGTGGCCGAGCCAGTCTCCAGACCTGAACCCAATAGAAAATCTTTGGAGGGAGCTGAAAGTCTGTTGCCCAGCGACAGCCCCGAAACCTGAAGGACCTGGAGAAGATCTGTATTGAGGAGTGGGCCAAAATCGCTGCTGCAGTCTGTGCAAACCTGGTTAAGTACTACAGGAAACATCTGATCTCTGTAATTGCAAACAAAGGTTTCTGTACCAAATATTAAGTTCTGTTTTTCTGATGTATCAAATACTTATTTCATGCAATAAAATGCAAATTAATTAATTAAAAATCATACAATGTGATTTTCAGGATTTTTGTTTAAGATTCCATCTCTCACAGTTGAAGTGTACCTATGATAAAAATTACAGACCTCTACGTGCTTTGTAAGTGGGAAAACCTGCAAAATCGGCAGTGTATCAAATACTTGTTCTCCCCACTGTATATATTGTAGGGAAAGTAAAAGAACACTAAGCCATAAAGAATAAAATTCTTTGCTAAAATCCTGACATTTCAGAAGAATACTATCTTCCGTCCTCAGAGGTGACAACTAAACACAAAGTATGCAGCTGCAGAGAAATCAGCTGCACTTATTACATCCGACAGGAACAGCTGCACATTCTGATTGAGCTGTGTGGAAGTGGGGGGGGACCTTTTGGTATGGGGTTTGGAACAGATTTAATAAAGAGAGTGTGTGTGTGTGTGTGTGTGTGTGTGTGTGTGTGTGTGTGTGTGTGTGTGTGTGTGTGTGTGTGTGTGTGTATGTGTGTGTGTGTGTGTGTGTGTGTGTGTGTGTGTGTATACACATATACATATACAGTCAACCCCCGCTTCTTCGCGGTTCACCTATCGCGCCACCGGTTCATCGCGGCTTTTCCCTTAGAACGTAACTAATTTTTTCAGCGGATTCCCCCGGTACATCGCGATAATAATATAAAAAATATAAATTATTTAAGCAATAAATTATAACGCGTGGCGCTCGAAATATCTTCATAATAAAACAAACAAACAAAAATTTGTATGCTTGTCGACACAACGCACGAGACAAAGACAGAGCGCGCCATTCATTTCTCCTTGGCGCTGATTGGCTGCTGCCCACGAGGCGCACTCTCGCTGTCTTGAGTGTTTCGCTTGTGAACGACTCAGATATTTTCTACGTTTTTTTCTCCAAGCCCTACGATGCCACCCAAACGCCCTGCACCTTCTAAGGTTTTTCGCAAGGAACCGAAGCGCCAGAGGAAGGTCCTGACGCTCCAGGAGAAGGTTGAGGTGTTCGATATGCTTCGGGAAGGAAAAACGTTTGCCGCGGTTGGGCGCCATTACGGTTTGAATGAATCGACCATACGCTACATCAAGAAGGACGAAGCCAACATCAGCGCTTTACATTCGCAACGCCCTGCAGCACCTCGTGGAGGCCATGGATTCTGACGAAAATTTTCTCTGAGGGCGTATTGGCGTGATTTCACGATAGCAACGTGTCTCCAAATAATTCAGAAGGTTCTACAAGAAATGAAAAAAGAAACCTTAAACGCCTGTTGGAAGAAGCTGTGGCCAGAATGCGTCCACGAACACAAGGCCTTTTCTCCAGACGAAATTCACCACTCGGCAATCGATAAGGCGGTCAAGCTGGCGAAGATTCTAGGAGGATTCAACGACATGTCGCACGATGAAGTGAATGACCTCATCGAAACCAACTCTGACCCATTAATGGACAAGGATTTGGCTGAGCTTACGAAGTCTGCATACGAGGAGGAGGAGGAACAATCTGATCCATCGCAGGAGCACGACGACGAAGGCCTATCACTTGAATGCTTAGCAACAATGGCGAAAACGGCCAAAGGATTGCAGGGGATGGCTGAAGCATGGGATCCCTCTGGTTCGGGCGTTGCAATTCAAGAACGCTATTGATGGCGCAATGGAAACCTATAAAACTCTCCTCACCACCATGAAGAAACAACGTCAGCAACTCCCCATCACAATGTTTTTACAACGTTACTGAGTTTACAGAAAGCATTTTTATGCTTCAAATGTTTTCTTTATGTGTTTAATTGAGATTAAAATGTGTTTTGTTGAGGCGTCCATACATCGCGGATTTTCACTTACCGCGGGAGGGTTTGGAACGTAACCCCCGCGAGAAACAGGGGATTACTGTGTATATATATATATATATATATATATATATATATATATATATATATATATATATATATATATATATATATATATATATACATACATATACAAATATATACATCTTCATCTTCTTTCGGCTGCTCCCGTTAGGGGTCGCCACAGCGGATCATCCGTATGATCCGCATAGTGATTTGGCACATGTTTTACGCCGGATGCCCTTCCTGACGCAACCCTGGTCGCCTCTTACGACACAGGGATATGGTACACCTATTTTAACCGCGGTATACACCGGCCCAGTATACTGGTATGCATTTCGCCGACCTCGGAAGGATGACAGGCTGAGTCAACCCCCTGGTATATTAATTCAGTGGCCCAACGGGGCTTGAACTCAGGACCTTTTGGATCCCAAGCCGCTGCCCGAACCACTGCGCCAACACCAGGCTCTATACAAATATATACATATATACACGATATACAAGGTATGTTCAAAAAGTATCCAACCTTAATTTTTTCGTACGTAAACAAATGAAGCGAGGGAGGCGTGGTTTGGTGAACGTATGGAGGTGATCCTAATCCATGTGCATGAATATTTTCCTGCCTGCAGAAGCTGTCAGTCACCGACAGACCGCCGATGAGTGAGCAAGTGTAAGTGAGCGCCGTCGGATTTTCGTTTTGACAAAATGATGGAAAAACTTGAACAACTCTACTGCATCAATTTTTGTGTAAAGCTTGGCGATTTCCAAGTGGAAATGATCCGCAAGATTCAGCAGGCCTTCGGGAACGAAGCAATGGGCACCACACAGAAAAAAAGAGTGGTACAACCGCTTCAAAGATGGTCGTACATCAGTGGAAAATGAAGCACGTTCTGGTAGGCCCTCAACATCCCGAAATGAGATCATCATTGAAAAAGTGAGGATCCTGCTGATGCATGATCGTCGAATCATGATCAGAGAACTTGCAGACGAGGCGGGCATCAGCATTCGATCCGTTCATTCCATTGTGACTGAGGATTTGGGCTTAAGGAGAATCTCAGCGACGTTCATGCCAAAGCTGCTGACGATCGAGCAGAAGCAACTCTGTTTGGAGCAATTTTGTCAAAAACGAAAATCCGACGGCGCTCACTTACACTTCCTCACTCATCGGCGGTCTGTCGGTGACTGACAGCTTCTGCAGGTGGGAAAATATTCACGCATACGAATTAGGATCGCCTCCATACGTGCACCAAACCACGCCTCCCTAGCTTCATTTGTTTATGCACGAAAAATTAAGGTTGGATACTTTTTGAACACACCTCGTGTATATATTGTTGTGGTTGAGGAAATTCGCAAACCACCATTCAGGTCCCGTAGGTGAGATATCTCTGTAAGTACGTGTAGTTAGCCCCAAACCCGTTGTTTAGAGGGAATAAATGTGATTCATTCGGGCTGCGACCCTTTAAGATAGCCGTTTTTCTGTTCTATCTTTATTTTGAACCAACCACGTCTCAACCGCCATCACACAACAACCACCGACCGCAACGCCGCTTCACAACAACAACAACGCCAACAGCCACGACCTTTACCGTCACGGCTTGCTCCCGTAAACATCGCATCACCGCCATTCCAAGCGTCGCCATGGCCATCACCGCCACTTTAGGCCCTCCACCACCTTCGCCTCTCCTTCTGCAGCCGTTCCCGCACCGCTTGTGGGCGCCGAGCGTCAGGCTGTCCTGGCCTCGTACAGGGCGCACGCTGAGCCGCGGGTACAAAGAGCGGCCTTTCCGAGGGGAAGTCAGATCAGGAATGATTCACGCCCACTTCCGATCTGTCCAATCATGAAGCG